>NW_024962285.1:5879027-5953288 GCF_019238085.1 Lagopus leucura
CAATGAAATTCTACTTAAAAGCAAATTCTACCATAAGGCTTACCCCCTATTCAGCATGCTCATATCAGATCTCCTTGAAAGTGAAACTACTTGAAGGCATTTACCTGTCAGCAATTAATTCTTGTCCTGTAAAATGGTTAAAGGCAGATGGGCCATAATTCCAGATAATCTCTTCAGCAGCAATGAAGTACTGTCTTATCTTTGTAGTCTCATTGTGATTTATTTGGATTTTCTGCAAGTTTCTACTTTAAAAAGGGCCTGCATACCACCTGGAAAAAATGATGTAAGCAAATTGAAGATACTGCAATTTATTTTTTTCCCCCCTACGATTCTAATAGCTCTTTGTCTTATCTGGAGAATTCCTGCTAAACCAGGTACTAAAAGACAGACCAGGTTTTCCTCTAAACCTAATCAGTGGCTCACTTGTGAAACTCTTAGGCCTTTGTACCCTAGAAGACCGATCCAATAGTGAATCTTCTTGCTGAAGGTACAAACAGTTAAAAAAAAAAAGAAAAAAGTGACCTTTTACAGCTAAATTGGGCAGTTTGTAGGATTTTCATGTTGCCCATGAAGATTCATCCACATCAAGATACTACAGGATGCTCTAGTTATCTAAAAACTTCTGTGCAGCTGAATTTGTAGGACAAACATGTTCCTCCCCATGTCAGAATTTTCAGATCCTAGAGCCTGATTTTGAGTTCTGTGTTCTTTCTGACAGATGACTTACATTATCCGTATCCCTCTAAATGAAAGCGTGCTTTAGCTTCTACATATTTCACATGGTTAAAAGAGCATGGGAAATACACTAAGATACAAGGAAGACAAATGCAGATCATCTCTGATTATTAGCCAATGTTCTTTCCAGAACGTGTCACTGTCAGGCAAGTTAACCTGTCTGTCCTGTGGCCTTGCCCAAACCAGCACTAACCTTTTTGTTGGCAAACAATGTTGTGATCAGTTACCGTCAGTAAGAGGTAAACATCAAGATACTGTTTATCTGAAGTCCAAGTATACAAAAATGCAGTGATACCAATTGCTGTCAATTGATAACAATTTCCATTAACAATAACAAAATTTTCGATTCTGTGGGTACGTTCCTAAGCCTATCTAATACACCTGTAGGCACTTCATTTGCTATATTGTTTGGTTGGGGTTTTTTTGGGTTTTACTTTGGGTTTTAGTTGTTGTTGTTGTTTTTGTTTTGTTTTGTTTTTAACCTTGAGGAGAACAATGTCTGGGAAATAACCACATCAGGAGCAGCGTGAAAAAGACTCATTGAATTGGTAGCTCAAGCTGAAAAAAAAATCCTGATGTCTGTGATTTTTTCCATACCTTCTATATGGTCATTCACTTGGCAGCTCAGCAGCCATTCCCCATGATTCCTCGGTATCAGGAGAGCATCAATAAACGTGGCTGCGAAGAGGTTAATGGTGTCAACTCGATGGTGTCTTTCTATCAAGGTCTGACCATGAAAGCAGGCTGAATGGATGTCAGCTTCATTACCCATACCAAAAAGATGCCATTTTACCTTATCTTCCACACACATTGTGAGATTTGGGAGGTATCCATACATGTACCCATTGATTGCTAAAAAAAACAAAAAAACAAAAAAAACACCAAACAAACCAACCACATAATTACTGCTACATTCACAGAGCTCAGAATCTTCACTTCAAAGGTGAGTGACATACAACCATTACTCTATTTTCCAGAATAAAGAGAATCTCAGAACAAAACACTGGACCTTTGAACATTAACCAACATCAGACACAAACTTTATCTTCACATCTACCTGCAGCTCCTGCTGTGATTCTGGAAACCAAGAATGAGCCAAAAGTACTTTTTGTTGACACTAACAGTAAAATCACTTTTTCTAAACTGCAATATTATATAGTATAGTTTATGACGTAGAAGCAAAACTAAGTTACAAAACTGTCTACAGTGTTGAGGAAATTTTATTGCCAAAAAGAAGTTTTGGTCCCTAGGAATCTTCTTTCTCAATTCCAAAGCATTGATTGTACAATACTGGTCATAATTTTTATTTTTTTTTTTAATTTTAATTTTAAAAGGAGTTTAATTCTCCAAGAAAAAGTTCTGTTTTTTAAAAAAAAATCCTTAAAAGAGACAACCCACAAAACAACCAAAACCTCTTTACATCAATGGCAAGTAACATTAATAGTAAGTTCTCTCACAGTGCATTTTATTGCTTTCCTGGAAGTCCTCATCATCTTTGTCAACTTTGGAAGGCTCAGAACAGTATGTCCTGATATTGTCCTCTAGATACCAACTGAGATTTTCATCCATCACAGAGAACATAAGGATAAACTCAGCATCGACATATTGATCGCTGTCCTTATTCATTGCACCTGAAAAAGAAAGTAGCATATTCTCCAGCAACTGGCGATATCTGTTCAGTTTTAAGCACAGTATTGGTAAGGATGATGGCTGTTTACTTGACATTTTGTTGTTTATCTTGAGTGTGACTGTATGTATAAACTTACAGCCATATTGGGAAAACAAAGGTTGGTTTTAACAGATGCTGTAAAATAACTTTGCTAAGAATAAATATTGTATGTGATGATAATGTAAAACATTTGTTCTACATATCAATGTCACACTTTTGCATTACTAGCATGAACACATTTCACTCATTTGCCTAGCACACAAAAATCAAATCCCATCCTATTATTACATGGCAGATAACTGACAAGACAAAATCCACTATTTCAAAATGAACTCTTAATTTCCTCTTCCAGAAAATTAGTTCATTCATATTTATCAAGTGCCATTATCAATCAACTTGCATATGTAGTAGTTAATCCACGTTTTACCTTTCCTGCAAATGATTAAAGGCCCAACAAGCCCTGAGGCAACATCTCTTGGAGCATCTATGTGAGAGTGGTAAACCCTGGTAATGCAGTCTGCATCTCCTTCAGCAGGACCTTGATCTTCTGTCACATCCCACGTATAAGTGTACTGGCCTCCAGGCTTCACAGCATCATCTCTTTTTTCAAAACCTTTGGTATTGTCTGGATAAAAAGCACCTGAGGAATGGCACACGGCCAACATTAACATAACGCATTTCACAATATGGTGTCAGAACAGTGCTTTCAAGTTGACTACATGCTGCAATAACAGGGATTGAATACTCAAATAGAGGTAAAACAAATTTTAACTCAGATGGATAGAGCTTTCCCTTCTGCTAGAATTCCTTTACTCGACTTTGAGTTCTGCAGGTGTGCTTTGACAAATAACTTTAAATTGAGTTCTTTATTAAGAGGGCACAGTGTACTTCTGCTAAAGAGACAACAGCTAAAATATTTGTAAAACATTTGTTAAATATTGATCTTGGAATCTATTCTAAAACATTGCATTCCTCTCCAAGGAACACAGGTGTGCCTCAAATAAGAGCAACAGTGGTAAAATTGCAAATATTGTTCTATATATTACCATACAACATGCTGTTCTGCTCCCATAGTGCGTCAATGCCAAGTCACATTTTTGATGTAATGAAAACCCTTTAAAAATATTAGATGTTAAACTAATATTTCACAATTTTTTTCCCCACTGAAAAATTTTCAAAGACTACTTTTGACAGTATCTACTCAATAATTCACACAGTTTTTAAGGCATCTTAATAAAACTTTCAGTGGCTATATTCCAGTGCAGTCTTTCTTGCAGATAATAGTATGGAAAACTACCCAGTGAGGTGCATCTGGCAGAGTGAATTGTCAGGCTACAGCCTCAGGTTTAGATGTCATCATACTACATTCAGTAGTTTTCAAGGAGTAAACTGGAATCACAGTATTTCCTCAGGAGGGACACGCTGCTCTTTCTGACAGATGGCACATTCATGGGTTGCTGTATGCATAAAAGATGCTACAAAAACACTCCATAGATTGTCCAGAAGAGAACGCGACTCTTCTGCCTGTCAATATGCAAGGACTCCACTAATTTCAGTGAAACTGCAGCAGTGTTTCACAGCTTGAAGGTCTCCCCTATTGCCAACAACTATTGTCTTCACTAATACCAGTAGCATTGCTACAGTACATCTGAAAGCGTGATGGCTAATTTATCTAAGCTGAAGGCATTTGCCTGTTTTAAGGAACTTGTGTATCTTATATCTTGTGTATAATTCAGAATTCTTAATACCGTTAAGAGTTATACAAACAGTATTTTCTTTACAACAGCATCGTTTTTTTTTTCCTTCAGACATCCCTACATTACCCTCATTTCAGATGGAACGTTGATCTAAAATTGCCTTCTACACGAACCCCACTTTTGGCTCAGTA
Organism: Lagopus leucura; assembly: GCF_019238085.1. Lineage (NCBI taxonomy): Eukaryota > Metazoa > Chordata > Aves > Galliformes > Phasianidae > Lagopus > Lagopus leucura. Next base: position 5,883,320 of record NW_024962285.1, read on the forward strand.
TTTCACTCTTGAACAAATACCAGAAGTTCTTAATCAGCTCCTATTTTAAACTGAGTGTGTCTTGTTCCAGAAGATAATTCGCTTAGGCAGTTGTATCTTTGATGACAAAGCTTTTGTTAAATTCTGACACAAAATGGACTCAAGCTTACCTTCGTTTTCCTTTGTATATTTTACACCATGTGGATGCAGTGTGTAGTTTCTGGAAGCAAAGTTTTTCAAGTGAACAACAATGGAATCACCAACTTCTCCTTTAATGATAGGGCCTAAAAAACCCAGCCAGGAAGGTTTCTCAACTATCACATCATATAAAACATCAGCGTACTGAGTGTAGACAGCCTTCTTATAAATGCTTCCTATCCTTTGCGGTCCTCTTTTAAGGAAGACTTCAGTTTGCCTGTAAAGAAAATACACAATATCAGATATTCACTTTATACTTGAACAGTGCTAATTAGCAGATCTCAAACAAAAGCCAAGCCTCCGTAGCACTGTGCACAATCTGCCTTTAGAAGCAAATACATTCACATTTCTGAAGAGTACAGGCACTCAGATAGAGACTAAATGCTACACACCAACTATGAATTTTTTCTATCTATTTTGTAGACTGAAGATAAGGATACTTGACACAATTTTCTGCTGCTTATAAGTCAAACAACAGGTCTTCCTGCTCAACATTTTTGTACGTGCTTCAAGTTCTGCATAATCTTCCAAAGCCAGTTAAAACCAACAAGTATCATGTTATGTTGACTTCACAGTCAGCAAGGAGAAGACTCTTCTTACTAGTGATATACTTCCTCACTCTTCATTTAGTATAGTTCTACTTCATTTTAAAAGCACTGAAAAAATAGAGAGGATGACTATTTTTTTTTCCTGTCCAATACTTTCTTTGGTGCCTCTGATATCTGAGTTTTCTTTATTTATTATTTATGTCTTCAGGGTATCACCTTTCTCCTCACCACACTTATCCTCTATTTCTCATACTGCACAGAGCCTTTCTTGCATGAAACACTCCAGCTGCTGCATCTCCACAAGAAAGAGACCACTGCCAACAACAAACATTTCTAAATTGAAAGGAAATAAAGGAAAATTGTGCCCAACAGAAAAATGAGAACAGAAAAAACATGTTAAACTTCTGAGTTTAAAAATGTAAAAGCAGAAGCCTTCCCTTCATCACTGCCACTTGGCTGATTCAGAATAACAGTAGGCATTCACATGATCATTTCCCTACCTCTAGTTAATAAACGTTTCATTACGATAAAGTCACAAAAAGAACATTACATTGTACAACATTTTCCATCAGCAGAGAGTCGCAATTTAGTTCTTAAGCAAGTCAGGAAAAAGTAAATACTCCCTTATATGTCAGCCACCAGGTTCACTGACACTAGCAATATTCATTTCACCGACTTCACCAGGTCCTGGTCCTAGCATCTAAAGCAGACAATGCTATTAAATAAAACTCCATCAGTACGAACTACATTACTTACTCTTCTTCTGCAAAACGTTGTCCAGATATGATATCAGTACTACCAGGAGCATAGTCCCATGCTGTCTCTATAATCCCGATGTAATACTCCCTGGTCACTGCCCCACTTCGGCAACAGCAAAAAAACAGCACAACGTTTAGCAAGTACAGCTTCATTCTGCATTCACGAACCTCGTGGAAAGCGTGAAACAGAGAGCGGGTACATGCAATTTCCCTTTATATGGTCTTTCTTTCCCACCTCAATTCCACCCCAATCAGAACACCCCGAATCTTTAACTTTTTAACTCTGCTCAGCACCTTTCTTAGTGGAAGGCAAACGGCTCTTTCACAAGAGGGCTGTAAGTTCAGTAAAGCCAGTACTACATACAGAAAATACTCAAAGCTTCTACAGCACAAACACAATCTCCCCTTCACAACCCGACTCAGCACCAACCCCTGAGAGCACCGCCACTCACAGCTCTCCAGCCGCACTCTGTGCTGCCCATCACCACCACTGAGCTCAGCCAGTAAACCAGTTCTCAGCCCACCTCATCATCCACTCATCTATCCCACACTTTCTCAGCTTCATTACCAGGATGTCACAGGAGACTGTAACAAAACATTGCTGAAGTCAAGGTAGACGACACCCACTGCAGTACCTGAAATGATCCATTCCATCCCACTCAGGCTGAAGCCTTTATTCCTTCCAGGTGCGTATTGGGACCAACCTCCAACACGGGATGAGTGCACTGGAAATTCCAGAGGTGGAGTTTGAGCCAACAGCCCACATTCCTTAAGGGGTAACAGAGCAGCAGACAACCCGAGTACACAGTTCTGGAGAAACTTACCCTTGGTTTCAGGAGCGGGCATCTCACCATTCCCAAGTACGGCCACCCAAACAGCACTTCATAGGGCGATACTCCTAAGCCTTTTCTGTGAGTGGTTCATATTCTGACAAGGGCTACAGGCAAACACTTTGTCCATGGTAATTTGGTCTCTGAAACCAATTTTGACAAGTGCTTCTTCAGCATCTGATTGATTCATTCTACTTTCCCTGAAGAAGGAGGGTGCCACGGAGTATGGAGCTCCCACTTCATTTCTAAAGCTCTCATTAGGTCCTGTAGGACATGTGAAGTAAAGAGGCTTCCCTTATCTGAGTCTATATTCTGCACAATCCCACATCTAGAGATTGTGTCAGAATGTAGAGTCCTCAGTGCAGAAGAGACATGGACCTGTTGGATCACATCAGAGGATGGCCACAAAAAAAAAACAAAAACAAGGGATCAAACAGCTCTCCTCCAAGGACAGGCTGAGAGAGCTGAGCTGTTCAGCACGGAGAAGTGAAGGCTCCAAGGCGACCTGGTAACAGCCTTTCAATATCTAAAGGGGAGCAAAAGGAAAGAACAAGGGAAAAATTAGGTTAGATATGAGGAAAATATCTTCTATAGTAAGGGGGGTGAGGCAGTGGAACAGGTTGCCCAGAGATGTGCTGGATGCCCTGTCCCTTCCAAGGTGAGGTTGGATCGGGCTCTGATCTAGCTGTGAACATCCCTGTTCCTTGTGGGGAGTTGGACTAGATCATCAAAAATGGTTCCTTCTGACTCCAAGGAGTCTATGGTGTGACAGCCAATGCCATGAGGAACGGCGACACAAAGGACGTCGATGGCCTGGTGAGCAATCAGGGCAGGCAGGGAAGCCTGAGTGCTCAGCAGCTCTGGGGATACTCAGCAAGCAGTCCAACCAGGAAGATCCACATCAGCACAGAGCCTGTCCATGGCAGTCCCAGTATTCAGCAGACCAGAGGCCTTGCTTCATCACACTGCTGGGTCCCGTAGCTGCAGAGCTAGCTATTTAACGGGAGCCAGGGGGTGGAAGGAAGGGGGGCACTGGGTATCATACAGATTAGGAAACTAAGAGCATCCCCCTGACAATTGGGATGGAGATCTGGGCTGATCCTGACAAAGTGGTCCAGAAGAGGGAAATCTTTCCTCTAAATACATTTCCTATAAATACAAAGCAAGATCTGCAAGAAACAGAAAAAAACATAGGACCCCAGGGTGGTCAGCCACAGCATGCTCTGAGCTCCATGCCCTGGCATCTGTTACAAATTCATAAGGGAGATCAAGGAGAGAGCCAAACAAAACAAGAACAGAACACTTGTGTTCAGTGTGCTCGAGTAGTGGAGCCTGCATTGCACTAAGTGAGGATGAAGAAAAGGACCTCTGGGGCCCAAAGATTTTCTTAAGCTCAGGTCCCAGGCTGATGGATGCACCACACTCTATCACCAGTCACATCGCTTATTGGGCTGGAAGAACAGACCCCAGGGAGCCCCTTGTGACCCCTACTCCATCTTTAAGTGAGCTTCCAACAGCCATCTCAAAACCCACATGCATACAAGTGATGCATGAACAGGGGGCTCATGAGGGGCTCCACTGCCCGCTCCACAGATTTCACAGAGCTTAAACCACTAACCAGAGGAGCCCCAGAAACCCTTCAACCCCATCGAGCTGCAAAACAGAACAAGATCCAAAGAGACACAGAACATAATTTAAATACGTGCCCACAAAAGAGGGACCAGAGACTTCATGAGAAGTATTGAGTTTAAAAAGAGCCACAAAGAAGATCTGGAGAACACAGAATCCCTTTATGGAAAAGGGCATCAGCTCCAGGCATTTCCACAGTTGCAATGCACAGCCAACCAGCGTTATCTGGGGGCTGATCAGTGCATTCCAGAAATGAGATAAGAGCAAAAGAAAGGAACGAACATCAGTCCCTGCATTACCAGTTCAGAGAAAGGGAGATACCCCCTTCACTTCCCCCAGAAAACAATTGAAGGGCACCATAAAGACAGGCAAAGCAGATAGAGCTGCTCTAAACCAGCTTGGAATCCCCACAGAAAAGGAAAGACCAAAACCCTACAATGAAGAAAGAATTGCTTACCTCTTTCCAAGAACCAGAGCCCCCCAACAACCCATAGGAGGGGGGGGGGGTCACTGGGAAGAGACACTGCCTGTGGGGCTGCCAGCTCTCAGATGAAGCGAGGGAGGGCTGGAGCCAGGCTCAGCCCCATCTGCTCCCACAGCTGCGTTGCTTCCACCTGTGCAGGCAGGGCTGCACCCCTCACCAGGTGCTCCATCACTGCTTCAGGCTGGGATCTCAAAGTTCCAGCAGCCAATTGGGTCTGCCTGTGTGGCAAGGGGAGCTTTATTGATGAACGAGCTAAGATGGCCCACATATTTTGCTTCCAGTCTGTCCTCAACAGCAATTGGTGACATTTCTAATAGATAGGGGAGCACAGATTTCAGTGCTGATACAGCGAGGTGCTGAGAAGCTGCACATGCAGCACAAGGGCTGAGATGAGCGGCGTCAATGGAGCGAGTGCTGGCTGCCCAGCTGCCGGGCTCAGCTTATGGCTCCCCAGGGAGAAACGTGCGTCATCTCCTCACACAGCAATTAAAGGCCACTGTGATGTTATTGGAGGGTTTGGTGTCCTCAGTGAGTGAATCCGGCACCTGCCTGTATGGCAGCGTGTGGCCTTTGGGCTCCAACAGCAATCCAAACCCCACAGAAACAGGGAGGCTGCAGTGCGTCCTTCCTGCAGCCCTGCGCTCCTCGAGCCAGAGATCGCTGACGTGCTGCAGTGCCCCATTGCTGCTGTGGCTTGACGCAGGATTGCTGACATCGCTGCAGATCTGGAGAAAAGACAGATCATCTCCAGAAAGCACTGCCCGTACAACTTGCCCACGTGTGTGGGGCACCAGCCCCATTTTGGGGGCAATGACCCCCACTTGTGGGGCACTACCCCCCCAATGTCACAGCTGTGTGCCGAGGGCACCATCACCCCACTGCGCACGGCCATCAACTCGTCCCAGGACTCCACGCATCCCACAGGCATCCCTGTCCCCATCCTCAACCCCACGGTGACATCAGCAAGGAGCAAAGCAGGGCAGGGGACACAGGGGAACTTGAGGGGACATGAGAGGGCATGTGGGGACACAGGGATGCGTGAGGACATGGGGGGACATGGGTTTGATGTGTGGGGTCAGAACTACAGAGGTGAGAGGAGGTGACACGTAGAGGTGACACAGGGAGGTGGCAGGCCGTGCCAGGAGGTGCTGGTGCCATTTGAGCAGCACTGCAGGGCAGATGAGCAGCACCAGCCCAACCTGGGGGTGATGGTGATGCTCCAGGATGAGGAGCTGATATTGGTCTTCCAGCAGGTAGGAGTTTGTTATCCATACGTAACACTGTACTTCTTTAGCTATTTTAAAATCAGTATAGTATGCAGTCTGATCCCATGTCTTTGAAAAGTGTGGTTTAAGGATCGTCAGCTGAGAAGAGCAGCAGAACATGGGGCCATTGCAGGGAGAAGGCATGGGGAAGGAAGTGAGGAAAGAAAGGAGAAAACCTGAAAAAGGAATGGGCAAAGAAAGGGGGCAAGACATAGGGGAATGAGGGGGAAAAGGACAGAATAGCTGTAGAGCAGCCTAAAAAGCAGCAAGAAGCTCTGGGAGGACTGTAGAATGCCAGATTCTGTATCGGGTGTGTTTGTGTGTGCGTGTTGTCATTACCTGCTTGGGCCAGGGTTGTTGTTGCTTCTGAGCTCCTGCAGTGGGAAGAGCTCGAGCAACTGGTGCAGTCGCTGCAGACCTGTAGGATGGGGCTTGGTAAGGACAGCCCTGCAGCCCTCAGCTGGACAAACTTGCTCCGTGTACCCAGACTGTGAGCTGTACAGTGCCCGGCCACACTGCATCTCAGAGCCTGCAGCTGCATCTTTGCTTCCTTCCCTCCTGCCCAGAGCCTTGAGGGTGCTCCCACAGTCCCCTGCCCACCCCCAAAATGTCAGAGAAGACAGCTGGCAGCGAGCTGCAGGAATCCCAGCACCCTGTTTTCCTTCTGCCTGCAGCTCTCCTCTCCTCTGCCACACAGGGCTCCAGCCAGCAAAATGAGAATGGTCTCGGAGAAATGGAGTGCTGGCAGGAGCGACTGCTGCAGCTGGCCGGGGAGGGTCTGCGTACCCCGTGCCCTTGTGGGCAATCTGTCCAGCTGCAGGAGGACCAGAGAAGGGCAGATGGAAAGCTGCAGCTGAGCCTGATGGACCTGCACAACTCTCGGGCCATCTTGCCAATGGCAGCTGTGACATCAATTCTTTCTCTGCAGGGGAATTAATTTTTTCCATCTGTAAACTTAGGTGGAGAACTGCGGAAACTTAGGTTTTGTCAATCTTTGTGGTAAGGATGTAAAAATCCCCATGAATATCAAAACTGTGACTTTGTGTCTGCCTGTGTAGACCTGCTAGGGCCTAAAACTACCCATTTTATGGCATTGAAAAGAAAAAAAAGCCGAAAATGAAACCTGGAGTTGAAGAAAGGCCCATGGAAACAAATACATTAAAATATGAACAAGACAGAGGCTGAGCAAGCATTAATACGGCCCTGTGCTTTCTGCCAAAGTGCTTTATTTTGTTATCATTAAATTTGCTGGGCAGTTACATTTTGGTTTGTGAATCTTTAAAAACAATGCAACATATACTGGCAAAAACAAGTTTTGTTTTTTTTTATTAACAGATATTCATAAGCACTTAGCACGGCTTTCCAGGGTCTGGAGTAATTTCCCTCTGTTTTCTTTGTCTTTTCCCCCCGCTTCTAACTTCGTGTTCTTCCCCCGTCATCGCAAGACAGAACGGATCGCCGAGGACAGCGCCGCGGGTCCCCGTCAATGCCGTCAGTTCTTTCCGCGGTCTCTGCTGCCACCTCGTGGCCAAAGCGCGGAACTGCTGCCGTCTCCCACGGAGTTCCGCCAGCAGCATAACGCATGCGCCTACAAATCCGGAAGTGGCGTTTTAACCGCTCTGCGCAGCTAATCCGCCGCTCTCTATGGTGATCAGTCCTCCAGGTAATAGCGGACGCGCGCCCGTACAGGCAAGCAGTCGATTCTTGGACCGCCAGCTTAGCGATATTCTTCCCTTTCTAATCCGGGATGCCCGTCGTCTATTTCCGCCGTTTTATGCCCGAACCCACCCGGGAACGGACCGGTTCGGCTCACAGCTGCCCCTCAGCTCCTCGTGGCATCCAATTTGCTTGTCGCCACGATGAACTAGCAGACGTCCCCTTCCCGCCCCAGCCCTGCACCGTCCCCCAGCCGTTTAAAAGCCCTCTCAGCGTCAGTGGAAAGGAGCAGCTCGGAGATTTGCGGTCGTGGTTCTGGCGTGCAGCAGCACCGACACGGCAGCAACCTGGGACCGGCAAATCTCGGGGAAGCCGTACGCATGCGCGAATCTGGGCGCTGCATTACGCTTGCACCAGTAATGGCACTGCACTGCGCATGAGCAACTCTTGGCACCGTACTGCGCATGCGCCCGTCCTGCCAGTGCACTGCGCATGCCCGAGATTCTAGAACGCAATCCGCAAGCGCCACTCTCGGCAGCGCAGTGCGCATGTGCGAATCTGGAGACAGCACTACGCATGTGCCGATCTTGGCAGCATATTGCGCATGTGCCATTGTCTGGAACGCACTGCGCATGTCCCAGTCTCAAAACCTCAATACGCATGCGCCAGTCCCGGCACGGCACTGCGCATGCGCTTTTTGCCGCGCCACAGTGCGCATGCGCCTCTCTTGCACAGCACTGCGCATGTGCAAGACTCTGGAAAGCACTGCGCATGCGGCAATGTGCAGAGATTACTTCACATGCGCATTTTCGTGTATGCACCTACGCATGCGTTGTTTTTGACTCCTCATTACGCATGCAACGGGCGCAGGGTCCGCTGGGAGCCAGGGTAGTCTGCTGTAGAGGCAGCTCGTCAGACTGCTCAAGAAAATAGAAAAGAAGCACAGTCTAGAAGAGAGGAAAGCATTTCTGTGCCAGTGGTCCAGGAATTGGCTGCTCACCCGCACCACAGGGTTTCGTAGAAACTGATCCTTCTTTAAAAGTCTTTGGCACATGCGCACTACTACTTGGAGGACTAGGTATAACAAAGTTCGGCGGATTTGCTGCGCAGAGCGACGAGAACGTCCGTACACCACTTCCGTGTGCCTGCGCGCATGCGTCCTGCGGCACCAAACATACATGGCCACAATTCCACCTATTGGCCACGTGGGGGCGGCAGAGACCGCGGGAACAACTGCGACCCGATTGACGGGCAGCTGCGCCACAGCTTCTGGCGCTCCGTTCTCTGTTTCTCATGAGGGCAGAGGAAAAGCGCAAAGTTGGATTGGGGGCGGGGGGGGGGAACAGACAATAATGTGAACTAAATAAGACGAAGAAGAACTTGGACAAACCCACCAAATCTGCGCTAAGTGGTTGTGAATATCTGTGAATAGGTAAATTACCAACAAAATGATGCTGTCTTGCTTTCTCTTATTCTTTTTTTCTTTTTTTGGCCAGCGTCTGAGGTGATGAAAAAGCACAGCGAAGCCCAGGATGGCTTGGAACGATTAACAGAGCAATGCAAAACAGCCGAGCAACTCTTAGAAGAAATATATAACAACTTCGGTACCTGGCCTCACAACTCTGCGATCCCACCTGGGTCGCCCGAGGCTTGTAAATATCCACCGGATCAATTTTGATATCGAGAGATTTGCCGTCAGTTCTTCCATTCCCAACCAGTGCCAGGATCTGCGGCAGGGCATTCTGACCACGGCACAAAGCTCAATCATTTGAACAACAGTGGGATTCCCAGGCGCGGTTTCAAGGAGTTGGTCTTCTTTGGACCCAAAGGAAGCATTAACATGAAACGAGAGGTCTGCATAAGTCATTGTGAGGTGAGCTTATCAGCATCACCTCTGGGAAACAGAGAATGGATTTGCCATAAAAGTCTCAGCACAGCAGTAACATACAAAGATATGTAAGAATAATACAGGAACACTTCGCAAGGAAGCAAAGAGCTTTATGACCTCTGTCTGGGAATCCAGCACCATTTGCCCGCAGACTCCTCTTTGGCAACTGTTCTAGATCCAGCTGTACGTTCTGTTCCAGAGCACAGCTCAAAACTACAAAGGAAACAAAGGGAATTGTATGCAGGCAGCATAAAAAGAATGGTGTGTTTCTCTCAGTACTGAAAATAAGAAAGTAAGCAGTCAACAACAGAAGCCTTCCTAGAATTCTGCGATGGGAAACATAGCGGCAGGGAAGAAAGCATCCACGTTTCTCTGAAGCACTGCTCCAAGGAAAAAAGAAAGATCAGTTTATTTTAGATGTTACCTGTTTGAGGGCATATACCACTCTCACACTTCAAAAGCATTAAAGAAAAAAATAAAATGCATAGAGCAATCTCCTCCACCAATACGTGTGTTTGGTCTGGGCAGCAAGTGGCACTGCTCCGTATCACAAAGAACTGAAGTCATGAGCACCGAGCTCCTCAGCTCCAGCCAAACCAACGAAACAGGCAGAATCCTTAAGTAGGACAGCCTGTAAAAATGTCCAACAAAGCCCCCGATTCTCAGCCTTCTCGTTCCTTTTTGAAAATCCCGAGGTCTCCATGTTAGCTCCACCTCTGGGCTGTAACGCCGAGCTCACAGGCTGTTGGCAATCCTTGTTACTGGACAGCAGAGAGTTTAGATTGGAGTGAATGTTAGGAAGCTTTTGCATTAGATCAAAAACAGCGCCGCCCTGAGAGACAAAGTAGGGGCTAAATAAAAATGGCTTACTTCCTCAAGAACAAAGTTAATTCCTCCTTTCTAGATTACAGAAAGGACCAACGTGAAACAGGATGAGCAGAAAGCAGGGACAGTTTATCTGCAAATTAGCACGGGACATCACATGAGAACAGCCTCAATTCTAGAAACCATCCAAATGGAGGCAACAGCAAGGCTGTGTCCTGTGCCACGACATGCCTGATCTCCTCCAGCAGCGCTGTCTGGGAAAGCTGACACAGCAGATATTGCTCTCTCTGATGCACAGTTACACAGCGTGAGGATGACCGAATCCATGAGCAGGTTTGCTGTGAGGCATCTGGAAGATCAGCTTGCTCAAGTACGCTGGGCTGGTCTACAGCAAGAAGAAAAGCTGCTCCATGCACGTGTCCACAAAGGCCAGCGCCACAAAGAGCTACGATGCTGCAGCACGTCACAAAGACTGCGCCGACACAGGGAAGCCTCCATGGCAAGAGGAGTGCTCCAGGAGCAGCATGAGAAGCTGCGTACCTGCGGGAAGTAGGAAAGATGCCAACAGCCTTCCAGCACTTTTTCCCCTCTCTTCTCTTTGCTCAAAGCTTTCAAACCTCCCTTTTGCTTGTTCAGCATCGTCGTGTCAGAGAGCTGCTGCTTGTTCTCCTTAGAAAGCATTTCACTGTGAGAAACAGCATCCTGCAAAGAACAGAGAGGGATGGATCCCACGCTTAAACATTCCACAACAAGCAACGCTGGAAAAAGATGCACCTGAGAAGCTGCTTTCTTGCGTGTGGAAAAGTCAGAAGCGAGGTCCATCTGGGGCTGCTGAAGGAACATCATTTGTTACAGCGGTGAGCTCTCCATTTGTCCCCAAATTTGTTGAAAACTTTAGAAGGACTAATTGCTCTGAGCAGGGATTACTATCAGAGCTGGTAGCATCCTCAAGATGCTTGAGAATGCCTTTCTTTCCAAACCGGGCTTAAACCCCAGCCTTTTGCTGCCTCACTGCCTCTGCATCCTCTGAGAGCGATGGCACTTTGTGCTGCCAGTATCAGCCCGAGAGTTGGAGCCTCCTTGGGAAATCAGCTTTACTGACACGGTTCGGATTTCACACTGTGTAAAGCCTGGTGCCACACTACTGAGGACCAAAGGAAAAAGGTGACCAGAACTTCAGCTTGAATGAGCAAAGGCACTGCTGCATCAGTGATGCTGTTGCTTTTTTGTGAAATAATCATCAGCCAAGAGACAGAGGGGGCTTCCATCAGCCAACAAACAAGCGGCCTGAGTTCATTTCCTGCTCTGAAATCACCTCCACCCTCTGCTACAGCATCCGAAGTGTGAGAAATCAAGGTGTGCAAGTTCATGACCAATGGAACCACAAGCGAACAACAAGAGTTCTCAAAACTTTTCACCATTCGATCTGCTGCCTTCATGGGGTCAATGCAGGTTGGTGTGGGTTTTCTTTTCTGCTCTTTTTTTTTTTTTTTTAATGCTTCAGATTTTGTCTCTTCTTCAACCATCCTTCTCGGCACACACACTAAGTAAGCGGAACAGGGTACCAACCTACTGGGAGCAAAACTGTAAGTCTGGGGGAGTATTTTCTAGCAAGTCAGAACAGCTGAGCCCTGAGGCCAGGAGCTCTCTGTGCTGAGTGCCACTGGCCTCAGTTCAGTCTGCTGCTCTCCCAGCAGTGCACTTCCCACTCACGAGCCCTGGAAGTGGTGCCTCTTTCGCAGGCATGCACTGTAATGCTCCTTTCTCAGAGCAGCGTGGCTGTGTGCTGTGCACACTGCTGCTTGCTGGCAGCGCTCTAGCTGCTAACAACAGACACAGAGTCTGTGGGATGCAGCAACTTCTTCACCTCTGTCTTCTCTGTTAACTGCTCGTCGCATAGCCCTCAAATGTTATGTTTGCTAAGAAGGGGTTGGGGTTGCAATACCTCCCCACACACACAGCGTGAGCAAATATCAGCTGCAGGACCTTCTGAGGAACCTGAACATCCACAAGTCTGTGTGTCCCTGTGAGACACAGAGTCCTGGGGGATTTCGCTGATGTAGTCACCAAGCTGCTCTCAATGATATTTGAAAAGTCGTGGCAATCGGGTGAAGTTCCCGGAGAGCAGAAGCAAAACATCGGAGCCATTTTTAATACGTGTAAAAAGGATGACCCAGGAAACTACCAGCCTGTGATAAATCTAAGTAAGAATGCAACTTCACTAGTGGTAGCAGCTCAGATTCAGAGACTCCAGCAGGCATTCCTTGAGAAGACATTCAGCAGTTAAATCATTTTGCAGCTTCCAGTCACTGATCTGCTCTTCTTCAGTCTGATTCACGCTGTCTCCAGCATTCTTAGACTGAAATTCCTTCTGAACAAAGCGTGTATTTTCCATTCAACACGCATTTCCTAACGGGGGAAAAGAGACGGACAGAACAGCCGCTCCGTCACGCACAACTGCCAGTCTGCTCACACGCACCGTGCGGAGCTGTACGCAAGCGGCGCAGTGTGCGCTATGAGCGCAGTGTGCGTAGCGGGCGCAGTTTGCGCAGCGTGCTCTATGAGCGCAGTGTGCGTAGCGGGCGCTGTGTGCGTAGTGTGCTTAGCGGGCGCCGTGTGCGCTCTGGCCCAGGCCGGCGGCACAGCTCCGGACGCAATGAGCACCGGGAGGCGCCCGCTGCGCTCGCAGGACGGCGGTGCAGGTATCCTACGCAGCTCCGCGCGGGGCTCCTGTGCCCCAGCCCGGCGTGCTGACCCGGCTCAGCGCCTCACACTGCTGCCACAGGCCGGCCCCGTGCGGCGCCCAGCGCGTGGCGAGTCCCCACAGCCCCCAGAGTCCCCGCCCTCCCTACTGCCCCCACCGCCCGCGGCCGGGCGTTGGGATGGTGAAGGGACAAGGGGGAACGGTCTTAAACTGAGCCAGGGGAGTTTAGGTTGGATATCAGGAGGCAGTTTTTCCCCCAGAGGGTGGTGAGGCACTGGCACAGGTTGCCCAAGGAGGCTGTGGATGCTCCGTCCCTGCAGGCATTCAAGGCCAGGCTGGACGTGGCTCTGGGCAGCCTGGGCTGCTGGTTGGAATGAGCACTGTGGTCCTTTTCAACCCAAGCCGTTCTGTGGTTCAGTGGGTCTCTATGGATCTGCATGGGGATCTCTGGGTCTGTATGGGGATCTGTGGGGATCTGTGTGTCCCTGTGGGGGATCTATGGGTCTCTAAAGGGATCTGTGGGTCCCTGTGTATCCCTATGGGGGGACCCATTTGTCTCTATGGGTCTCTATGGGGATCTGTGTATCCCTGTGTGTCCCTTGGTGACTCTGCACACGGCAGGGGGTTGGAACGAGGTGAGCATTGTGGTCTTCAACCCAGGGCATTCTGTGGTGGTGTTCTCCTGATACATAGGATCTTGAATAATTTCAGCAGCTTGACTATTTGCTAACTCTTTCTGTATTTTGATTTGTTCTTCTGTTTGTGCTGACCTTTTTAAATAGAACCACAGAATCATCATGGTGGGAAAAGACCATCAAGTACAAGTAGAACCGTAATAAATGAATGTCTTCCTGTCCAGGCATGGCAGATAAACTGTAGCAGCACGTAGTGTCCTCTGTAGCCACGAATGGCAGAACGACTAATTAGTCATCAGTACATTTTTCTAAATGCACATCAAAATATTGACTGAACACTTTTCCTGCTTAGTTAAATCAAATATTATGCTTATAAATTAATACCAGATGTATACTAATTCCAGTTTGTCTTTTCCTCTGTTGCAGCGTAGGGAAGTTTTTATGTTTCTTAGACCTGTTGGCTGTCACTGTTGGTGCCTTCTGTTCTCCACTCTCTATGCTTGTCCTTGCCAACAGTTTGTACTCATTAGTATCACATTCTGAGGTTTTCTTGGTTTCAGTGTCTGCTTCTCTGTAAACAGACCACTGTCAGAGCGAGTCCTTTGGGCTTCATTACCCTTTATGCCATTATTCACTTAAACTCATTCACATTTCTGTGGGGTTTTCCTTCCCATGTAGAATAAAGCAAATCCGAGCATTTTACTTCCTTATACCTTAGAAAGAAGACTGAGATTGATCCTTTTCATGTTCTGCAATCTCGAGTGCTCCCACTCACGCTCTTGTGGACTTGGATATTGTTTGATAGTTTTGCATGAGTGAAGCAAACGTGGCCCACGGGATGATGCACAACAGAGTGTTGTCAGTAACCACAGCTCTCCCAACATGGCACCATTTTCTTTCTGCCCTTGAAAAACGTATGTCTTCCTGCATTGAGCGGAATGTGCGTTAACCTCAGCAATTAGCCGTGGCAGTTGATGAGCTGTGTTTCATTAAGCAGTAAGTTGACGTCACAGCAGATGCTGGAGGTAGCGCTTGTCACTCAGCACACCGAATCACAGTGCAGTGCCTTCGGCGAGGCTCCCTGTCCATTATTTGCTATTTCAGTGATGTTTTGCCACGAACTGCAGGCTGTTGTGCAGAGTTCTTCCATTCCCCAGCCCAGCGCGGCCCAGCAGAGCAGAGCTGTGAGCGATGGCAGCTCCCACTGCGCGTCAGGCGCTGCGCAGAGCTGCACGTGGTGCTGGGAGCAGTGCCAGCAGAGACTGAGGCGGCGCGGCCTGGAGAAGCGCAGCTCCTTCAGCTGACAAAGCCTGCAGCTGCCGAGGGTCCATTTAACTGAGGCGGATTAAAACAAGCGCAGTGCTGTGAGGTTGAGAATGAGAGACTTCATTTCCAGTCAGGAAAATGGAGCGTTTTTCTGCATCGAGGCTCCGTTCTCCGTCTGAAATGAAGGCAAACCGAAGCGCCAACTTTTGTGCATTTGTGACTGTGGGATGAGCTTTGTTTCGTCGTTTGAGGAGGCGCTGGTGGTTTGCAGAGACACAAATCTTCACACAAAAAAATACAGACAGCCAAATGTTTTTCCAGAATTAGGGAGGTAATTTAGTAAACTCTACAGCATATTGCACAGCTGCGGGAGAGACAGTGATTGAAATGGTGTCCGACAGCTTTTCACTTTCCAGTATGTTGTGTCAGATCACCAATCACAGCAACATGTGCACATTTGCACGCAAAAAGAGAAAACATTTCCACCAGTTCTGAATTGTTAGCCCCAGTTTTTAAATGAAATTGGTGACCTCTCTGTTTTGCCATCACTGACAAGCAGCCCAGAGATACAGTTGTTGTTCTGATGACGCCTCAGTCAGATGGAAATGCATTTCTTGCTGTTTTCAAGGCCTGCAGAAGTTCTTACTGTGAAGTTCTGGGGGCATTCAGAGATACGCAGCTTTTCTCCTTGGCAAACAGAGCAGAGCTGCACGTCGTGGCTGAATACAGCACACCAGTTAGGAGCCATGCACACAGCCCTGGGGTCTGACCAGAGCCTTGCCATGCACACGAGGGGCAGTTTCAAGATTTGGAGAACCTTCTGGGGGGTTGCGCAGCCACGAGAAAGAGGAATTTGTCCTAATTCATATTGAAATGTATGGGCAGTTATACAGCCACTGCAGAAAAGGGAGCAGCAAGTTCCGAGTTTTACTCAGCAGCTTCTGGAGATCACTGCTGTGCTGGAGATTTCCTGCCATGAACCTGAGCTGTGTGGTGGGATGGTGTCACACAGCTCACCCACGGGCCGGGGGAGCTCTGCTAGCAATGTTTTTGACTGCTTCCATTACATCTGCATATTTTCTGTGCTTCTTTATTTTCTAGTTGAGCCCTTTTGTTTCCTGACTTTATGCACTTTCCTTTTCCTTTGTGTGGGTTTATATTGCGGACAAATGCTGTGACGAAAGGCACAGAAGCGCAATTTGCTGTTGTCTGCTGTGATCTCAGGTCACTTTCTGGCGAATGGGAAGTCTCACTCTTTGCTATGGTTTGTTGCTTTTTCTGCTCAGATGCTGACGGATAAGTGCTCATCCACTGCCAGCACACAGAAGCCATGAATTCCAGAAGGTTGCTCTCAGAAACACGGAGGACGTTTCCAGCTCCTAAAGCGTGCAGCCAGCAGCCGTCGCGGATTCTCATTGTGGATGTCACGTCACCTTCCTGGGCCAACACTTGCTCTGTGCTCTCCGAAGCCCTGGAAAACTCTCTGTGTTTGGCATGCAGTCTGACGGGTCCCTGCCGCATTCCCTTGCTGAGCCTCTATCTGGTGCAGAACCAGCAGGAGTGTTTGCTTCCCTTTGTGGTACGTGTGAAATTACGTCTCTCAGGATCTCACAAACATGAGTGCAGTGCAGTTTGGTGAAGGAAGTTCTGATTTACTGCTCATTTATGTCTAAATAATTGATCATTCTCAAAGAGCAAAGCTTCATAGACTTAAAGGAAGAGATCAGTTTTCTGAAAGAATGATGTTTGTAAGGAGGAGTCCCATGTTTTCAATCCGTTAAGTTGCTCTTGTGCATAAATTAGTTTTTGTACTGTTCCCTTCTGTACTGCTGTACTTCTCCAAGAATCACACAGTCACATAACCATTGGGGGCTGCAAGGCTCCTCTGGAGCTTCCTCAGTCCACCCACCCCAACGAAGCAGTTCCCAGTACTCCAGATGTAGTCTCCCCATGGCAGAGCAGAGGGGCCGAGCACCTCCCTGCCCTGCTGCCACACTCTGTGCATGCACCCCAGCGTCCAATTGGCCTTCATGTCCACCAGGAGACACTGCTGGCTCGTGGTCAGCCATTGGCCATCAAAACCCTCAGGTTCTTCTCCGCAGAGCTCCTCTCCAGCAGCCCATTCCCAGCCTGCAGGCTCTATGACTGCTCCTCCACGGGTGCAGGGCCCTGCACTGCCTATGTTGAACCCCAGCAGGTTCCTCTCCACTCAACTCACAGCCTGCCCAGGTCTCACTGAATGTCAGCATGGCCTTCTGGTGTGCTGGCCACTTCCCTCAGCTCTGTGCCACCAGCAAACTTGCTGGAGGTGAACCCTGTTCCTACATTCAGGTCATTGATGCAGATTACAAGATGGAGAATGAGCTACTTCTGTTAATTATTTCTCCCATTAGTTAATTGTTGTCACTGTGAAACTTGCACCTGGTAACTAATTTGCATTTATTGGCTTTTGCTTCCAGGGGTTTGTTCATGTATTTCCTCTTTTGGTTAGATTGAAGAACCTGCTTGTACCATATTCTTTCTTCCTCAAATAGCTTTCCTTGTAATCTTCTAACTGGAAAATGGAAGAGAGCAAAATATAAGTGTGACACATTTTTACAGCCCCTTAACTGTATTCACTCTTCTGGCTTCTTCGAAGTCGATTCAGAATGTGGTCACTGAGATTTCATGCTACATTTCGGTACCATCCTCAGCAATGCTGTATGGTGGGCTAAAAATGCCTCTTCCTGCTTGCTTGGTAACGCCATCAACTCTTTTGCCATCATGTTGTGTTCCTCTGAGACTTGCCGGCAAAGTTTGCACTGTGGTGCAGGCAGTTCTCAGCCAAAGACCTGAGCAGTGCTGCACACCACTGGTAGGAGCGGGACCCCGTGGCTCCAGGCATGGACTCTATGACTGCAGGAGGAAAACCTGCTCCCTTCTCCCCAGCTTTGCTTAGTTCTGCCTGCTGAGCTATCTCTCAGGTCTTGAATTCTCTGAAGAAGGAGAATCCACAGCCTCCCTGGGCAGCCTGTTCCAGTGCTCCATCATCCTCACTGGGAAGAAGTTCCTTCTTATATTGGTGCAGAACTTGCTGTGCTCCAGATAATGGCTGTTTCCCCTTGTCCTGTCCTCACAGACTGCTGAAAGAGGTTGGCCACATCCCTTTGACTCCCACACTTAAAATGCTCATAGATGTTAATAAGATCATCCCCGAGCCTTCTTTTCTCAGGGCTGAACAGACCCAGCTCGCTCAGCCTTTCCTCGCAGGGAGATGCTCCAGGCCCTTTGTCATCTGTGTGGCCCCCTGCTGGACCCAGGAGACCCCTGTCTTTTTTGTATTTAGGACAGCAAAGTACAGTAGGATGGCTATCTTTGATGGATCTATTTTTGTTAATAATCTGTTCCTCTGCAGCCTCTGATAACAGGAGCAGATTTATATCTGTCTGCTAAATATCTGTTGCATTTCACCCTCATCTAGAAATACTGAGGCTCCATTGCTTTTTCTGTACTGCCAACAACACGTACTGCTGATGATTTTCTGATCTAGCTAGAGAACAGCTTGCTTGTTCTCAATGAGAAACCAAGATAGAGCTGTGTCGAAGGTTGCTTATTAGGCAAATCTTATGAGGTCAGAGAACCTCCAGAGCTGAAAATAGAGGCTGGGAGAGTACATAAGGAAGTGTCATACAAGGTTGCTCTTTTCTTGGTCTTACCTGGGAGTGCCCTTAAGGCACGTGTTCCTACTGTTCACCTGTAGAAGCCAAATGCCACCAAGTCCCTGGGAAGGGGGAGGTAATGCCGAAGGGAGAAAGACCAGAACTAAAGTAAATACCACAGAGGACAGCAGATGTTGACATGTGGGGAAGTGATCATTAAAGGGACAGAAATGTTAGATGTACAAGTCAGTAAGGACTGGGAGCACCTCCACCCGATGGGTGCTGTTCCCACAGTTTTCCCAGAAGGCGGGCAGCAGACCAGCACCGCATCCAGAGCATCACTGAAAGTACTGGAAAAGAAACAAGAGAAAGACATCCACTGCAGGACAGTCAGATTAAGAAGGTGAAGTGAGTGAGGGTATGACGTGTGAGGGGAGATGGGAGGAAGTGCTCCCCTGGCTTGCAGCCAGGTTTGTTCCCTGGTTTTGGTACTTTTTCTCTGGAAGTAGCGCAGTGGTGCAGATGAAAATGTTTTGCTGCACATTGTGAAACTGTGAGTCTTTGGAGTTGTGTAACAAAGGGGCAATATCACATGGCAAAACACATCTCGGAGCCTTTGGCACTGAGCTGAGTGTCATTTGACTGGAAGAGGGGTGTAGTTAGAATGCAGTTAGCCATCCCAGTTGGAGTTTGCAAGCTTATGTCCCAGGCATGTTCCAGAGTTGAAACTGCAGCTTGCTTACACCTGCCCAAGTTCACATTTGAAGTACTGTGCAGATGCAGAAAAAATGCAGCTCTGCGGGTGTCAGGGAGTCAAGAACGTGGACTTTGGCTGCGCAGCAGCTGAGCCCTGCTCTGACACAGTCAGGAGCAGTACTGGAGCTGAGACAGCTTCTCTGCACCTTTGTGAGCTGCAGCCACCTCCCAGGATCACAGGGCAGGCATCGGAACTGCAGGGAATTTTGTTACAGCGCTGTGAAGGGCGTTGTGGCTCCCTGTTCTGTGCATGTACCCATGGTTACCAGCCCACAGAAGAGCTGAGATAATGGTTCAGGCACTTACTGCATTTAGAGTACGGCCAGTACAAAGCATGGTGACTGCTTTAAACCTGCTCATCACCTTTCCAAAGAGAGGTTTGGGTCGCCCCACCTTTCTGCTCCACCCTGTTTGCAGAGCCCTCTGAGCTGCCTATGATCACACCTTTGCCCACGTGGTGCATTGCACATCCTGAGAGGCTGTGCTGTAAGCCATAATGCTCAGGAGCTGCTGAATGAAAGTGACTTCTAGCAGCAGTGCTTTGTATTGCTACAAATAGTTTTGCTATCATTCATTATCATTCTTCACCGTGATGTGTGAGATAAGGGTTTGGCAGCCATGGCCTATAGGTCATTTAAGTCAGGCAGAGAGAATATGGCCCAGTATTCTCCAGTACACAAAAACGACAGGAAGCATAGTGGAGCCATGAGGTTAATAATCTGTGCATGCACGGTGTTCATCTTCCATTAGGAGTCTAACCAGCTGACCCTGGTGCAGCAGCTTGAAGGAATCAAACATTTACAAATGACAACTCTGGGATATATTTTGTCTTCTAACACTTGCTCTGGTAGCTCCTTTTTAAAGCAGGACCTTCCATCAACATTTGATGGAAGGTTGTGGCTGCCCCTTCATGTAGGCATTCAAGGCCAGGCTGGATGAGGCTGTGGGCAGCCTGGTCACCTGTAGGAGTCCCTGCCAATTGCAATGGGGTTGGAACTACGTGATCTTAAAGGTCCCTTCCAACCCAAATTATTCTATGATTCTATGATTTGCTCTTTTGGGAATCTTTTGGGAAAAATGATTTGCATTATTGTGGTGCATGTGCAGATACAGAATTAGGAAAGCTTAACACATGTCTTACTGGGTCATACCAGCAGCCCAGTCGTGCATTCCCAAGAGAAGAAGTCCTGTGGAAAAACCCCATCGCTTTCTGCAGTTCTTTCCCCTCACACAGCTGCTGTATAGAATGATACCATAAGAATGATAAAGGACACATTTGAGGCTGTTCCCATCAGTGTCAGCTCTGGACCTGCTACCCAAGGGTGTGTGGAACCACCTCCTGAGCATGTTGGTGCAGTCTGAAACCAAGCATTTGTGTGCAGGTCCCAGAGGGCCAGAGTCTGATAAGTGAAGGACTATGGATATGGCAAGGACTGTGGATATGGCAGTGGTGACCTGTTGTAATTGTCAGGGGTTACCAGGCTATCCAGGTATTTCTGTGCTCACATTCATCATTGCAAGTTCTGCCTCTGTATTATCCAGTCAGAGGAGAGGGCCAGAATTCCAGCATTTTGGCTCTCAGTGGGCAACGTAGACAGCTGATAATGTGGGGAACATTCATGCGTGCTGCTGCAGTCAGCTGGTTTAGATTCACATCACTGTTCATGGCTTTACAAAGCCACGTTGAAGTACAAAACTCCTGACCCCAGTCTCATCTCACTGCTGGTAATGCAAAAGCTTCTTTGCACATCATGGAAAACCAGTTCATATGATAACTTTGACATTTCCAGTCTTCCGATGTCACTGAGTTTTGTTTTGCAGCACTTGAAGGAGAACTTTGCACGAGTTCAAGCCTGTATTTCAGAGCTCCGCTCACTGTCAAGAGAAGGCTGCTTCCCACAGGGGGGACATGGAGTGGTACAGGCCGTGCAGGATGGATTGCAGCAGTTCAAACAATACAGCAGGCACACAGCAGCAGGAGGCTCAGCAAATAACTCTGTTGAGGTAAGACAACATTGGGAAGATGGTGGTGATTTTCCTTTCGGCCTATCATGGGATGGTTGAGGTTGAAAGGCACCTCTGGAGGTTGTCTAGTCCATCTCCTGTGCTGGAGCAGGGGTACCCAGGACCCACATGCAGAGGGAGGCTTTAAAGCACAGTGCCAGTGCTCCATCACCTGCACAGTAAAGAAGTGCTTTCTGATGCTTAGATGAAACATCTTGTATTCCAGTTTCTGTCTGTTTCCTCTTGTCCTGGCACTGGGCACCACTGACAAGTGCCTGACTCCATCCTCTTTGCACCCTCCTTTCGGGTGTTTGTACACATAGATACATTGATAACAAGCTGTCTCTGGTACAGGTGCCAGGAGAGCCGAGCAGGAAAGATGCCCTCCTAGATTTGTTGCTTGTAAACAGAGGGAGTCTCATGGAGGATGGGATGGAAGTCTCATGACTTCAGAAGGACAAAAGCAGGAGCATCAGTGAAGCCACAGCAATGGGGATAGGAAACATGGGCAGTCTGCATTAGGATGGAAAGCATTTTTCAAGTCCCCAGCAGACTTTGGTTTGGTTTTTTTGTACGGTTGAGAAGTATACTAGCATTAAGAGATTATTTTGAGGAAGTGTAGTAATGTGAAGAGAAGTCACAGTAGCTTTTTTTGAGGGACGTATTTCTCCTGGCCTCTCACTGGCCTTTGCTTGTATGTCTCAGGTTCTGAAAAGGGCAAAGGGGATGTGATAGTCTGTAGATGAAATGCATCCATGGTTTTAATTAGATAAAGGTGTATTAGTGTAACAAACGGTTTGTCTATAGCTCAGCAGAAGACAGTCTCTTGTAGACAGTTCAGCTTCCCTCCACTTCAAGGACAGTCCCTGTTAACCATTTTCAGTATATCCCAAAAGGAGACCACAATCTTTCTTCTCTTTCAGTACTTCAGAGCCAAACACCAGAGATGCATTTGGAAAGAGAAGATGTTCTTTGCTATGGAAACACGTTTTAGTATTGATATACACATCTATATTCCTATTCAGCCTTTAAGTTAGACAGCCAGATTTGATCTACTTGAAAAATGGATTGGTGCTGTAATGGGAAGTGGTGCTTTCCCTCAAGATAGCTTAGGGAGAAGCCCTCCTATGCATACATTGTCTCTCTCATTGCCCTTTACGTGCAGCTCACACAAGAGCTAAGGCTAAAAAAGCGACGTGTTTAGGTCTTCTTTACAAACAGATTATATGCTTCTTCCATTGAATTGGCGCCTTATTCAAACAGGAGGCAGCCCAACATCATTGCTTACCAACGGAGGAGTAGAGTCAGAGGCAGCTGTTGCCCTGTGATTTGTGTTTCAGATCACAATTTTGACGAGCCAGTCAGGTAAAGAAATTGTTGAGCAGCTGGAAAGGAAGCTAAAAGATGTAGACCTTGTGAGTCTCAGAAGAATACAAGTCATTGAGGTTTTGAAGAGAGACTTTTTGGAGCCAGAGGACGTGGAACAGTGCACACCAGCAGAAGAGCCCAGCAGCAGTGGTGAGTACTTGCAAATCTCATGGCTTTGGACAGCACTGCTTCATGCCTTTGTCCAATACCTACCATTTTCCTTTGTGCCATTTGGTGTCACTCAAGTGGGAGCTGCTGAGACTGGAGAACAACAATAAACTTGTACCACAGCATTTCTCAGGGTGCCTTCTTGCATTTGGGTAGACTTAGCATGTAGATTTCATGCAGCTCTTCTGTTGGTTTTACTAAAAATTGACTTCCTGTGCAGTAGAGCTTTATTGAGGAATTAAAGAGAGTAAGTACAGAATCTGTGAGAACAGCACACACTGAGACACTCATACAGCTGAGCATTAACCTTCAGGTTCTGCCCCCAGACTGCATACTGCAGTATGCCTGGAGGAGTTACATTTCCAAACCACATCAGGTAATGTACTGTTGATTAGCTTTTTTTGTCGCTGTTGTCTTTGCTTTGCTGCTGCTTTTTTTTTTTTCCCCTTTTTTTTTTCCAGTGCTTAAGGCAGCTTTTCCCAGGCTCTTACTTGTTGAGTAAACAGTGAAAGCACTCATCAGCGAGTTCCTTATAGCCAGCAGCTTCTATTTCTCAGTCCAGGTCTCCATTTTAAGGCCATTGCTGCTAATTCACACTTAAAGTCCAGACCAACAAGCCTTGATTCACACAGCAGGTTCTCACAGCAGGTTGATAACAAGCTCCATAAACGTGGGCCTGGTGCCTTGCAGAGTTAGAGCATGGCCAGTTACCAGCAATGGCAGCACTTTTCTATGCAGCGATAAGCAGCGCTGGATGTTGCTGCCTTGGCTGCCTCTAGCTGTTCTTTCCAGGTTGCAGTGGTACATTTCTGGTCCCGTGGCAGAGCAGGGGTTGGGACTGTTTGAGGCAGGTCACAGATGCCTTTTGGTGCTGCCCACTGCATACATGACCCCGTGTTTCATTAATGAAAGGTAGTTCACCTCAGGCCCTAGGTGCTGTTTTTCCTGGCTGTATCTTTATAGAATGCTTCCACTAATCTCAGAGTTTTCAGCAGAAAGAATTTAAGCTATAGTAATGAGAAATTCAAAGCAAGAAATTACTATGAGGTGCTGTTATGAGCCTTTTGTTATACAGCAAATGATGCTGAGCTCCATAAACCTGTGAGGTGGTACCCAGAAGTCCTGTACTGCAGCAGTTAACTGGCAGAAGCCTGTACAGTGCATACAGTGCCACTTTTATTTTCTATATTGCTTTTTATCTAACTTTCAAATCTCTTCAGTTACTTCAGCTCTTTCTCGAGGCTGATAAAGTAACTCCTGAATAGCAGGAGCTTTGCTGCTTTTCCCTCCTCATAGCACATACCAGCTGCATTTTGCCACAGGCAACGATTGCTCTGTGCCACCTCTGCTTCCCACTAGCCTGCTGGCTAGACTTAATCCAGTACTGAGCTTTATAACCACGTTCTGAGACACACAGCAGGCTTTTTCCTACCTGCTGAAATCTTTCTTCCTGGAAAGGAAGGACTTCATCAGAGAGGCTGAGCCGCTTATTCTAGGCTGCCTGCTTGGACCAGGGGCTTTGAAGAGAGCTCTCCTCATTGCTGCCAGAAGGGCAGGTCTGTTTTACCTGATCAGCACCACCACCTCTGGGTCACAAGGAAGAGGACCAAGGCTCTGTCACTCTGACATGGCTTTACAATTACTTCAGTTTGTCTGAGCCCCAAGGGCACCAGAACTGTGAGTTACAAAACGGTTCTGAAGAAACTGTTGCCCACAGCTCTGAGGCTGAGGTGTTCTTAGCAAACACTGCTCTAGTCCATATGGACAGAAGGGATCATTTCAGGTGGCTGCAGATGCTGACTTCTTAGGTGAGGCGCATTATTGGCAGGGCTTTGCAATGTGCTGATGCTGCACAGAGCTGTGCAGGGAGACCTTGAAAAAGGAGTCACCAAAAAATGAGATGTTCTTTGCCTCTTGACCACAGGACTGCTCTAGCATGCAAACTCCCACTGTTGTTTCTGACAGTGAAGTTGTGCAGCCCTTTTCAATATCTGGAGTGAAAAAATAAACAGATATAGAACATAGCAATTCTACATGAAGACCATCTGACAAGAAGTAAGGATTGGGCTTTCAGAACAGCAAAGCAAATCTGTGGGACGGCGACCAAACCGATGGTGTTTCTTCAGTGATAGAACATTAGGGCTTAGCAGACTGCAGACTGGAACAAAGACTATAAATCCCACAAGGAGACCAATGCATAAGGCTTTTGCAATGGGAGTAGTGTGTGGCTGTAATCAGTGGGATGCAGTGAACTGATCTCTAATGGATAAGATGGGAATTATTGCTGTGTCTTTCTTTCCTCCACCCCATTATGAACACTTAAAGCGTCTGGATGTTGCCAAACCATTTGCAAATGGCAGCTAATATTTATGAGATGCTGGCTCTGTCTTTTGAGAAAGCAAAAAACAAGCACTGAAGCTAAAGCACTGATACCTTTTTTATGGACGCAGTCCATCTGCTGCAAGGCCCAGGAACCTTTTTTATCTGCTCTCTGCAGACAGCTGGCCAATAAATGACACTGCATACCCAGCGTTCGGGGACTTCTGCAGCCATCACACATAGGGGTCAGCATCCCACCCCAATCTTCCTGCAGACACAGTGAATCCAATGAATTTCTTTTTACAGTTGCCATCTATTGTGCTAACTTAAGATGTGTAAGTGGCTACATATGCATTAGAGAAATGTAATACATGTATATATATTTATATTTACTGAGTAAAGAACTAGAATATTTACCAGCCCCAAAACACTGTCATTCAAAACACAGGTAATTCCCCTTGTCACCTGTGTACACGTTGTTTGTCAAATTGAATGGCACAATTTCTGGGTGCTTTGTCTTCTGTACTGCTGATGCCATCTGCATCAGCGAAGCCTAAGAAAACTATGGATAGAAATCAATCACAGCTGAAGCACAGCCAGCAGGCTCGCCAAGTGCACGTTCCACATCAGTGCACTCTGCAGGGAAACTGGAACTAGAATCCTACCATCGGGCCAGAGACTGACAGGTGATAACTGCTCACGTGGAGCTGTCTCCAGAGAACAGTGAGGAATTTCCTCCTCCAGCACTGCTCCAGGGAGGAACTCGAATTTCCACAAGCGTTGAGAAGACTGGGACAAGGCACGGTGGGAGGCGATCCTCCCCCTCTGCTCTGCCCTGCTGAGGCCTCATCTGGAGCACTGCATCCAGTTCTGGGCTCCCCAGTACAAAAAGGACAGGGATCTCTTGGGAAGAGTCCAGCGGAGGGCCACAAAGATGGTGAGGGGCCTGGAGCATCTCTGCTATGGAGAAAGGCTGAGTGAACTGGGTCTGTTCAGCCTGGAGAAAAGAAGGCTGAGAGAGGACCTGATCCAGGTCTATCAGTATCTGAGGTGTGGGGGCAGAATGGCGAGGCCGGACTCTGTTCAGTGGGGAGTGGAGGCAGGACAAGGGGAAATGGATGGGAACTGCAGCATAGGAAACTGCACCAATGTGCGAAGGAACGGCTGTGCAGTGAGGGGAGGAGCAATGGAACAGGCTGCAGGGAGGTGGGGGAGTCTATGGGTCCCAATGTGTCTCTATGGGTCCCAACGTGTCTCTATGGTCCCACTGTTCACTGGAACAGGCTGCCCAGGGAGGTGGTGGAGTCTTCTGCTCTGCAGATGTTCCAGACCTGCCTGGATGCCGACCTGTGCAACCTGCTGTAGGAACGGCTTGGGCAGGGGGTTGGAGTCCATGAGCTCTGCAGCTCCCTTCCAACCCCTACAGTTCTGTGATGCTGTGATACATACGTATACAAGAGCTGATACAGGAAAAAAAAGAAAAAGACCTTGCAGCCCAGGGCAGCCAGACTGGGACTTGAAAAGGAAAAGCTCTCAGCACCAAAGGCAGTGTGAGGCACCTCCCGTGGGGGGGGCTGCAGAAGTACAGCCTGTGTGAACCCAGTGCCTCCCTCAGGGCTGCAAGGGGAAGCAGTGAGTTGGCCATCGTGATCTGATGGCCACACTGCGAGCTGCAGTTTGCAGACAGCTGAGGAATTACTTCACAGCCATTATTTTAGCCCTTTAATCGATTTTATACTATTCATCATGTAGGGGAGGTTAATAAATTTCCATCTCATTTTTCTTAATGCAGGAGAGGATGCGCAGTGTTATGTTTGCAACCCGTAAATACAAATGCATCAGGAAAAGATTTCCCATTGCACATGAATGTAGAGCTGCATTTCAATCGTCAGCTGAACTAATAGACATTTGCAGCAAAGGGCTTTTCCTGCTCCCCGCTCCTTGTCCTGGAATACTGGTTTCACACCTTAGTGCTGTGCACCATTGATGCTACCAGGCTGTTTCTCCTGTGGTTATGAAGGCTGTGTTACAGACACATCATGCAGGTTTTGCAAGTTGGTTATCAGACTCTGTTTTTTCCCACTTTTTCCAATTTTTTATCTTTTTTAAATTAATTGAATATGCCAGACTTTATGACAGCTTCTTTGACACCACTTTGGGTTATTATTTGGGAGTGTTATGGGGTTTGTTGTTGTTGTTGTTGTTTGTTAACACCTCCTTTTAATTTATTTTGAATTGTGTATTTTTATCTGCAAAGATCTCCTGCTTTGTGATTGCTGTTACCAAGCAGCACTTCAGCAGTAATGTACTGAACCACATCCTCTGTGTCTTTCAGTTCCAGGTCAAGTTTTGCTTCTGTTCTGTGACTAGATACTCCTAGTATTGATGGTGTTTAGCAATTTAGTTGTGTCTGCATTGCAAAGCAACGTTCATCTTCTTTATGAGGAGTAGTATGTCACTCTACAAAATTCCTAACTACAGTAGCATTTCTGTTTTGCAGTTTCTCTGATTTCTTATACAAACCTTCAGCTTATAGCAAAGCTCTTCTAAGAAGGCAGGTGTCGCAGTGCTGTGCTGAGATTTGTGTGATTTCTGTTTGAAGGCATTTGAAGAGCTAGAGGGGTAAAGTGCAGTGCAAAATGCAGAAGAATGTTCATTTTTATGACTGAAAATATGTCTGCGTGCATTTCCCCATGTTTCCCTGCAGATATTGCAATCCTTGGAATGGACATTGATCTGCAAACCATAGAGGATAATGTCATCAGCTTGGAGATGCTGTTTAAAACGTGGCTCCATGACTGTGGCTCAGAGAGGGAACATCTGCATCTCCTTCTTCCGTCTGGAGGCCTCAGCTGTGGCACTGCACCCAAGCCAACCCTAAGTATGGCATTTTCTCTCCCTCTCTGCAGAGAGCTCCTGACTCCCACAACCTTAACGATTATCCAGGCCCGTCCTGGACAAGTTCCTCTTCATTTTTAGACTCAAGTAAGGTCTCGGGGTGACACTGAAAGCTCTCCATAGTTTCTGTTGTGTCAGGCTCTTAGGCACCTGCTCAGAGTGTGTGTCAGGGTTGCTGTGTCCCATGACTGTTGATGCTACAGTTCACCTCCATTCTGCAGCAAACATGTGCTTTGGAGAGGATGTGACTTTATGGCCACTGGGTCAAAGTAAAAGGGGCCTTACTGAGTGCCAGAGACCTTCTGTCTCAGCTTTATGGCTCTAAAATTATGTTCCTTATGCTTGATGATACGGGTCTGTGCCAGAGCACTTAAATAAAGGTTGTTTTTAAAAGGGGCTCGGCACATATTTTTATCTATTGGTGTTTGAGGTTTTTTGTGTGTATGTGTTTTTTCCCCTTTAAGTCCAAATTACTAACAATTCCTCAGGTAAGCAGACATAGATGCTTCCCATAAGGGTTTGTTGGCTGCGTTGCCACCATTGTGCTGCCGTGGCAATCTGCATGTGCTCTTCCAGCAGTCCTTCCATGCTGCTCCACTGTCTATAATGTGTTGCCTCTCACTGCCAGGCAGCAGAAGCACACTTGTTTTCTGTTAATGGTCTGCAAGCTGGCTCTGGTCTGGAAAAGAAGCACGGAGGTGGTGGGGCTCTTGCAGATACATGCCCAGCAAGCAGGTCAGAAGGATTAGTGTGACTTTATTTGTGCAGTAGCCACCATAATGGCCTCCAGAGCACACATTATTGTGGCTTTTGTTTCTGAAAGGTGAATGTTTCTTCATCATAACATTTAATTTCACATTTGATGTGCTGAATTATTATAGCTGGTGACAAAACCAAGTTACAGCAGGTTGTTTTCACCTTCCCACACTGAAGAACTCTTTGGAAGGCCAGAGAAATCTATTATGCAGCTGTACATCCTGTGACAGTAGAGTTGCTACCTTCAGTGTGGAGTATTTCTCCCCAAACTATGTGATGACAGCTTATCCAATGGCAAAACTTGTTGCCTTGTTTCACAGGATTTATCATTGTTCTTCCAGGGAGACATGGCTTGATTTTTAGGTAGTGCTGAGCAGAGCCTGGAGTAAAAGTCCTTGTGGGTCGCTTCCAGACAGGGATTTTTGTGATTTTATTATTCACTCCATAGTTGCAGTTGCTAGATAATATTAACTTATTGTTTGTAAGTGGCTTGAGCATGTCGTGTGCTACACAATGCTGTTTCCACCAATCGAAACCCATCTCCCTCTCCCAGTGTGTCTGAAGTGTGATTTGCAAGAAAGATTGCTCGACCCAGCTCTGCTTTCTGGGACAACGGATGGCACCCTGAGAACAGCTGATTTAAACTCACCCTGCCAGATGACAGCCTGGCCAGCGACAATGCTGTATAAACTCCAGGTTGTAAAGTAAGTGCTGTTGCATCTTCTGCTCGATAGCTGGAATGCTGGTATAACAGTGTTCATGCTTTCAGTGCAATTTCAACTAGGGGTCAGAAATGTCAACATAAAGTGCCTGGGACTCAAAGAGCAAGGAAAACTCTGGGCTAAAACATTCCCACCAGCTTTACCTCTTGGCAGGATGCATTAGCACATCCCATACATGCTGACAGGCGTGCAAAGTCTAAAAAGATGTCACCATAATGCTAGCACTTTATGAGTTTAAAAGCATAGATTTTATGCATGCAGCAGTGATTCCTTCCAGTGTGAAGCCCTACAGGTTGTGGCCATTGTTCCATATATGCTTTAGGTAGTGAAAGCACTACCTAAAAGAGGCTGCAGCAATTAACTGGCTGCTAGAGCTTGATCTCTTTACTTGACTATTAGGCAAAAAAGCAGTGAAAGCTTCACAGTTCTGCGGGACTGCCGATAAGAATTTGTCTTCTTTTCCCATCAGCAGGCTCTGCTGGTAGGCACAGAAAATAACAGGAAGATTTGTTTTTAGTAAAAATGTGTGATTTTTGAACTTCTTCCTGTGTGGTTGTTCCTGAAATGATTCTCAGCTCATCAGTGTTTGAAGAGTCTTAGTAATTGTGAATCACAGAGTCACAGAATAGCTGGGGTCGGAAGGGACCTTAAAGTGGGACGCTAGCTGTGTGCAGGAGCATTTGAAGTGAAGGAAAACCATAATATGCTAAAATCACTTAGGGAGAGATGTAACTGCCAGGGTGATCTATTGCCCAAGAGGCCAAATTACTAGTCTGCTTTGTATTCAAAATGTGTGAAGACTGAATATGCTCCAGGGCATACTCCTGACAAAAGAAATACAGTGGGACCTGGCAGCATGCTGGAGGGTGCCAAACTCAGTGTCCATCAGCAACAAAGCCCTGCAGGCTTTCCACTGCAATTGGCCTTTTCTCTACTTCAGTTGGGCTTCATTGTGGCTACAGATGTTGTTTGTAGCAGGATTGCAGCTGTTACAACCACGGCTGCTTGAGCTCATCTCCCCCCTGCGGAGTCTTGGCAGTTTCACACTGGCTGTGCTTAAGACGACCTGTTTGTTTATAGAGCTCTGAAGTCTGAAGGGGTCTGTGAGTCTGTTCTGTACGGACTGCCTTTCATCATCAAGCCCACGAGCTGCTGGCAGCTGGACTGGGACGAACTGGAGCTAAACCAGCACAGCTTCCATGCTCTATGTCACAGTCTTTTGGTGAGTGTAAAAATCGCAGTCTCGTGGGGAGGGATTGGCACAGAAAGGAATTGTTGGTGTGAACCCGGTAAGGTCTTTCAAGCCTGTGCCTGAAAATATGTTCAAAATGTATGGCTTCATCTCATGTGCCAGGGTTGGGCGTGTAAGTCCTTCCAGTCACCATGACTATGGCAAAGAACCTGCAACACATCAAACAGGCACTCTCGCCTATCAGAAATGGGGCTAGAAAGTGCAAAATCAGGGCTGGAGTTGGGCAAGTATTTTTAACTGTAAAAATAGTTAACCAAGGCTCTGAGATGTGGAGGACTTTCCATTACTGACAAGTCTTAAATTAAACATGGATGTTTTCTTAAGAATTGTCTTGCATTCATTGAAGAAAGTTGGGTTTTCCTCCGCCACCATGCAGTGGCTGTGTAGTAGCAGTGATTCACAGTGAACGTGCTGAAGGAAGCAGCTGCTACCCATTTTACATGTTGGTTTTGGCTTTTGCTGTTTAGAAAAGGAAGTGGATGCTTTTGGCCAAACATGAGCCACAGAACACTTGTCCAAGCTGGAACATTGTGGTGCATTCCTACTACATCATTGTCCCTTCTGACTCTGCCACTCTGCTTGTCAAACCAGTGGCTGTCAGAGAGCTCTTGATGCCATCAGCCTTCCCAGCCCTCTCTGCGGAGCATCCTGAGAGAGTACAGGGAGCTATAGAGGTAAGTCATCGATGACCCTACACAAAAACCTGTGGCAGAAATGCCAGCTATAGAAGCAGGGAATCCGGCTTATAGTCAGCCTGCTTGCACAGAACATGCAAATGCTACTGAAGATGTATTTATGTCCCTTACTACAGTTTGTACACAAGATAAATCAACACATAAGGTATCTCTGTTTCTTCTGATAGATTCAAACTTGTGCAATTCATGCTGTGCATCCACATGTTCTTCTGAGTTTTCTGCCTCTGCTTCAGGTGATGTCAGGAAGGGCAGGGCTCTTGCTATAGGTCTTAGCAGGTGAACAGAGGAGAGAGCAGCCGTGAAAATGTCCACTGACAGGTGGAATATGATGTAGCACTCCAAACATTCTTTTCAGCAGACAATATATTCTACGGTTTTCCTCCAAACAACAAAGCCATCCCTGCAAAAAATGCTCCCCCAGAAAAAAAAAGACAGCCACTAATAATAAGTCCTCCACTTGGCACATCTAACTGCCTTTTTTCTGTCCAAGCAGAGTGCCCTGAACAGCTTAGAAGTGGAAGTTACTTATAATCCCTTACACCTGAAAAGCAACCTCTATAAATACCTGAAAAGTATGCTGTACAGACCGCTGCACAGGCAGCAGCCCCAGCCCAGGGAGCAGCGACCAGAGCGGCATCAGCCAAAGCAGGTACGGCTTTTGTCTCTGACCACCACAGACAGCCTCCATCTTGTGCTCCCGATCTGCTTCCTGCAGAAGGGAAGAGGGCAGCTCCCCGCTGCCCTGATGGGACAGGGAGGCCACATATGGCAGGGGCAGCATTCACTTACAGCTGCAGAAGCAGCGAGGTGAGTAGAGCTTGTGCTGTTGAAAAGATGCGTGCTGAACAGCTGGCAAACACACTGAGGCAGCATGCAGCCAAGTGTTGGACAAGCTGACCCCTCCTTCCACAAGGTACATTAATATTTCATCCCTGCATTGCAGCATCAGAGCAGAGCCAAAGCCACAGTGGCACCCCTGCTGATGGCTCCTTCTCCTGCCCAACTGTTCAGACCAGCAGGAGTGAGGAGAGATTCCTGTGCACTCTCCTTCCTTCCCAAAGAGGATGACAAGATCCTGCACTGAAGATACCCCATGGCACTGCTAACACCTGTCTCAAGCAGTTAATGGTTTGGCTTCTGAGCCAGAAGCAGACAGGCAAGACACTGAAGCCTGGCTGAGGTCAGATGGGTGCTTCCCGTTGTCTGTTGCTCTTCGTTTTATGGTTTTGTTTGTCACTAAATCAGTTGGCAGGAAGCTTGCTTCACCATTCCCTGGTGAAGCTTCCCATGCCCTGGCAGCTCCCCATGCCTGGGCAGGTGGCAGTATGCAGGGTTTCTTGGCCTCTTGCTGTTCAGCTGTTCCCTACAATACCTGATATTTCAGCACACATCACCAACAAGCCTCAAATTACGTTCTCTAGAACAGACGAGTGCAGCCCACAAACCACAGATTGCCGTCAGTGAATGCAGAAAAACTGCAAGGTAGCGTGGTGGGGAAGTTGGGCTGTACAGCAACGTCAACGTCAAGCCACCCTCATCCTGCAGAAGGTTCCAAGGAGTGTTCTGAATAGCATAAAACAGGGCTTTTGGGGAATGCTGTCTCCCACAGCAGCACTATCTGTTCCAATGCTGATTTGCCGACTTCCACAGTGGTTTCTGTGTCCCTCTCCTGAGCTCATGAATAGTTTGCAGCAAGTGCCAGGCTAGCAGCTGTGTCCTGGCCGACTCCTGTACAGTGCAGTAACCCACTGCAGCTGCACCTCAGAACAGTACCTTTCTCACTGCCAGTTGTTGCTTGAAGCACACCATCTTGTGGCCCATCTGCACAAAAGAGACTGTTCTGCAAGCTGGCGTGGCCATACATCTTGGCAAGGCTTAGCAAATACAGGGAGTTGGCCCGCAGCTTTCCAGAGAGCTGAGTGAGCCCCAGTTTTTCAGTGCATCCATAGGACAGCTGCCCCTGCCAGAGCAGGAGCTGAGGACAGTGCAACTTAACCAATGTGGGGCAGCATCACTGGGCTTCCTGGATACTGCTCACAAACAGGGATTTGTGTTCCCCGTAGTTTGTTCTAGCGTTCTGTTTCAAAATAAAGTCCTCTTGCTAAATGTTACCTTACTGCTTGTGGTCTACAGTGCTTACAGTGTGTGGCAATCATAGCACTGACCTCTGTTTCCTGAGAAACAGCTGCTGTTGACCAAGGGCGCAGTGCAGCACCGTGCTTCCTCAAGGACTGCAGCGGCAGGACAGAGCCAGCTGTTTGTTCCAGGATCACAGCTCACGAGCAGGCACTGATTGCTACCTATTTTCCACCCACTCATGAGATGTGCACTGAGATGGTAAAGCACCCAATGGAAGAAAAGGTGCCAAGACCCTATTTACCTCTAGTAGTAGTGTTCTCATCTGATACCTGAATCCCTACAGTACAATGCGTGCTGTAGATGAGGGCACCAGGACCCCTCCAAGCGTTGAGGCCAAGGAAGGGCACCACACAGTTGCTGCTGAGACTGAGATGAACCAGACGCTGCTTT
The DNA here is from genome assembly GCF_019238085.1 of Lagopus leucura. NCBI lineage: Eukaryota > Metazoa > Chordata > Aves > Galliformes > Phasianidae > Lagopus > Lagopus leucura. The sequence continues at coordinate 5,917,090 of NW_024962285.1, forward strand.
CTGTGTCCGTGTGGGAGCTGTGCCATCAACAACTGCACACAGCCTGACTCAAGCACAGCACAAAGCCCAGACACACCACTCCCCATCTTGCTCTGTGCCTTTGCTGCTGGTTTCTGCTGCGTGCGTCTGAGCTTCCCATGCCCTGCCAGCTCCCCATGCCTGGGCAGGTGGCAGTATGCAGGCAGCTGCTTGGGGCAGTACCTGGAGGGAAGGGTAGACATCCCTAGCAGCACAGGGAGATGCATTTCCTGGGGTGTGTGTGCATGCAGATGGCCAGTCCTCACCAGTCCTTAACAAACAAGCTCAGAGGGTGAGGAAATGAGAAGTGGCCAGAAACAAGTGGCAGTAATGCACACAAAAGTGGTTTCACCTCCAGCATGCTAACCTGATAATATGAAAAACCAAGCAGATAAAACAATCCCCTCCCTCCTTATCTGATCTGATGACTCATTTAGAAATTACTCGGGTAATTCTATCAGTAGGAAAGGGTACATCAACAGCAGCTGATGGTTTGCAGTGAACGAAAGGAGGCTGACAAAGGAGAAACTCACAAAGAGGGAAAAGGGACTATAAGGGGAAAGAAATCACAGCTCTGGGAGCGTCTGGGGGTTCCTTCTGAAGCCTTCTGCCTGGTCACCGGTGTGAAGCAGGGCAATAACCCCACAGCCAGTGTGTTTTTGAGTGCTCTCCCTAATGGCAGAACAGCTGTCTCACACCTGCACCATGCTAGGACCCCATATGGGAGGAGGAAGTGGTTATAAAAGGACGTTTTCCAGAACGAGAAACAGAAAAAGGTGGTACAAAGGGGAAGAATGTGGCTGGGCTTTGGCAGTTCCCAAGTATTTTTCTCCTGATAAAAACTGCCTACTGGCCTACAGAGACCAAGAATGCTGCTTCATCTCAGCCGTGGCTGCTAGACCTGCTGTACTCAGTAACATTTCTCAGCTGGAGTTTGGGCTTTTAGCAAACAGAACAGGAAGGCTCATAGGCTGCCCACATACAAGGAAGCCTGATATCCAAATGACATTCTGTGCACCACGCAGCCATGCTCCGAGCACACAGACAAGGCAGAAGATGCAGGATGCTGTTCCCCAAGTAAGCAGACTGCATTCAGTCATGGCACAGTGACTGTGATGTGCCAGGGCTGTCTGTGAGCTTCACCCAGCTGCTTCACTGTTCAACATGTGGAAATAACAGGAAACAAAAGAAGGCAGACCGAATAAACCTAATCCAGACCAAAATTCAGCAAGGTCATCTGCTCCTAGAATTCACTGCAACTTTGGCTACAGGATGACCAGCCAAAAGCTCACTCTTTATTTGCCTTATTTCTTATGCTTTCTCAAAGCACCTATGGCACCCTAACCTGCTTTCAGAAAGGAGAAAAGTTGGAGCGCAGAGCAGCAGCCTGAGGGAGATGGCAAGCCTGATCTACAACAGTGAGCCAGAAAAAGGATTGCTCTCCACATCTGCAAGAGCTTTCTGTGCTGCACGCACTGTTGACATGTGGCAATGCCTGTAAAGAAAGCAGGACAAATGCAGAAGACAAATGTTGCCTTGTGCGCCTACCTTTTAGTTTCAGGCCAGTTAACGGAGAGAAGATGTCACTGAAGCAAGAAGAGCAAACATCCCATCCAGGAGGAGTGCAGGGCTGCAGGGAGAGCACTGAATCTAGCACAGATACTGGAGCACTTTCCCTCTTCTCTGGCATTCTTTACAGTGAAAGCTGGGTCAGACACACTCAGTATCCTCAGACACAGCAACTGCAGTGATGCAGATGTGCGAGTACCCACCACAGTGTGTAAGGTGGAGCCCAGAGCTCAGCTCCTTGGAGGCTGCACTTCACCACTCCAGCGTTAGAGCCCTACACTGCAGTCACAAAGAAGGTTTATGGGCAGGTGCCCCCCAATGCAATGCCCAGAGCTCTTCCCTGAGAATTCCTAGGACTTGAAGCACCTGCATGGGGTCACCCCACCCCAGCAGGGAGCAGGCACACCCCTGTCCTGGGCAGGAACAATATCAGCCTCTCTCTGGTTCCCAAAACACCTCTGAGGTGTTTCTCCAGTTTACTGCAGCAAAACCCCAGCAGAAAAGAGTATGGAGCACAAGACAACAACAACAAACTGGTTCAAGTTGTTGCTGCACTTTTACAGAAGCTCCTCCTGCAACCCAGACATCACACACCCAGTCAGAACCCACTGCTCGCTTCCATCTCACCAGTTTGGGAATGTGAACACAGCCCTGCACACCTTGCTACCAGCTTGTGGCTCTCTGGGTGTGAGCTTGGGCTACTGAATTCACGCTTAGTCCTCTGCACAGGAATATTAGACTTCTGCTTCCACCTCCATCAGCAGGCTGGTGAACCTGCAGAAGCCATCAGCAGCACAAGACTGAGGGACAGGCAGCACCAAGGTGCCTGGCACAGCCCCACACAGAGGAGACAAAATCTCTCACAACCATTACCAACACCAAAAGAGCAACGTATTTTTTCCCTGTGCAGGTTTCTGCCCAAGGCACGCAGAAATCATAGCCAAACCTTTCGCCTCGTAAGCAGCACAATCACAGTATTTACCATCAAAGTCAATGGGACTCAGACTGGGCCATCCTCAGCCCGCCACAAGCACATGAGGATAAAAGGGGAAATCAGCAGAGGAATGCACCAGGTTAAGCAGAGAACCTGTGACCGATCAACAGCCACTGAGCTCCAGCACAGACCTTGAGCCTGGCCCTGACCAAGAGAGTCATCCCACGTCTCATCCCACATTTTTTCAGGTCATCCCACGTCTCATCCTGACTAGCACACTAGAGCCTCAGTGGGGCTGATTCTCACATCCCTCAATCCCTTGGCATCAGGGCATCCCAGCCACTGCTGGAGCTGCCACCCACTGTCTCTGTGGTTTGCTCTTAGCTCAGCAGCTTTGGCACAGACAGCGTGAGCGCGAGCACTGCTCCACAGGGCATCACACACCACAGCACTGCACCAGCATCTCCCCAGCTACGTGCCTAACATGCCACATGCAAACACTTCATCATAAGACATACAAATTTTAATATCAAAATAATTTGGTATAAAAATACTTTTGGAGACTGATGGCAAGCAGCCCCCCAGGCACTGCAGTGAGCCTCTTAGTCCCATGGCTGGCCTAGAGAGGAAGGCATAGCACAGCCAGAGCCTCTGGAGTCAAAGCAGCAGGCACAGTGCAGAGCCCACCCTCCTGCCCCACCAGGTGTCAGCGAGGCTGGCTCTGGAGCCAAGCAGCACCAGCACCAGTGCACTCTGAGCCTGGGAGTGTGGAACAGCCCCAAGGAGACAAAGCCCCTCAGAGCTGACGAGCGGGAGGGGCTCTGCCCCGTCCCACACAGCCCCCAGCCCCGTGCCAGGCCATGGAACACAGCCGCCTGTGCCACTCCTTGTTGAGTTTGGGCCGCAAAGCCCCCCAGGCAGGTGCAGAGCAGAACAGAGTTATATCTCTCCTAGGTCCTCATAGACAGGAGACAAGCTACACTCATCCACACTCTGCTCCTTCCTCTGCCCAAGCTGGGGCTTCATCACCCGGCAGTACAGCACCTCCGTGTTGTTGTTGTTGCTGCTGTTCAGGCCAGGTTTGACGGCCGCCTTCTCAGGAGCAAGATTCCCTCGCCGCCTGCCAGGGTCCTCACTTCTTTCAGCACATTTGGAGATGAACGTTGCCAGGGGCTTGGGAGCAGGCACTGGCTTGGGGCCCTTGGTCTTGAAGGCAGGAACTGAATAGTCATCAGTACTGGGGCTGTAGGGGAACTCGTAGCCGCTCTTGCCATCGTGGCCCTGCGTGCGCCAGGCCTCGCCTATGGGCCGTGCCTCGTCATAGATGCCGGCGGCGGCAGGCAGCATGCGGGGCGCGCAGCCCTCGGGCTCGTCGTAGATGTGCTCCTTCCGCGGCAGGCCGCAGCCCTCGGCACGCAGCTGCTCACAGGAACCCGGGAACGGCACCCGGAGATTCGCCCCCTCCGCAGCCCCCGCGGCCTTGCTGTCAATGGGGTCTGCGTACAGCGGGTCCGGCCTGGGTCGGAAGCTCTTCACGGAGTCCAGAGGCTCTGAGTAGAGGCTGGAGGGATCCTTGTCTGGCAGGACAGCCCGCGGTGCCTTGGGCAGAGGGGAGCGTGGAGGGGTGCTGGTGAGGGGGGGCTTGGCCTGCACCACAGGTGGCTCTGGCAGCATCCGGGTCTTCAGCAGTGATATCGCATCTCTCTCCTCTGCTGCAGCAGAAGGCCGGGGTGCCAGGCCTGCCTTGGCTGCTGCAGCGTCATCTCCTTCCGTGGGCTGCTCCAGGCTCAGTGCATCAGCCAAGGCCTGGCGAAGCAGCACCACACTGGGGCTGTCAGATTCCAACGAGTCACAGCTCTGCTGGTTCTCCTCCACCTGAGCTTTCTGTTCCCGGATGGAGGCTTCCACCAAGCGGAAGATCTCATTGCCCTGCTTGGTCTCGAAGGTGAAGTTCCCTGGTCCAGAATCACAGCGCCTGCCAGCTTCAAAGGAGAACATTACCTGCAAGAGAAGCCAGCAGTCATGTTCTGCTCAGCAACACCCAGAGCCATGCAGGCCGTGCCCCCCTGATGCACACGTGGCTGCAGCGTCGGGCTGCGCACAGCACAACTGAGCACCCTGCTGTGAGCACTGAGGTTGTACTTCGCTCAGTGGCTGCACAGCACCCAGCAGAACTGGAACAGCTGTGAAATGGGGCACACAGCTGAGGGGACAGTGCTGCAGTCACCCAAGGACACAGCTGCAGGCCCTGCTGAAGGCTGTCCCCTGAGCTCTGTCAGCAGGTTCAACAACTGGCACCACAGCACACACTGGGAACTGAGTAGGGCAAGAAGGAAACAGTTCAGCAGGAGAAAATGCTGTGGGTATCTAGGCTAAGTCAGCATCAGTCAGGCAGAAGGGAAGCAAGAAGGTAAGGAATCCAAGAGAGGAGTGCAACTTTCCATGGGAGAAAGGCCAGAAACAGCAGTTTGGTTACCAACAGCAAGCAAAGCATGTCTTGCAAGCATTGAAGTACTTTATGTCATTAACAGTAAAGAGAAGCCTTGACCAAGGCTGTACTTCTCAGGCTGAGCACATTCGTGCATAACTTCCCATCGGCAAATGCACAGACCCTTCTCAAACCTCTGAACCCAGGAGAGACCAAAAGTCTTTCTGGTGTTGTCTGGCATGTAGCAACTGTCTGTGATTCCTTTAAGAGCCTTTGAGGACAGACTTGTTTCTGTGGGTCAGCCATGCTAAGCACAAGCACAGCCAACTCGTCCCCACCAGGGGACCCGGGAGTGCAGCCACCTGCTCCTGCAGTGACTCAGCACTGCTCCTGCCTCAGGCACTGCCATCCTGAGAACAGCTTAGTTTCTGCTTCTGTTTTGGTGAAGTGCCACAGAACATGCTGCTGGCAAGCTGCAGCTGATGGCATCGCTTCTGTAAACAGCCCCAGGGAGGCCACTTTCTTCCTCCCCAGCATAGCAGGTACAGCTTGCAGTCTGTGTAGCAGCAGGATAGATGGGGAACCCGCTGCTGCAGGACACTGGGGAAGCATAGGCCCACACAGGTCAGTCAGGCTCACAGCTGTGTGCCCCAAAAGGTGAGCATATCCAGAGCAGAACAGGTGTCTCAAACAGCCCATCCTGCTCCAAGTACTGCCCACAAGAGGAATGACCACATGCTGGGAGCCATCAGAGTGCCGAGCTCCCCAGCAGCATGGGTTTGGAGTGCAGAGAGAGAGAACAAGGGTGGGCAGTGGCTGCGATGGCCTCAGTGGGAGCTGGGGAAGGACTACGTGGTGGAGCAAGGCTGTGCAGGTAGGCCTCCAGAGGGATGGGAACACCACAGCTCACGCTCCTACAGTGACACAACTGAGGAGCTGGGAACAGACCAAGGGACACAGATGCCCCAGAGATGCTGCTGTGGTCACTGAGGGCTGCAGCAGCCGCAGCACTTGGCAGAGTCCACAGCACCAACGCCACAGCAGCCAGGGACAGCCAGTGGGAAATGAGCAGCATCCTTGGCTGCCCATCCACACACCCACCTTGTCCCGGCCGTATCTCCGGAGTAGCCGGTAGGGCCAGACGTAGAGGATCTCACTGGTCCGTGGGTCCTTCAGGATGAGGCTGTCACGTTCAGCCTTGAGCACGTAGGAACCACGCAGCTCGCACCGCTCCGCAGCCTCAGTCCGCTGCACCGTCACCCAGAAGGCATTCACTGCAGGAAGAGGAGTGCTCAGGGGAGGCAAAGATATCCCACCCCTGCTCTCAGCACTGCCTGTAGGAGCCCACCAAGAGCAGCAGTAGACCCCACCTTCATCTCTCGAATAGTAGATAGAGTTCACAGCCATCTCCAGGACTGGCGCCTCCCTGCTGCCCTCTCCACAACACTGGAGTGCCACAGTAGCATTTCTGGAGCCATTCCTCTGTTGAGAGAGAGAGGATCAGTGCCAGCCCTTCCGCCTGCACCAGCTTTGCAAGGACACCTTGCCGTCACTGTCCCCTGCCCCATTTCCCCCAGGCCCCACTGCCCTGTGCAAGGAGCCCACCCAGCCCAGCACAGCTCAGCCAAGCCCCCTCCCACCCAGCGCCACAGACCATACCCACCCAGAGTGACAGGGACAGAAAGAGACAGGACTGGGAAGGAGGGGCTGCACGGAAACCCTAGCATGGCCCTCAACCCGGTGCATGGGACAGGAAGCAGATCACACAACCATAGAGGATAAAAAACCCCTCTAAGATCATCAAGCTCAACCCCAACTCATCTCCACCGTGCCCATTGACCATGTCTCTCAATGCCACATCTCCACAGCTCTTGAACACCTCCAGGGACGTGACCCCACCACCTCCCCGTCCCAATGTCTGACCACTCTTTCAAATAGGAATTTCTCCCTGCCCTTCCAGCAGGCCTCCCTCCAGACCCTGCCTTGAGCAAAGACAGCACTGACACAGCCCCCTCGTGGGAGCCCTGTGCCCATGGCACCGCTGCCCACTTGACCACTGGGGTAGCTCAGGCTTGGCACACAGGCGCATGCTGTGGAGGCCAAAAGCAGCCCCACTTCCACACAGACGTGCTCCAGTATGGCTGATATCAGCACCCAAAGCACAGCGCAGGCCCGGCTGCTCTCCTAGCTACACAAACAGGAGAGGGAGCAGATGCCATGACCCAGCCACAGCAGCCCGTGTCCTGCTTCTGCACAGCCAGGAAGACAGCGCCAGGATTAGGGCACAGACTGCAGAGGGAAGCGAGCACTTCTACTTTTAGCATATGCAGAACTGAAAGTGCAACACAAGCACTCTGCCCGAGGCCACATCTCCACAGCAGAGTCCCCCGAGGACCCACATGGTAGACGCACCCTCGGTGCCCCCAGGGACCCTCCTCTGGGGCAGCCCCATGCAAACCAGGGGCCCGCTGATGCCCTGCAACAGCCCTTCCAGCGGATTTTGTGCTGCTGCACGAGGGTCCGAGCTCAGACCAAGCAGGAAACTTTCCCAGGGTCACGTGGCCAGGCTTGCGGCACATCTTGCAGAAGGCAAGCTGCTGCAGTTTCAGTTTAAAACTAGTCACATGAGCTCCCGTGCAAGCAGTAAGGCCCAAACAAGGCCAACAGATTCTCTCTGGCTTCTAAACAGGATGCACACTGCTAAAACCCAAAGTCCAAGAGCTGACAGCAGCAGCTTCTGTTCTCCTGAAGTATCCAACGCAGCAGAGCTCAACCTGGAATCAGGCAGCCAAGAACCCTGGTTTTGTTGGACTGCGCCTTTCCTTATCTTCAAAAGAAAAAGAATCAGAAAGGTTTGGGTTGGAAGTGACCTTTAAGATCCTGTAGTCCCAACCCTGTGCTACACAGGGTTGATGCATCTCCCACGGGGTTAGGTGCTCACAGCCCCATTCACCTGGCCTGGAATGCCTCCAGGGCGGGGATGTTCACAGCCTCAGTGGGCAACCTGTTCCTGTACCTCGCCATCCTCACAGGAAAGAAGTTCTTTTTATTACCTAGTCTAAATCTACCCCCTCTTTAAGTTTAAAGCTATTTCCCCTCATCCTGTCACTACCTGCTCTTATAAAAAGCCACCCCCGTCTTTCCTGTAGTCCCCTTCAGGTCCTGGAAGGCCACTATCTGGTCTGCTCTGAACCTTCTCTTCTCCAGGCTGAAAACTCTCAGCTCCCTCACCCTGGTCCTGCAGGGGAGGTGCTCCAGCCCTCTGATTATCTCTGTGGCCCTCCTCTGGGCCTGCTCCAACAGCTCCACATCCTTTTTGTGCTGGAGGCTCCAGGACTGGATGCAGTGCTCCAGGTCTCACAAGAGCAGAGCAGTGCAAGTGCTCAACTTGCTGCTCACACTTCTCTACATGGAACCCAGGATACAGCTGGCCTTCTGGACTGCAAGGACACACTGACAGCTCACATTGAGTCTTTCATCAACTGACACCCCTAAATCCTTTTCCTCAGAGCTGCTCTCAAGCCATTCTCTGTCCAACAAGTATCTGTGCTTGGAATTGCCCCACCTCCATTGCAGGACCTTGAAAGAAATCCCATCCTGATCTCAAATCATCTCCCCAGCCCATTCCCAAGCTGCTCACCTTCTGGACAGCAATTAACACAACACAAAATCTCACTCTCCAAGCAGATGAGCAGAAATTACAACCAAGCACCTACGCTTTCTTGCAGAGACCATATGCAGCAGCTCCTACGCCTTGTGCTCCACAGGGCAGGCCTTCAGTACAGCCCCTTGATCTCACAGCACCTTCCCAAACACATCCTTAAGCTGCTGACCAGCTTCTGGACCCTAAGCATGCAACTGACAGCTACCAGGTGAACAAAGGTGTTAGCACAGCACTGCTCCAAGCAAGCACTCCCTGCCTTATCACTGCTCCCACTATACCGAATGTGGGGGGTGGGCTCCCAGCTGAGTCCCAGGAGCCTTGCCTAGGACAAAGTCTGCAACACCATCTGCATGACACAGGGCCACAGACATGGAATGACACTCAGTGCCATACCAGTGCCTCTGAGCTGGGCCAGTCACTGACAGCTGCAGGGAGGCCCTGCAGAGAAGCCCAGCCTTGCATCCATAGCCTGAGTCTGGCGAGCACTGCCCAGCAGCAAAGAACCCTCCCACCCCAAAAGGAGCACAGAACACACGTGGGACCAGGCAGGCAGGGACCACCCTCATGGAGACATACGGATGCCCACATACGTGGGCCACCACTGCCCTGCGAACTGCCTTCACAAGGACGCAGTACATGGCTGACAGCCAGCCTGGGGAAGGGCAGGGAAGCTGGAAGGTTGTGCCGTGGGCCAGCACGGACACTGGCACTGGAGAGTGACCCCTAGGCTCGGTGAGGGGCTGCCCTGTTCCCAGAGCTGCTTGTGCTTCCCAGGAGCCTGACGGGTCCCAGAGCCAAGTACTGCACCATGCTCAGGGTTCCGCTTCTGCCTCTGCAGGAAAGGCCAAGCCAGCTGGGTCCGGAGGAAACACCCCCAGTTCTCATCCAGCCCTCGCCAGGTGTCTGCAGGGGGTGAGCAGGGCTCCGTGCAGCAGCACAGCAGCACAGCGGATGTCACAGAGTGCAGGGCACAGGCAGGAACCCTGGGGACAGCGTGCTAAGCAGCCCTGCGGTCCCACGAGCCCAACCCGGGCAGCCGCTGAGGCCGGAGCCGCTCCGAGGGGCCGCGACGCCGAGACGCGAGGACCCCGACCCCGCCCCGCTCACCGGGAAGGCGATCTCGCACAGCTTGGCCACCCACTCCTCGCTCTGCTGCTGCTCGGCCGCCAGGAGGTAGCTGCGGCCGCTGGTCTCCAGGCGGAAGGCGGCGGTGCCGGCCCGGGGGCCGCTCTCGGAGGGCGCTGGGGTGACGCTGGTGCAGTCCGCCAGGCGCACCACCGTCTTGTCCAGGCGCCGCGTACCCAACCGCCCGGCCGGACCCGCCGCGTCTTTGCAATCGAAGAACTCCAGGCGAGCGACGCCGTGCTGGCTGGCCGGGAACAGCGCGAACCAGCCCCGCTTCCACCGCTGCAAGGCACGGAGTCAGCGCGGGGCGCCCCGTCCCGTCCCGTCCCGTCCCGTCGCCGAGCGCGGCCGCCACCCACCCTGGCCCTGCGGCCGCCTGTGCAGAGCGATCGGCGGCCCCCATCGCTCGGCAGCGCCCGCAGAACGCTCGCCTCGGCTCGACCCACGGCCGGGAGACCGTCCGACCCCGGCCCCCTCCCACCCCACGGCCCGGCCCCGCGCGGAGCTCACCTTGGCGCCGAACTTGTTGCTGTGCTGCACGAACAACGGCCCCTCCTTGGCCGGCGGCTCCATCCCGCGCCGCCACTCGCAGCGCTTCCGCCGCCGCTCCAGGGCTGAGGGGCGGGACGGGGCGGGGCGGGGCGGGGCGCGCACGTGTCGGGGACGCGCGGGGGGGCGAGAGGCGCGGAGCGCGTGGAGAGCGGGGAGCGCGCGGGTGCGTGGGTGAGCGGAGAGCTAGAGAGAGACAGAGAGAGAGAGAGCGTGTGCGTGTGAGTGCGCGTGTGTGCCCAGGAGCACTGTCCTTGTCCCCTCACGGAAGGGCTCCACACAGCCTGGCATCCCCAGTGGATGGTGGCACTGGGATCTGGCTGCTGGTGCAGGATGGAGCTTGGGCACCCAGCGCTCCCAGCCCAGAGCTGCGCCTGGCCACCACAGCCCGCCCAGCCTAGGGGCCAACCTGGAGCCCAGCCTGTCCCTGCAGCGCAGGCTTGTGCAGAAGGTGAGTGAGCGTGGCCTGTGTCCAGCCAGCCCCGGTAGTTGCTGCTTGCTCAAGTAACCCAGCCTGGCAGCACAGAGCTGGCTTTCATGGGGTATAAATTGTCTGCCCTGGTGCAGATTTCATTGATGAGCATAATTCTGGTTATGAGCAGCATCATGCCTGTACCAGGGGCTGAATCTTCCCATGCTTTGAGCACTCCTTGCATTCTGCAGCTGCCTACATGCCATGTCACGGAGCTCTGAGCACACTTTGGTGGCCCACAGTGCACTCTGACTGTCGGGCTGTGGCCGGTCAGTCGCTTGTAGGCTCCTCACTCCCCAGATGGCCCAGACAGCATCACCTGGCTTCCTAGCACTGCCTGAACCTGCAAGGGGGAAAGGGAGATGCCACAGACCCTGGCTCTGTTGGCCCCTGACACCCATTTTTCCTATGCAAAGCCATGCAGGCGGGTTAGATGGAAGCACTACCGGTGGTGATAGCCGCTAGGAGGGCCCTCAGCAGTGTCTGCATGCAGGATTGCGCCAGTGCTTCTCCTGGCCTCATCCCCCACACACAAATGGACCACAGTAACAAAGCCACGTGCTTGCTTCCCATTACAAAGTCTTGTGGCTCAGAGAGGCTGCAGGACACAGATCTGCCTCACTATTCGTCTGACAAACAGGAAAAGCAGCCAGAAATAGAGCAGAGTAGCGCAGTGATGACGAACACGAGGTTCTGCACGCACGCAGGTACCGGTGTCCGTGCAGCTGCAGACCAGGGAAGTACTGACGTGGCAGCACTTCTGCAAACCAGAACCTGCGCGACGGCGAGGATCACGAGCCAAACTGCGTCAACAGCCCAGAGCAGCGTGACGAGGCCAGATGTTTGCGGGCAGGTAAATCACGTGCAAGGCGAAACAGTCCGATCTCCGCGGACGCGGTGGGCGGGGGAGGCATCGCAGCCCGCACAGCACGAGGGAAGCGGCGCGGGGCGCCGGAGCTGCGGAGGCGCCCCGCACGGCGGCGGCTCGCACCGCGCCTCCCGTGGCACCGCCCGCGGCCGTCCGAAGCCGCCGGACCTCCGCCCGCGAGCTGCGCGAGCTCCCCGCCCCGCGCCCGGCCCCCCTGCGGCCCCACCTGCCGGGGCCGCCCCCTGCGCTGCGGCGGCCGCGTCTGTGCGGGGCGGGCACGCGGTGTCCGTGCGCGGGTCCGTCCGCGCCCCCCCTCGGTTCCTCTCCGTCCCTCGGCTTTCCTCTCCATCCCCCCCCACATCCTTCCGTCTACCCGCGTACCCTCGTACCCTCCCCGCACCGCCCCATCCCTCCCCGCACCCTTCCGCCCGCCCCACCACCGCAGGGCCGTTCCTGCGCGGTCATGGCCGAGCGGCCGCGTTTCCTCTGCGGCGTGGTGGAAGGTAGGTCCTGCCGGTCCCCACGGGGCCGGTGCCTCTCCGGGGCGCTGCAGGGGCTGTCCCGGCCACCCAGGAGCGCGCTGCGGCCGGGAAGGGCCGCTTCCCGGGAAGCTCGCCGAGGCCCGTATCCCGGGAACGGGGGAGGCAGCCCCAGCCCTGCACGGCACGGCACTCTGCGCCCGAGGGTGTGGAACCGGCAGCCCCTGGCGAAGGTCCCCAGCTCTCTCATAGAGCACGGATGCGTCCCTCGCAGCCCCAGCGCAGCCCCCTCCCAGCATCACGGCGCGGCACAGGGATGCGCTGCTCTGGCTCCAGCACACTGCGGTGGCTCTTTCTCTTTAGGCACGGGGCCCAAACCCTGGGGTGCGCTTCTCCTGCCTCGCTGCCTGCAGCACAGCGCTGCGCCTGGCACTGCCCAGGGAGTGCTGCTCTTGTGGCAGTTCCGTGTAGCTCTGCTCCCCTCAGCTGCTGTTCCTGCATGCAGCTCCGCACCTCTGCGGCTGGGCGATGCCTGGCACCTGCTGGTCAGAAGCATCTCCTGCTTTCCTGGCAGAGCATCACCACAGTGCAGCCCACTGCCTGCTGCCTTGCCTGGGGCAAAAACACTACAAATAAACACAAATCAAACAAAAAGTGTAGAAATGGAGAAGCTGATCGCAAGGAGAAATATGAGTCAGACAAGAATAGTCAGTGTAGGAAAGCTGACCTGGGAAAGAGAAGGACAGAGATGCTGTCAGCAGAGCTGCTCCAGGAGGAGGAGATTTCTAGAAAGTGAAGGAGGAAGAGCATCCCTCACCATGCAGTAGCACTGACACTGGTGGGAAGCGCTGGTGCTGCAGGCAGAGTGCTGAGCTGGGCACTGCTGGGCCAGCATGTCCTACACAGAGCCCTACTCCCTTCTGACACCTGGGCTGTGCTGGAGGCAGCCAGAGGGCACAGGCAGTCTTGTGGCTGGGTGACCAAGTCTGCAAATCTGGGACAGAGTAGGTGGTGGAGAATGGCTGCAGCCTTGGGACTTTGCTTTCCCGCATCTCCAGCATTCACTGACAGCACAGAGGATGACAAACAGTGCTGCTGGCTGGGTACTGCTGTCATCTTCTGGGCCACGGGAGAGCCAAGGGGCAAACACTGCAATACTCATCACTGCTCACCTGTCCCTAAAAGAGCGGGGCATGAGCATCCTTCCTATGGAGATGCCACCGCAGGAGCCAACAGGTTTCTGTTGGTACAGTTTAATCATTTTTTTTCTGGGCAGAATACTCTTGGAGAGTTTGCGACTGTGCTGCTGCAGGCATGGTGTGTGTAAGAAAGGAATGTCACTTCTGTGAGGCAGTGTCAGCTCACAGTGAGGCCCTTGCAAGCAAAGGCTGTGCAGACCCCCAGGGCCTCCTAAGCTGTGGGCTGAGCAGGGCTTCCCATGGGGTGGGTAACAGAAAAATCTCTTTTTCATGGAAATACGTTCTTCAGATGAAATACTTGCCGGGATCTTTGGGTGACTCTAGATTTAGCCCCATGCACGGGGTATGGCTAGCAAAGCAAATCTATATTCCTTCAAAACCAATGGAGCAAGTATGTAGATGTTCAAGCTGTTAAAAGATCCACTGGCAAACAACAGCGCTCAGCGCATGCTGCAGTGCAGCCCAGCAGGCTGCCATGCTTTGTGCTGGCTGCTGCGGGGCAGCAGGGATGTGGGGTCCTGGCAGGCTGTGCACACCTCAGGGCAGCACTGGCCTCGTTGCAGCACGCAGAGCCAATCCTTTCTGCTGCATGGGCAGAGTCCTTACAGTCTGCCCTGGTGCACAACAAATGCATTCATGTCTCTCAATCCCTGTTCTTGTTCAACTGCTGGAAAGTACGTGACTAATTTAAAAGCTGCCGGTGATACTGAGCCCATCTGACACTAGGAAGCTGCCCTAACGGCTAACTGCCATCGCTGTTCAAGACAACGTATTGTCTGTGAGGCTTCATACCTGGGCAGGTAGGTGTAGGTGCTCTATTTGAGCAGAGATTGGACCAGATGACGTCCTGAGGTCCGTTCCAACCTCAACCATTTGGTGATTCTGTGATTCTGAGACTTGACTGTATGGCTGAAATACCATTTCTTGCTAGATTTCAGCTTGGACATTTAAGTGTTTCTCTTAACTTGCTCTTTAAAAAGCAATCAAATCTGCATCTCCTCAATGCATGTTTCTGCCCGTTCTCCCGTTGTTCCAGGTGAACTTGCTCTCCTCTGTTTTTTTTTACCTACTGGCTTTGCAAGCAGCTCTGTGCCTCCCAGATCTTCCTATGAGCAGAAGTGGGAAGGCCCTATGCTTGACAGTGGTCCCAATGGGGAGAGGTGCTGCAGGACCAGCAGCCCCTGGCTGCACCCGGGCCGCACAGGGCAGGCTGAGTGACGCTGCTGCCTCCAGCTCGTGTCACACACCGGTGCCCAGCAGCCTCCCAAACCTGCAAGTGGCAAAAGTAGAAATGCTCAGAGACACCATGGATCTTGCTGACAGCAGATCTGCATTTCCTGCATTCAGTTCTGTTGTATGAGCCTTGGGAAGGGCAATGCCCTGGCTCACTGGTGAGCATTCCTGTCAGCAGACAGCCCTCGGGGCTGCTCAGTGCTTTCTTTGTCTGGACTTTCCCTTTACAAGGCTGTGGGGATGGTGTTTCCCAGTGGAGGCCACACGAGGTCTCTGTGAAATGGTCTGTGCCATCAGGGCATCCCCACAGATTGTGTGCTCCTGATCACGGCCGCTGGCGGCGATGCTGCCTCGTCCTGGGCTCAGCTGGGATGGAGTTAATTTTCTTCCTGGTAGCAGGCATGGTGCTGTGCTTTGGGTTTAGGATGAGGATAGTGCTGATAGCACACCACTGTTGTTTTTTATCAGCACACACACTGAGTTAAGGACTCTCAGTGAGGGGCTGGGGAGCATTGGGAGCTGGGAGAAGGCACAGCCAGGACAGCTGATCCCACCTGCCAAAGGGATGTTGGCACTGTGTGGCACTGTGCTGTGCAATAGGACTGGAGGGGTTGGCTGGGAATGGCTGTGCTGCCAGGGGGGGGAAGAGGGAGGGGGCTGACCATTAGTGGGTGGCGAGCAATTGCATTGTGCATCACTTGTTTTGTGTATTCTTTTGTTTTTAGTATTATTTTATCATTCCTCCTTCCTTCTCTGTCTTACGTACTACCTTTATCTCAATCCACAATTTTTTACTTCTATTTTTTAATTTTTTTCCCCCAGTTCTCTCCTTTGCTGTGTGGTGCATGGCTGCCTGCTGGGGTAAACCATGATGTGCCTCCAAGTCGTGCCCCACTGCAAGGCGTGCATCCTCCAAATGAGGACTGAGCTGCATTGCTGCATTTCAGCTGTAGTCTGAGTTGCTGCAGTGTTTAAAGGCAGAGAGAGCACCTTTCATTGCCCCTCTTTTTACCTGCTTTGCTCTTTCACAGGTTTCTATGGGAGGCCATGGTCCATGGAACAGAGGAAACTTCTCTTCAGATGGCAAGTATCCCGAATTGGTTTTAAACTGAGATGGGAGGTTTAGGTTGGATATCAGGAGGAAGTTTTTCACCCAGAGGGTGGTGAGGCACTGGAACAGGTTGCCCAAGGAGGCTGTGGATGCCCCATCCCTGCAGGCATTCGAAGCCAGGCTGGATGTGGCTCTGGGCAGCCTGGGCTGCTGGTTGGTGACCCTGCACACAGCAGGGGGTTGGAATGAGATGAGCATTGTGCTCCTTTGCAACCCAGGCCATCCCTGTGATTCTATGATTCTACGAATTTTGCTCTCTGCAGTCACTAGGAAGGTAGACAAGGTGGAATCCAATGGCGCATGACAGTCCCCGCTGCTCCCAGGGCCGGTCAAGGGGAAAAGCCCCTGTGCTGCCCCGAGCCGAGGTGCGGAGATCGCGGGATGGGGGGGCGGCGGACGGAGCGACAGGAGCCGGCGGTGCCGGCGGTGCCCACCAGGTGGCGCTGTGGCTCTGCGGCCGCTGGACGCGCCGGGCCGGGCTCGGGGAGCAGCGCGGGGCGCCGCGGGCGGAGCGGTCGGCGCGGTGCGGGGAGCTGCGTGCTGCTCGTGGCTGGAACGGAGGGTCCGGGGGCTGTGAGCGATCTCTGTGCGCCGGCAACAGCGCTGGTGCTGTGCTCAGAGTGGGAGATGTGCTGTAATGGGGGAGCGTTGGGAGATGTGAACGCAGAAAAATGGAACTTAGAAAAACTTGGAAAACCTGCGGCTGAGATACAGGAAAGCAAGAGATATGTTTTAAATGATATTAGGGAGGAGCACTGGTGATGGCCCAGTCAAATCGGTGTGCGCGTTCATGTGTTCCCATATGTGAGCAGAGTTTTCCTTCTCTGGGAAGAAATAAGATGATGTGATGGTGTCATGCAGTCCATGACAGTCTGTTCACCGTAGGAAAATGTAAAACATCATCCACTTGGGAGGATAAATAGAACAGATGAGTAAATCAGATGGCTTTCATGCAGGAGTGCAGAAAGAATTGCCCAGGGAAGTGTCAGTCCTGTTCTGATGATGTCCAGTGAATGTTGGATTGCTGTGCAGATTCTGGACAGAACTGTGCTTTTTGAGGCCAGGGAGGGCCTTATGACAGCATGGCCTCATCTCCCAAAACAGCCAGGCCTTGCTTTAGCTCCAACCTGCACTCCTTCAACTCCAACTGCGGTGCAGCATCCAGAGAGCTGAGGATGGGCTGTGGCTGCACAGTGGGGGCTGCAAGCAGCGGTTGGGAACCTGCAGGCACAGTGAGGAGAGGGCTGGCACGCCTGCCTGCAGACTGCCTTGCAAAGAGCCTGTCTGCAGCCCCTGGTGATGCCTTTTCCTTGCTGCAGGTTGAAGCGCTGGGGCCTGAACTGCTACATGTATGCACCCAAAGACGAGCTGAAGCACCGGCTGCTCTGGCGAGAGCCTTACACACAGCATGAGGCAGGTAGTGGCTCTGCTGGGCCCCAGCGTGGGGGGCTGCAGTCATTCCAGTCCCACCGTTCTGCAGCTCAGCCAGGCTCAGGCTGCAGCTATGCTCCCCCTGACGGAACCCTGTGTGGTGTAGGAGCTCCAGAGCCTCCCCATTATGGGTTCTCCCCGGGGATCCCAACAGCTACAGAGCTCCTGTGTGTCTCAGGGCCTGAGCACCACCTCCCCAGAGCCCTTCTCTCCCTCTGATCCTTGAGGCTGCAGCCTCCCTTCTGCCCCTCTTGTGCCTTCAAGATCTCACTGCATCCCTCTGCTCTGTCCCCAGCCCAGATGCAGTCTCTCATCAAAACTGCCCAGGAGCACGGCGTGGAGTTCATTTTCGCCATTTCTGCTGGCCAGGACATCGTGTTCTCAAGTGCTGGGGACAGGCTCCTGCTGCAGCAAAAACTCAGGCAGGTACCGTGGGCCATTCCTTCACCCTACGGCTCCTGGCAAGGGTCACAGATGCTCATGTGCGGCCCCATGCCCACACCAAACGTCTGTGTGGGGCTGTGAGCTCCTTCTGACCCCAGGGCAGCTCTGGGTGCCTCACGCAGCCCCAGTGTCTGCTCAGAGCAGCAGAGCCGGCAGCTGCAGGTGCTGCAATGCCTGCAGGCGGCATGCAGGAGCTGCAGAGAGGGAGCAGCCCCATCCCAGCGGGTATCACGATGTAGGCATCGTCTGTTGGGGTGCTGCAGTGCTCTGCCATCCCTGCCTGGAGCTCACCCAGCTCCCCAGATCCTCCTCCTGCCGCCCTCCTAGCGCCTGTCCTGTGCCTGCAGGTGGCTGCCCTGGGCTGCGGTGCCTTCGCGCTGCTTTTTGACGACATCGATCCCTGCTTGTGCCGCGCTGACACAGACGTCTTCCCCTCCCTGGCACAGGCACAGGCCTCTGTGGCCAACGAGGCGTACCGGGAGCTGGGCCTGCCTCCCACCTTCCTCTTCTGCCCCACAGGTACCCCACCAGCTGCGGGTGCTTGGCAGCCCTAATGTGCTCACTACACTGCTCCCAGCCCTTCTTCCCCCTGCAGGCTGATTGTCCTGGCAGCCTGTGGGCTCCACCACGTTTTGGGACAGCCAGGGAGACCTCAGGGTGGGGACAGGAGCAGGCAGTGGGGCGGACAGCAGTAGGCCCCACTGAAGGGCTGTGCCACCTTCCCTGCCCAGCTCCTGTCCACGTCCCTGCCTGCTGCAACCGCTGTCTGCTGTCTCTGCAGAGTACTGCAGCTCACTCTGCTCCCCCAGCCCTGCTCAGTCCCATTACCTACAGACCCTCGGCCGGGAGCTGCTCCCAGAGATTGGGGTCATCTGGACAGGTGGGTGCCCTGTCTCAACGGCTGCACGCAGCTCTGCACTTGGTGCTCAGATGTGCACTGTGCATGGAGAAGTGCACCGCCTGTCATCCCACACGTGTCTGTGCCTCGATGCTCCAGGCCCAAAGGTGGTGTCCCAGGAGCTCTCGGTTGCATTGGTGGAGGAGGTGGAGCACGTCCTGCAGCGTCGCCTCCTCATCTGGGACAACCTCTTTGCCAATGACTACGACTGCCGACGTGTCTTCCTGGGCCCCTACACGGGCCGTGCCCCTGGCCTTATGCCCCGGCTCTGTGGGCTGCTCCTCAACCCCAACTGCGAGCTCCAGGCCAACTTCATCCCCATGCACACTCTGGGCACTTGGTTCCACAGTGAGCTGCAGGGCTGTGCCCGCACCGACAGCACAGGTACGTGGCTACACGCCCTGGGACACTCCGTGCACGGGGCACCACGGCCACAGTGAGGTTGCGTGCACGGGATAGAACCCAGGATGACTCTG
Source organism: Lagopus leucura (assembly GCF_019238085.1). Lineage (NCBI taxonomy): Eukaryota > Metazoa > Chordata > Aves > Galliformes > Phasianidae > Lagopus > Lagopus leucura. The sequence goes on from NW_024962285.1 coordinate 5,935,988, forward strand.
CCCGGCCTTGCAATAGCCCTGTGGCCCCCCTGCCCACCAGCCTGGGAGAGGTGACCCTCCACGTTCATTGTGGACACGGGGTCCCCCCAGGTGGTGAGCTGCCCTTCACTGGTGTCACATGTGTTAGCTTGGTAAAGCAGTGTGTGAAACTGCCCAAGCTGATGAGCTCTGTTCCTTAGGAACAGAAGCTTCAGCAGAGCTTGGGGATGGTCAGGGCCTGCAGGAAGGTTACAGCCCTCAGGAGGCTCTGGAGTTGGCACTGCTTGACTGGGTGGCTGAGATAAAGCAGCAGGTGCTGGAGGCAGGTAGGTGAACCAGTACTGTGCAGCGTCCCTCGGTCCCGAGCATGGACCAGCTCTGCAGGGAGCTCTGTGGGCTGAGGGAGCTGCAGGGGGGTTGTCGTGTGCTCAGGGTCTGCTTGGGGGAGTCTCTGTGAGTAGCATTGGGAAAAGGAGGGATTTGCAGCTGAAAGGTGAGGTAGAAGAGTTTGAAGCTTTGGTTCCATGGGTAGTCGTGTGCTGGGCTCACTCTTCTGCTCCAGAAGTGAGCAAGCCACGGGATGCAGGATGGTGAGCCCCAGGAGGTACTACGAGCAGATGTTGTAGTGACCCTGTCTGCATTATGAGAGAAATAGATGTTGAGAGAAGATGGTGTGCTGGGGGAGAAGGCTTATGGGGAGAGGTGTCTGAGATCCGGTGGCAGCATGACAGGGTGACCATGTGCAGGAGATGTGCATGAGTCTGTGACCCCGCAGCGTGGTTCAGGAACAGCTTTGGGCTGTAAACAGCTCTGGGTAGTGCCCAGCTGCCCCAAGGAGGATTATGTGGCATTTGCTGCAAGGATGGAGAGCAAAGCATGCTTCCTGCTTTACACATTCTTGTCTCCTCAAACCATGGGCTCAGTAGAAGGCTAGGAACAAGGACAGAGCTCTGGAGGTGGGGGTTAAGCGTGGTGCAAATTTGTTGCTTTGCCTCTGCAAAGCCTCCCCAGCTGCGAAGTCCTGAACAATTCAGAGCCCATGGTCTGGGCCTACCCTGGTCGGTGCAAGCACTGCTCTGAGCTCCCAGCACAGCTGCCCCGGGGCACAGCCATCCTGGTGCAGGTGCCAGTGGGGCTGCCCCTTTGCTCTCTTGCTAGGAGGAAGGACTCCGCTGCAATCCAGCACCGGCTGCAAGGAAGAGGCAGGGCTGCATCCTGGCACAGCAGGAGGGCAGGAGGCCCTGCTTGGCCCGCAGCCTTGTGACACTGCTCCCAGTGGGGCAGACCAGCACGAACCGGAGCCCTGTGACGTGACACCGGGGAACAGAAAGAGGAAGGCAACCTCAGTGCCTGAAGAGGGCAGTGGGAGCAGGGCCTCCACCGGGGGCCCACGGAGCCCTGCAGAGGATCGGGGCCGGCTCGCTTCAGGTAGCAGAGCGAGCTGTGAGCCCTCCTCTGCTCTGCCCATCACAGCAGGGAGTGACAGGTCGGCAGGAGCTCCTGTGGCTGATGAGACCCTCCACAGCCTGAGGACAGCAGTGTGCTGCAGCAGCGGGGCCAGCACCTGCCAGAGCGCTCCCCTGGACAGCGGTGATGTCAGGGAAAGGGGCAGCAGCCCTCCTGGCAGTCCCCAGCCTGGGGCCAGCACTGCTGATGTGCTCCAGATACCCTCAGGGTCTAGGGCTGACCCCAGCCCTGGCCCCATCTCACAGCTTGTTGATGGGGCCACCACCAGCCCTGTCCCCACAGCACTGCTCGCTAATGGGACTGCCATAAGCCCTGTCCCCTCTGTGCCACTGATCTCAGAAGAGGCTGGGACGAACTCCGGTGCCCCACTGACCGTGGAGGAGGCACGGATGCTGGTGGAGCTCTTCTACCTGCCCTACCATCACGGGCCACAGGCGCAGCATCTCTTGGAAGACCTTCGGTGGCTCCTGGCCAACGGTCCCAGCATGGGAGTCCCCAGCAGATCACCAGACTCCTGTGTGGTAAGGCTAATGTGGGCGCTGCTGCAGCACAGTGCCCTTTGCAGCTGCTCTGACGCCTGCCCTGTCTGCAGGTTGCACAGTGGCGCAGCCGGGCCCGTTCCTTCGGGCAGCTCTGTGCCCAGGTGTGCTGCCTGCACAGCCGCTTCGTCCGCAGTGCGGGGCAGGCGCTGCTCTACGACCTGCACCCCTACCTGTGGGACATCCGCAACCTGCTGCTGGCTGCCAGCGCCTTTGTGCTGTGGTTGGGTACGTGAATGAGGGCACATGGGGACAGTTCTCCACCCTGGGCCACTTATCCACACCTTGCCAAACCCAGCCCAGCTCCCAAAGGGCCCCTGGGCACAGTGAAACAGCTAGAGCACCTTAATCTCGCTTTGTCATTCTGTCTAAAGAGGTGGAAGTGTCTGGGAGCCCTCCCAGCAGTCCTGGGGTCTGGCCAAGATGCCAGGGTCTCTGGTGGGAGCATTTCCCTTTGACCCCCATGTGCATCCCATGCCCTGTGCTCCTCCCTTGCAGATGGCCGCCTCCTGTGTGACCCTGAGCACAAGGGCACCTGGGGAAGCTGCTTCGGCTGTAAGTAAGGCGCTGACTTTTTCTCTTCCCTCCCCCTCAAAGGGCTGCTGCCCTCAGGTCCTCACCAGTGGGCTGCCCTTCCCCACATGCTGCCTGCGGGTGTGAAGGGCCTGGGAAGGCTGGCACAGTGCACATCCTTATGTGCTGAGAGCATGGCTGCTGGGGAGAGGGCAGCAGGCTCAGGACACCATTGGTACAGGGCTCGTGAAGGTCTGCCCTGCCTAGCTGAGGGTGAAGGCTCTCTGTGCTGAAGCCAGATGTGGGCAACGGGCTCCCTGCAAGACAGTGAGATCATTGCCCTCAGCATCCCAGCCCTGCATCTCTGCACCCAGGGACCCAACAGTGTCCCAGTGCTGCGCACCCACCTCACCACGCAAGTGGCTGAGCCCCTGCCCTGCACCCACAGCCATCAGCAGGGAGAAGTCATCTGGTGCAGTTCCTTTGCCTCTGAGAAGGACACCATGACATAACTCCCAGCTCAGTGGTTTGTGAGCAGCTGTTAGCTCTGAGGCACCATCCCTGCAGACGGCTCCTGATCTGGTCAGGAGGGAGCAGCCACTGAAGGGGAACTGAAGTGAAGCAGCCTGGAGAGGAAGCAGCATCATGCTTCAGGGAGGGGGCACACATTGCAGCAGCACTTTGCTGTCTGTTGTGATTTAGAGGGAATGTCTATTACTAGGTCAGTTTCTTGGCCGTTTTTTATCCCAGGACCACCTCTCTGGTAGGAGGGATGCATGGAAGAAAGTCTTTAGCATGGGGGTGGTGAGACACTGGAACAAGAAAAGCTGTGGGTGCTCTATTGGATGGGGATTTTGGCAGCATGATCTAATGAAAGATGTCCCAGCCAATGGCCGGGCTGCAAAGCAGTGTGCTGAGTTCTGCCCTGGGCTGCAGCTTTCTGGCTGTGCCGGGAGCTGTGTCACACACACATCTGTCTCCTGCTGCCTGCAGGGTGCCAGAGCATCACTGCCCCGCTCTTCCCAGGGGAGGACGCTGAGCCCTGGGTGCGCCGTGGGGGCCTCTTTGGAGACCTGCAGGTGAGACCATGCCCTTGAATACTGGGGGCTGGAGGAGGCCTTGGGAAGCCAGGACCATAGCTGCTGTTCCTGCCCTGCCATTGAGTTCCTGTGTGCTTGAGAGGCAGAGCTGCTTGGGTGCTGGTGCTGGGGCTTGGGGTGGAACATGGAGACGTTTCTCCTGCTGCTCCAGGGCAGGTGTGGGGGACAGAGCAAACTGCTCCTTGACAGACTGCCTCCTCCAGGCACTGCTGCCCGTGGGGAACAGCTGTGACCTCTTTTGCCATCCACCTCCGCTCTTCCCATCCCGACAGCCGTACCTCCTGCGCCCACTGCTGCCCCAGGACAAGGTGAGATGGAACATGCCACCCTGCAGCCCCTCCTGCCCCTCACCCTGCATCACACCCTGCATGGCATAAGAAGAAAAGTGCATGCTGACTCCCAGCCGCGGAGCTGAGGTCACAGCACAGGACGATGACAGTGGGAAGCAAACCCCAGGATCAGGCCAGTGTGGGGTTAACTGCACAGGGCTGTGTCCCATGGGATGCGGCCTGCAGTGGTCACACAGCTCTGTCTGCTCTGCCGCCCCGCCGGGCTAAAAAATGCTAACAGTGCAAATCCACCATCATGGGCACAGCACACACATCCCTACTGAACACAGTGCCCTGCAAGGCACAGCTAGTGCTTATAAATAACAGAGGAGGAGTTGCAGGCACATGAGAGCAGATTATAATGTCAGACTGTGACTGCCAGCAATTCCCAGTGCAAGAGCTTGTTTTCAATTGCCAGTTGTCAGATTACGTCTGAATGCATCTTTCCACTGGAACTTTGTGGGAAAAACTCGGCCGAGCACTTTGGCCAGCAGTGGGAGCAGAGCTGAGGAGTGCCTTTCTCTGCCCCTGCTGCTCCCTGAGCCTTCCTCTGAGAAAAACATGTTCTTGCCAGGATGTCCTTTGTTGTCCTTTGTGCTGACCCTGCGAGCTCTAATGTGACCAAAGCAGGAATTCATGAGAGGGTTCCCCTTCGCACGTGCTCCATGGAGAGCATGTTTTGCTGCTGTTCAGCTTCTCTGAGCATGCTCTGGGCTGGGCTGAGCAGCATTTTCTCAGGAGCTGCTGCGAGGGGGTGCCTGACTGGAATGGCAATGGCTCATTTTAAAGCACGCTGTGCTGTGGCAGCAGGACGCAGCACACAATGGCTGCATGCATTGCGTCGCTCAGCGCCAGCACCCCGCGCACTGCAGCACCCACCTCCCCTGGTGCCGAGGGCTGGGGCTCTGGTCGTGTTCCTCTCTGGGGACATTTCAGGCAGCTGTGAGTGCTGCCTGAAATCACACTCCAAAGGGGCTGTGGCAGAGCAGCAGAAGCTGAAGGGGAGCAGTGGGGCAGGATTGGGACTGAGCTGGGTTGGGCTCTTCCAGGGCAAGCTGTACCAAATGTTCCGGGAGGGTCTGGATGGTGAGCCCAGCACTGTGGAGGTCCTCGCGGCCCACCCTGACCTGCTGGGTGATAGGTGAGACCTGATCCGCGGGGACCCCCTGGATGTGTGCCCAGGCAGCATGGAAGCAGCCAGCCAGGGCCCTCCTCTCGTCCCTGCAGGGAGCAACTCTGCCTGTGCCACGGCCACTGTGGGACTGTGGTGTCAGATGTGGGGCAGGGAGGGTGCGTCCAGGGGGGTCCTGGTAGCTGCCATGGGGATAGAGATGCTCTGTCCCCACTGGTCCCTGTGGGGGCTGCAGTGTTTACACTGGCAGAAGGCATCATTAGGACCTCCGTGGGTTGGGAGGGCGCTGGGTGCTGCGTCCCAGGAGTGGAGGCAGCCGGCAGCTCTGTGCTCCCTCTGTGCTGCGCTCGGCCCCAGCTCAGCGGTGCCCTGCTCTGTCTGGCAGGATGCTGGGCAGCTTCCTGAGCCTCAGCCCTGAGTACACCTTCGTGCTGGAGGATGAGGGCGGCCCCTGCGGCTATGCAGCTGGAGCGCTCTGTGCTGAACGATTCCTGCGAGAGCGCGACAGCAGCTGGCTGCCGGCCATGCAGCACAGGTACCCCCGGGAGCTGGGGGTCCTGGGACAGGTGAGGGTGTGACTGTGGTGCTGGGATGGGGTTGGGGAGGGAGGGTTCCCTCACTGTGTATCGCCTGCAGGGTGTCCTGGAAGAAGCACTGCTCTTTTTCCACACGAAGCCGCTGGCTGTGCCGCTGCCCGTGCTGCGACGCTTCCCCTCCCTGGTGCAGCTGGACACGGCCCCGCGGGTGCAGGACGTGGGTGCCAGCCGCAGTCTGGCTGTAAGCCTGCTGAGCGCCCTCAGAGCCAACGGTGAGCTCCGTGCTGGTGGGGCTGAGGCACCCCTGACCCACCCCAACCACATCCTGTCTGCTCCCTGCTCACTTCGGAACCGGGGCAGCCCTCACTGGGGCTCCTTGTCTGCATCCTGGCTCTGCCCCCAGCACCATGGGTTGCACAAGGGGACACGAGGGACCCAGACCATGGTCTGAGCTCTCCTCTCTCCCCCCAGGCTCACGGGGAGTGTTTTGCCAAGTCAGTGCTGCAGACCACCGGCAGCTGAGCTTCTACAGCAAGCTGGGCTTCGTCACGCTGCCCTTGCCCTGTCCCAGCTCCCCTGGAACGCAGCTCCTGGGACGTCTCCTCTGAGCGAGCATCAGGGGCAGCCATGGGGCAGCACCACGGGGCCCCATCCCACATGGGATTGCTGGAGGAATCGGGAGCGTGGAGCTTCTCGGGCCGGGCAGGGATGTGGGAGCGTGGGCTGGGGGTGAGCAAGGTGCTCCTGGGGTGCGTGCAGTGCACCAGGCTGTGGGCTTTTTGGCAAGAGAGAAGCATTTCTGCCCTTTTGGGAGATATGGATACTGGGAACCTTCACTCTTGCTGGCTGAGCACCCTGAGCACCCTGATGCAGGGCATCCCTGGGCTGTGAAGAGCTTCCAGCCTGCAAGTGTGGGGTGGTGGTCCTGGAGCACAGCACGGTAGTGTGCCAGTCCTGCAGGTGGGGCTGCCCAGTTCTCCATTCCGGTGTGGACCCAGGCTGGGAGGCTGGGGCTGGGGCTGGTTCTCAGAACCCAGGAGCTGCCTTGGATCAAGCTTGCACTGGGCACAGTGAGGCAGACCCAATTCTGCTGCCCGAGGACTGATGAAAGTTCTATCCCTGGTAATAAAGCATTTGCTGGCCACATTGTAGGTCATCTCATGGGGAGAGCATTGGGATACCACCGACTCCTTCCAGCAACCCATAGCTGCCAGCCACCCAGCCCCGTGCTTGCAGCCAGCACAGCGGGACCTCGGCTACAATGGCAGCCACAGCTCCGCCTCCAGCTACTCCCCGGCCTGGGACCCCTCACCACAATGAGGAATGGCCCTCAAAGGGTCCCGGCACCTCCTCTGCAGGATGGGGTCTCCTGTGGCAATGGCTCCGTTATGGGTCTCTGGGGGCTCCTCATGCCAGCAGGGCTGTAGAAGGAACGTCTGTCTGTCCTGCCACGGTCGTGGGGAAAGAGTTTGGAAGGAGGGACGGAGGGACGAAGGGCTCACGGGAGGCTCCCTCTCCGTAGCCGTCCCATACCCATAGGGCAGGGAAGAGGCTAAAGAGTGGCCGAGGTACCCGGAGCAGTGGGGACACGGGCAGTCCCTGCTCTCCCCGTGCCTGGCCAGGACGCGCTGCTCTGTGTCCGAGAGCGGCTCCGAGGGGCGGCTGCAGCCGGTTCTGGTCCCGGGACGACCGTGGGTCCTGGGGCGGAGAGAGACGGGAACCCTGCAGGGGAGGGCCGCGGTGTCGGTCCCGTGCAGGGGCTCCGTCCCGGGGGCAGCGGCAGCCGTGCAGCGGAGCCGCCGGGGGAAAGGAGCAGCTCGGGAGTGCGGGGTTCCGGAGCGGCCGTACCCCTCCCGCCGGACGTCCCCGCCACGAGGGCTGCGGGCTGGGAGCCGGGGCTGCTCGGTGCGGGCCGGGGGGTGGGGGGCGGCCCCTGACACGGGCAGTGCGCGGGGCGGGCCGGGGAGGAGGGAGCGGCTCAGCGCGGCCCGGCACAGCCCGGCTCCGCAGCGCTCGGACGGACGGACGGACGGGCGGACTCTGCCTCTCGCCGCCGTGTAGCCGAGGGAACGAGAGAAGTACGGCCGGGGCTGCCGGGGGGACCGGAGCGGGACCGGTCCGGGGGGGAGGGGGCAGTGGGCGCGCCGGGCCGTGCCGGAGCGCAGGGCAGTGCTGGGGCTGTGGCGCGGGGAGGGTGCGGGAGACGATACCGCCGATAGCGCCGGCGCGGAGCGGGGCCGTCCCGCGTGGGTGCGCTCTGTGGGCCGCGCGGTGGGGGTTCGCGGCTCGCACGGAGCGCTGTGCGGGAGGGGCACGGCCGGGAGCGCGGAGTGAGACGCGGGGTGCGGTTCGGCTGCCGGCGGGGAATGAATGGGGCCGCGGGGGCTGCGTGCGGGGCACGACGTGTCCGTACTGCCTCAGAGCTCCGGATGTCAGCGCACGTCTGCGCGGGGCGGTGAGATGGACTTTCCCCGTCTGTGGTTGTAAGGAGAGCGCCTCGTGTCCGCTGCAGAAAGCTCGCTTTGTGTGCTGTGCCGGCAGCAGTGGATGGGGGAACTGTGTAATGTTTTAGTTGTGCGTCCGTGTCTGGCAGGGTGAGAGGATTTATGTCACGCAGACTGCCTGCGCTTTGCATGTGCTTGCTGGGAAGGGATGCCCAGAGGATCCAGCGGGTCAGAGGGTGCTGCGTGTATCCCTGAGAGCGTCCTGGCTTCAGGATGCTCGTTTGCTGATCTGCGGCTTACAAAGGGCAGAGGAAAGACAGAATTTTAGTGAAGGTGGAATTTGCTGTGGCTCTTGGAAGAGAGGATGGATGGAGAGATGTGAGGTGTGAGGGCTGGGGGGCCTGGGTCAGATGGTGGTGGTGGTACTGCATCCTCCCAGCCATCCTCCTGTGCAGAGCCGGACTTCTCCCTCCCAGCAGCTCTGCCTCCCAGCTCACTGCTTGCTCCCCAGAAACTGCACATTCCTCTGAGGTCTCCCCTTCCTGCCTGCCCCGAGGAACCCAGGGGAGCCCAGAGTAGAGCAGGCAAAGCTGGAGGCCCTGCTGTGTCCCAGGGAAACAGAGTGGTATTGGGAACTGCAAAGATTTGTTATGCCCTGACTTAGAGGGTGACAGCAGAATGGGGGACATCGGGCAGTCCAGAGGGCTCAGAGTTGGAGGGGAAGGAAGGTGCAGCCCCAAGTGCAGCAGAGGGCTCTATCCCCAGCTGAGGCTGTCCTTGTCACTGCTTGGGATGGAGGTACACAGTGCTAGGGCAAGGATTTGGCACTCTGCCTCCTGAGCAGCAAAGGACAGGGAGCCCCCAGCTCACTGCGCGGGGAGGTGGTGGTGTGAGGAGTGCCAATAGTGTGCAGGGCTGCCATGGTGGTGCTGGGCTGCTCCCCAGCACTCCTAGGAGCACTTCAGCTCATTCCTCCCTGCCCTAGCTGTGGCTCTGAGTCCCCTGCTCCTCCTGTCCCGTGGGGTCCCTGCAGGCGGCTGAGCAGGAGCTGTCATGGACCTCTGCTCCAGCCCCCCTGGACTGCCGAAGTGTGGGAGGATGATGGAGGCCTTCCAGGCAGCCCGGATTGCGACAGGGCTGGCGCAGGAAACCAGGCTCTGAGGCCCCAGGAGATGGGGAGGGAGCAGAACCTGGTGCCTGGAACCATGAGACCCACCAGACCTTCTGCTGGGGATGTGACCCCTGGCTCCCAGAGATGCCCCAGCGTGGCCCTGGAAGAGTGTGATCGTGTCACCTCTTGACCTCCCAAGGAAAGATAAACAGAGGGAGCCGCTTCCTCCTTCTGCAGACGGGTGTCCCAGGTCGGTCGTCTCCGAGCCCTTCCACGCATCAGGGCCTGCTTTGCTCTGTCTGCCCATGCATGCTGTTGGCCTCCTGCGCAGCACTGCTGAGTCCCTGCGCTGCAGAAATGATGTGTGCCTGGCTGCTGGTGTGCACACGTAGCCAATGCACTGAGCTGCTGGGAGATCTGCTCCAGCTGCCCCTTCTTGAGCCTGTTCCACTTGTGGGTGCTGGATGGCAATCCTTGGGGCCAGCATCCCCCGTGCTCAGCCCCTGCCCCCATTGTCACTGTCTCTTAGTTCTCCCCCATGGCACGGCCAAGGCCCCAGAGGAAGCAGCCCCTCTGCCAGGGGAGTGGAGCAATGAGGGCAGCAGGCTGGCTGGCTGTAGGATGCAGTTCCTACAGAGGTGTTGGGAATGGGAGCCCTCGCAGTCCGCCGGGAAGAGCAGAGTGGTGGGGCTGGTTGGGAGCAAACCGAGCAGTGCTGCACCACGGGGGCGCTGCAGTGGGGCAGGGGGTGCAGAGTGCCCCAAGTCTGTGGTGCTCTCAGGTGCCCACTGCCAACCCCAGCCCCGTGTCCACCAGGAGGTGACAGAGGCCCAGCGCACACCTGGCTGGGACATTCCTGAGGTTTCCTGGGCAGGCGCAAGGAGCAGGGCTGCTCTCCAGCTCCACGGATGTGTCTGCTGAGGACAGCCTGCTCTGCCCAACGGGATGCGTCCGAGCCCCATCACTGTGCTGGGGGGGGGGCAGGACTGCTCTGCACAACCCCTCAGAAAGGGGATTTGTCTGCCGCCACAGTCTGGATACGGCGTGAGAGGTGCTGCAGTCCTGCACAGACCTCACCAGGGCATTCCTCAGGTAGCGGGATGTGTGGCAGGGCTGAGTGGGGTTCATGCAGAGAGATGGGCGGGTTTTGTGCAGATTCAGGAGCAAGTAAGGACTGTGAAGAGAAGAAATAACAGAGCTGCTGAATGCAAGGGCTGGGCTGTCTGAGCTGTGGGTGCAGAGCAGGGCGACACCAGGGTTGTGTCCCAGGGCAGCACCAGCTGGGTGTCAGGGAGTGGCTGGGGGTGTTTGCTGTGGGCTGGCGCTGCTGCACAGCTCCCTCCTTCACCGGTGGTGTCAGGGTGTGGGCTGGGGCTGTTGGCCATGGGCTGGCAGCCCTGCATGCGCTGGTGGTTCTTTCCTATCCGTAGCAGTGTACCAAGCCCTGTGCCCATAGTGACTGTGACTGTGGGCATGGGGTGGTTTCTGTGGCCACACAAACACTGGGTGTTTTCCCCGGCGTTGTGTTCTGGTCTCTGCCTGCATGCTTTGTTCCTGACTGAAGGCTGTTCAGTGTCCCTTCTGGCCGAGGGCAGTGATGTGGCTGCATCAGCCCACATTGGTCCATTGCGGCTCTGTGTGCTTTCACCATTTCCATCTTTGCGAACTGAGAGAGAACATCTTTCCTCTTCCAGATGAAGTTTTGTTTTGCAAAAGCATGTGATCCCCTCCAGTCCCCCACTGACGGGGGGCTTCCCAGCTGTAGCCGCATTTTAGTTCCAGCAGGTGACCGGTTTTAATCCACTTAGAGGAAGGTGCACTGATTTTGTTGAGTGCTAATTATTCATTAAAAGGTCACGCAGGATGAATCAAATGCCTTCCAGTCTCTGCCTGTTATATCAACACAGTTACTCCAATTAACCAGACCTGTGATCTCATAAAGGGTCGCAGCAGCTTTGTGACATGGGCCATTTCTGAAGAATTGTAGAGATTGGCGTTAACTATACTGCTGCCCTTCAGTGTCGTGTTGGCCCCGTTGCAAAGCAGCCTGCAGTCAGCCGCAGCAGAGCTCGCCTCTCGTTCATTGCATACGCAGGTGAGGTTTTGGTCTCCGTGCATTCAGCGTGCGCCGCCTCGACCGGGCATGCTGAAATGGGCACTTTTTGGTCGGCACGTGCATGCATGCGGTGCAGTTCTGCAGATTTACATTGCTTTACTCGGGAGGGTCGGGGCGTCCCCTTGACCCGTGGGCAAAATAAGAAACGCGTCCCCTCCCCGCCCGCCCCCGGCAAACCCCGGCGCCTTCCCCGAGCGGGCCGGGCCGGCCCTCGGCTCTGCCCTCCTGCCTTAAGGCCGATTAAAAGGTTCAGCAAAGCATTTCCCTGCTGCCTGTCCGCAAAGTCGCTTCCCGCTGGGCCGCGCTTTGTTCTCGCAGTACCAGAGCGGGCAGCACCGCCAAGCCCGGGGCTCACGGGGTTCTGCCCCCGCCCGGCGCCGTCCCCGTCAGCGCAGTGCGTCCCCCACGGCCCGGGCCGTGACAGAGGACGGCGGGGCCGGAGCTGATGTGAGCGCCCTGCAGGGATTGGCGTCGGCCCGCCGCGACGGCTGAGCTGCGGAGCGCCCGGGGCCGGAGCGGGGCTGGGGCCGCCCGTGCGGCGCTGCGCGGGGCTGAGTTGATCCCGGAGCCGGGCGGGCGGACGGGGCGCGCTCCGGTGGTGCACAGAGAAATGCCGGCAGCGCTGTTTGTCGCCGGGGCCGATGCAGAAATGCCGCCATCTCCCGCGGGTATCTGAGGAGCCCAGCCATTACTGAAAGGCTGAAGAAAACGCCTCCCAGGTGAAATGCAGCGCGCTCCGGTTGCTGCGCTGCTGACAGCGGGTGGGAGCGCGGCTTGGCAGCTCTTCGCCACCGGCAGCTCCGTCCGGGCTGCAGGGCTCGCGGTGCTCCGAGCCCCTTGGGCTGCCCGGCTCCTGTTCCAGCTCCTCCTCCTTTTCCCGCTGCCTCTCCTCTGGGTGACGCGGGCTGTTGGGCGCTGCTGCCATCGCCGTCCCTCGGTGCGGTCCGACAGCGCGGTTTCGGTAGCAGCGGCCGCGTTCAGGGGATGAGGCGCGGGGGGCACCGGGCGGCGCTGCTCAGCAGCAGCTCTGGGGCAGCGGGCGGGCGACGGCAGGGCTGGCCCTGGCTGGGGCCGCGCAGGTGTGCTGGCAATGAGCAGAGCCGCATGCTGAGCGGCTGTTTCAGCGCGGCGCGGCTCTCCCGCACACCCTGATGCCGTTTCCCCGCAGGGCCATGGGACGCTGCGGCGCGAGGGCCTGGCAGGAGCTGCTGGTGCTGCTGGGCGGGCTGTGCATGTGGGGCAGCGGCGCGCAGCCCACCCCCCCCAGCCCCACGCACAGCTCCGTGCCGCCGCTGAAGTTCCGTCTGGCTGGGTATCCCCGCAAGCACAACGAGGGCCGGATTGAGGTGTTCTACAATGAGGAGTGGGGCACCATCTGCGACGATGACTTCACGCTGGCCAACGCGCAGGTGCTGTGCCGGCAGCTCGGCTTTGTGGGGGCCACCGGCTGGGCCCACAGCGCCAAGTATGGCAAAGGAGTTGGTAAGATGGGGGTCACCAGGCCGTGGGTCTGCACATGCAGCGCTGGAGCCGAGCAGGGCTCTGTCTGCACAGTGCCTGCAGCATGAATGTGCACGTGTGTGTGCCTGCATGTGTGTGTATGTGCAGAGCAGAACGGGAACCTCTACGTGTGCATTCGTGTGTGTGTCCATCCCATGCTCAGGGAGGCTGTGTGCACTGCACTGTGGGGCTGTGCACCTCTCTGGGTGCTGCGGGTGGCTGCAGGGCTGTGCTTGTGAGGGTGCGTTGAGTGGTGCGGCATGCTGAGCGCAGACGAGGTGCCAGGTGCCATACAGTCCCCCTGCTGCTCATGTTCTGTGTCTGCTGGAAACTCCCTCCACCTTCCAGCCTTCTTTTTTTGTGTGCCTGGTCCCTGTTTTGTGCTGCCCCAGTCCATGTCCCCACACTGCCGTGTGTAGCAGCACCTCCTCTGCTCTGGGGGCTGCTGCATGGGCTCTGTCCCCCCTCACCCCATCCCCTGTGTGCGGCAGGGCGGATCTGGTTGGACAATGTGAACTGTGCGGGGAACGAGAAGAGCATCAGGGACTGCAAACACCGCGGCTGGGGGAACAGCGACTGCAGCCACGAGGAGGATGCGGGCGTCATCTGCAAGGATGAGCGCATCCCAGGCTTCAAAGACTCCAATGTCATCGAGGTGAGGGGGCTGCAGATGGCCTGCCCTGCAGCGAAGGGATGACAGCCGTGTCCTGCTGCGCTCCCAGAGATGCACCCTGTAACCAGGGTTGCGTGGGATGGAGTTGAGCACTCGGCTTCTCAGTGCCACTGGAGGTTTCCTGCAGGGCTGTGGGACCTGCCTGTTCCTGCTCCTCCCCAGGGATGGAGGACCTCTTCTGTGGGACACCCTGGGGAGGGGCTGGCAGAGTGCTGGGCGCCGGGTGCCAGCTGCTGGGGCTGACATGCCTTGCAGACGGAGCAGAGCCACGTGGAGGAGGTCCGTCTGCGTGCCGTGGTGTCGGGGGCCCAGCGGCGGCTGCCAGTGACAGAGGGCATCGTGGAGGTGCGCTACAAGGATGGCTGGGCACAGATCTGTGATGAGGGCTGGGACAGCAAGAACAGCCGCGTCATCTGCGGCATGATGGGCTTCCCCACCGAGAAGAAGGTGAACAGGAACTTCTACAAGTAAGTGGGGCGGGCTGGGAGCCTGTGGGACCGGGGATGCAGGAGCGCTCCTGGGGCACAGCAGGCTGTGCTGTTCAGCATCCCCCCGGCCTGCCCAGGTCCCACAGGGCATGTGTGCACTGCTAACCCAGCTGGGGGCCATGGCACAGCTGGGAGTTACGGCTGTTGGTCTTCCCTGTACATCTCTGCCCAAGATGGCTGGGTTTGGTCTCTGGCAGTCATGCATCCCCATGTTTCCCTCTGGTGGGAAGTGTGGGGAACCCTGTGCTGAGGGGTGGTTTGTGCTGAGCTGGGCAGGGTCGCTGCCGCAGCACCGCTGCGCATTGTCCTGGGGTTTGGCCATGAGTGGGCTGCCCTGGGCACAGCTGTGGGTGTGCTGCGCAGTGTGTGGCTGTGGCTGTGCTGCCCACAGCGTGGGTCAGTGCTGTGTGCATTGCTGACGGTGCAGCCACGGTGTTGCCCTGCAGGCAGCTGAAGCGTGCAGCCAGGACGAGGGGCCGGAGCACGAGGCCGGGCAGGAGGTAAGGGGCTGGGATTGAGCCTTGCTGTGCCCTGGGCAGAGCTGGGCTGTCCTGCCCCACCGTTCTCTGCTGTCTGAGTGGATCCTACAAATGTGGATCTGCTTGGAACAGATTGAGGGCCTGGGCTGTGCTGAGCGGGATGAGTCCATCCTGGTGGGACCTCTCTGGTACACGTGGTCCCTTGTCCCCCTGAAGAGATGCTCTTTTCCCAGGCCGGTCATTCCCCAGGCAGAGCAGCCTCATCCCATGCACTGGGCAGGTTCTGGAGATGCAGGGTCTGAGTGGAAGGCATAGTGAGGCCTGGAGCACCCTGTGCTATGCCCTATGGGGACAAGGAGGCCTTGGGAAGGAGCTATCTCTGCAGTGGGGAAGCTGGAAAGGCCGTGTACCTCCCATTTGCCTGAGCTCGCATGGATGAGGAGCTTGCTCAGCAATGCTGGTAGTGCAGGCACAGTGTGGCAGCCCTTGTCCCAAGATCTGCATCCACCTGGGATCTCTTTCACCATCGTTTTGCTGCCATCCTGCATGACCCCAGGGAAGGCCTAGCTGCTCTTTCCCTCTGACCCTGCACTGCTGCTGCCAGACTTGGTGGTGGAGGCAGAGATGCAGGCTGCAGCCACAGCCTGGGCAATGTGTGGCACCTCCTGCTTAACCCCAGCAGCACGTGGAGCAGCTGCTCTGCCCCCAGCAAACAGCTTCACCCTGGTCTCACCACTTCCTGTGGTGCCAAAGGCACTCTGCCCCAATCCTGGGCCCTTTGCTGTGATGCTGTCCAGCTCTGTGTCACCAGTGCAGCTCCTGCAGCTCTGCCTGCTCTGTTGATGGAAATCCAGGGGGGTCAGACTGCAGCATCTCCTCAAGCTCTCATCAATGTCCTTTGCTGCACTTTGCTCTTTTTCCTTTGTCTGGGTGGTTGGTGCCTGTTGTGTGGGCATTTCCCGTGTGGGCGGAGTGCACTGTGCCTGGCACAGGAGCAGCTTTGGGCTGATCTCAGGCTGCGGGGCCACAGGGTAATCCCAGCTGGAAGGGGGCTCAGGGTTCTGGTCCATCCTCTCCCACAGCACTCAGGTCTTTATACATTTGGCTTCTGAAAGCCTCTGAGGACAGAGATCTCACAGTCCTCTGCTGCAGTGCTGAATGACCCTCACTGGGAAAATGTTCACCTTGCATCCAATACGACCCTTTTCTTGCAAATTACGCCCGCTTCCTCTTTTGCACCTCTGTCAGCTCTGCAGAGCTCCCTGGCAGCCCCGTGTCAGTGCAGGTTCAGCACTGCCCGAGCACCAAACTGTCCTCTGGTTATTCCTCCTCACAGCAGTACTGCACCCACCTCTCCCAGCCCCGTCTGTCCCTGCGCCCTCTGCAGATGTCCTTCTGTGTGGAGGCACAGGATCCAGTTGTGGTCCCATAAGTGCTGATGGGAGCTGATGTCCTCTGGCTGTTCTTGTGCCTCAGGTTCCTGGCTGCCTGCGCAGTGCCCTGGGGCCATGCAGGCTGACACAGAGCTGCCATGGGGCTGGCTGTGCCTGGCCCCTGGTCTCTGGGTGCTGCCCATCCCCTGCCCCGTTCTGGGGCTCTGCTCTCCTGCTCCCTGGAGCTGCAGCTCTGCTCAGCATCTCCCTCCCACCAAGCAGGACAAAAACAAAGCGTCTGTGCAGGGTCTGTGCTCCCATCACACTTCTTTCCTGCCGAGCTCGCTGGGTGTGCTGCTCCCCTTGGAGCACACAGTGACATTGCCTGCAGTCCAGATGAGGACAGGGGCACATCTCACTTGCACCCAACAGATCAAATTGTTGCACTGCTGTTTGATCTTTTGCTGTTGCCAAAGCAGCACAGGATGTTGCTGCATGTGTCACAGTTTCCTGGTGAGATGTGGGCCGGAAACTGCATCGCTGCTGTGGAGGACAGCTGTGTCACATTGCTGGCAGCAGATGATGCTTTGTATTCACACATGATGTGAAGGGGAACGCGTGAGGCTCCCGAGCGGCCTGCTTGATCTGGGCCACCTTCACGGTTGTTTTCTGTTTTCCAGGCTGGCCTCCAAATCTCAGCCTAAAAAGCGCAGGGAGGACTTAGGGTCCAGGAAGAGGTAAATGGCTCCAGCGGAGAGCCTGAGTGCCAGGATCCCAGCTCAGCACTGCTGAGGCTGTGTGCGCCCCTGCGCTGCTGGGACGTGAGCATGGAGCAGGCAGGGGTGGGCACCCAGGGACAGTACAGCTGCAGGCAGGTGACACCTCTGCTCTGCTGGCTGCGCCTCAGGCTCTGCTCTCTCCTTGCAGGCTGTTTGCAGAGCGGCAGCAGCTCAACTACCGCCTGCACTCGGTGTCCTGTACAGGGACAGAGGTGCACATCTCCATGTGCACGTTCCAGTTCTACCGGGGCAACTCCTCGGCAGCCTGCAGCACTGGCATGCCCGCTGTTGTCAGCTGCCTGCCCGGGCCCCTCTTTGCCACTGGCAGTGCCCAGAAGAAGAAGCAGCGCCAGCAGCAGCAAAGCCAGGTGAGCCTCGGGTGGGTCCTGCAGTGGACCACAGCTGCTGCCCTGCACAGGGCTTTGCCCCTCTGTGCCTTCAGTTGGCTGAGCAAGGGTGCAGGGAACCCGTAGGGCAGGAGGTGGGGATGGTGTCCTGCCCCTGAACGTCACAGAGTTGTGGCACCCACTTCTGTGTTGTGCTAACCATGCAGTGCCATGCTGTGCTGCACCATGTGCTCCACTGCGCCGTGCTGTGCCATGCCATGCTGTGCTGCACCGTGCTGCGCCGTGCTGTGCCATGCTGTCTACACCATGCTGTGCCATGCCATGTTGTGCTGTGCTGTACCATGCTGTGCTACACCGTGCTGTGCCATGCCATGTTGTGCTGCATCATGCTGTGCC
>NW_024962285.1:5953298-5966678 GCF_019238085.1 Lagopus leucura
ACCGTGCTGTGCCATGCCATGTTGTGCTGCATCATGCTGTGCCGTGCTGTGCCATGCCATGCTGTGCTGCACCATGCTGTGCCATGCTGTGCCATGCCTTGCCATGCTGTGCCATGCTGTGCCATGCTGTGCTACACCGTGCTGTGCCATGCCATGTTGTGCTGCATTGTGCTGTGCCGTGCTGTGCCATGCTGTGCCATGCTGTGCTGCACCATGCCGTGCCATGCTGTGCCCTGACCCTTCTGCCCCACAGCCACGGATCCGGCTGAAAGGCGGTGCCAAGGCTGGGGAGGGCCGTGTGGAGGTGCTGAAGAACAACGAGTGGGGCACAATCTGCGATGACCGCTGGAATCTGCTGTCTGCCAGCGTGGTTTGCCGTGAGCTGGGCTTCGGCAGCGCCAAGGAGGCCCTCACCGGGGCACGCATGGGCCAAGGTAAGCGTGCTGAGGCAGAGGGGTCAGGCACTGCCTTCAGCCCTCTCTGCTGGACGTGCCCTGTGGGCGCCTGGATGCAGGGTGTGGGTTTTGCCCTGAGCATCTCCAGAGCTGGGGCTTTCATCCCAAGGCTGGGTGGCACTCCTGGGTCTGGCTTGAGTGTCACTGGTGTGAGCGTGGCAGGGGCAGGGAAAGTCTGGGCCGGTCTGCCCCTGGTGGCAGCTGGGGAGGGCAGGGCTGGGCTGTGGGGATGGGAGGGCTACAGCATCCCTGTGCTGCTTCACTGAGCCTTGCCGTTCCTCTGCAGGGACGGGGCCCATCCACCTGAACGAGGTGCAGTGCCTGGGCACTGAGAAGTCCCTCTGGAGCTGCCCCTTCAAGAACATCACGCAGGAGGACTGCAAGCACACGGAGGATGCGGCCGTGCGCTGCAACATCCCCTACATGGGCTACGAGAACCTGGTACGTGCCATGGGGGGGCTGCAAGTCTGCAGGGGGACTGAGGGATGGCAGTGGTGTCCGTGGCACTTAGAGAGCGTGGGGTCACATGGGACCCAATGTAGGCTGTCCCCTGCTGGTTCCCTTTTGGCTCCCTTGTTTCCCCCTGGTCTGGGACGAGGGCTGCCCTGGGGGGTGGGGATCTCAGGGGTTGCACGCTGCCCTGTGAGGAGGCAGGATGGGAGGGGGCTGTGGGGCTCAGCAGCATCCCTCACACTGTGCAGCTCTGCCTGCCGCTGCCACATCCGCACCTGAAGCACCCCCAAAAAAAATTGCTGTGAGAGATTTTTTTGGGGACTGCTGATGAAATGAGCGAACGGATCGGCGCCTTTCAGCGTGCTGCACCCCCTCATCTCATCCACTTTGGACTTCTTAACCGTTCTAACACTCCCACGCCCGTCATTTCAGAAATGGGAATGCCATTCTGAAATGGATCTTTCTGCCCGCTTTGGGCATTGCTGCTGCACCGGGGCGCTGCTCGCAGTGACGGCGCTGCAGCCGCTGCGTCTCTCCGCAGATTCGGCTGAGCGGGGGCCGGAGCCGCTTCGAGGGGCGCGTGGAGGTGGCGGTGGGGGCTGCAGAAGGGGATGAGCCGCGCTGGGGCCTGGTGTGCGGCGAAGGCTGGGGTACGCTGGAGGCGATGGTCGCCTGTCGCCAGCTGGGGCTGGGATTCGCTAACCACGGCTTGCAAGTAGGTGCCAGAGCCAGCATGGCCGGGGAGGCGAGACAGCAGCACCACTGCTCTGCGGGGACGGAGATGCGGGGGGGCGGCGGTGCGGGGCACTGCGGGGTGATGACGGCCCCAGGGCTTCCCGCAGATCCGCCTGGCCGGGGGGAGGACGGAGTTCGAGGGCCGCGTGGAGGTGAAGCGTGGCAGTAAGTGGGGCACTGTGTGCAGCGACGGCTGGACCACCAAGGAGGCGATGGTGGTCTGTCGCCAGCTGGGCCTGGGCTACTCCCTGCACGCGGTGACGGTAGGTGCGGGGCGCTGCGGTGCGGTGGCCATCCCTGGTGCTGCCCTGACTGCCACGGGGCTGCGCGGGGCGATGGGATGCGGCTGATCCGTGCCGTGGGATGGAGTCTCTGTGGGTGTGTGGGTGCAAGGCTGGGGTACTACAGCATGAATGGCTTCCTGCCCGGCCTTCTCACCCACCCCAGGAAACGTGGTATTGGGATGCCAGCAACGTGACGGAGATGGTGCTGAGTGGGGTGAAGTGCGCCGGCCACGAGCTGTCCCTGAACCACTGCCAGCACCACGGCAGCAGCCTGAACTGCAGGAACACGGGAACGCGCTTCGCTGCGGGCGTCATCTGCTCTGAAAGTGAGCGACCGTGGGGGCTGCGGGCAATGGGGGCAACCAGCCATGGGGCTGCGGGCCGTGGTGTCTGCAGGCACCGCGGCTGTGGGTCCAGGGGATGATGATTGAGAGCCCATAAGCTGCAGGGGGTGGGGCCATAGGCTCGATTTGTGCCCCAACGAAGGGATGGCCATGAATTCTCCCAGCTGGCTCAGCCCCGCACTGCGCTGCCTGGGGCGGCCATACAGCCCTGAGCTGCCATCTGTCCCCAGCCGCCTCCGACCTGCTGCTGCACGCCCCGCTGGTGCAGGAGACGGCGTACATCGAGGACCGCCCGCTGCACATGCTGTACTGCGCCGCCGAGGAGAACTGCCTGTCCAGCTCAGCCCGCCATGCCAACTGGCCCTATGGGCACCGCCGTCTGCTCCGCTTCTCCTCCCAGATCCACAACAACGGCCGCGCTGACTTTCGCCCCAAGGCTGGGCGGCACTCCTGGGTCTGGCACGAGTGTCACCGGTGCGTGCGTGGCAGGGGCAGGGAAGGCGGGCGGGTTGGGAATGGCCTGGGCTGGGTCGATGGTGCTGTGCCGGGCTTGGTGACACAAGCTGAGGGTAATGCTACAGGATGAGAGCAATGCCACAGGGTGAGGGTGATGCCAGGTCACAGTGGCGTTGCGCAAGGCACAGAGCCTGGGTGAGGGCTCTAATGCTGTTCTCCCCAGTTTGGCTCAGGGCTGTCTCTGGAGGAGCGGCGCTAAGACTGGGCTGCAGGCTGCACCCTGGGGAAACCTCCCCTGTCTGGGCCGTCTGACTGGTGGCAGCCGTATCCCAGCCCTGGGTGAGGCTGAGCTGTGCCTCAGCCTTGCTGTGCTGCATCCAGAGCAGGGGCCGTGCAGACCTTCCTGAGCAGCAGGGATGGGCACGCAACTCCGGGGGTTTCCTCCACCACCCCTCCGCCCCTCTGCCCTCCCTGAGGGGCTGGCTCTGGGGCAGCGGGCACTGTGGACTCTCTCACAGGCACTATCACAGCATGGACATCTTCACCCACTACGACATCCTGACTCCCAACGGCACCAAGGTGGCTGAGGGCCACAAAGCCAGCTTCTGCCTCGAGGACACTGAGTGCGAGGAAGGTGGGGCTGTGAGGCTGCGGGGCACCACGAAGCTCTGGGTCCCCGCTGCGTCCCCCCCCATGCAGGGGCTGTAGGAGGGACAAGCCGTGTTCTTTTCCTGCCTTCAGATGTGGCCAAGCGGTACGAGTGTGCCAACTTTGGGGAGCAGGGCATCACGGTGGGCTGCTGGGACCTGTACCGGCACGACATCGACTGCCAGTGGATTGACATCACTGATGTCAAGCCAGGCAACTACATCCTGCAGGTGCTGCAGCTGTGCCCAGCCCCTCACACCCTTAGTAGCAATGCATAGGATGTGCTGAGAGTGCACAGAGTGGGCTGTGCCGCGGGGCTGGGCAGGCTCTGGAGCTCGCCTCTGCCCCGTGGTCCTCACAGGATGCACAGCCCCAGGAGCTGCGGCATGGGGAGACTGTGCCTGCCCCGCTGCCTGGAGATGTGCAGGGCTGTGTGACCCACTCATGCTTGCCCCACAGGTGGTGATCAACCCCAACTTTGAGGTGGCAGAGAGCGACTTCACCAACAACGCCATGAAATGCAACTGCAAATACGACGGGCACCGCATCTGGGTGCACAGCTGTCACATCGGTAACAACTGGGGACGTGGCACAGGCTGAGGCACATCGGGGCTGGGAATAATTAGAGCCGTGGGCAGGGTGTGGGGTTGAGCAGGCAGTGGGGTGTGGGCAGGTGCAGAGGAAGGAGCTGGGGGTGCTGGGGACAAGCAGAGATGGTGGCAAGGCAGCACCGGAGCCACAGCTCTCACCCTATCACACAGGTGATGCGCTCAGCGAAGAGGCCAGCCGGCGGTTCGAGCAGTACCCGGGGCAGCTGAACAACCAGATCTCATAGGGCCCGGGCCCAGGGAGATGCCATCTCCCTCTTTCACCCTGCGTGCAGGAGGAAGCCGCTGTGGGGCTGGCGGGGGCTCACACAGCCCCATCACAGCCTGCACTGCGCGAGGGACTGCCCAGGACTCACTGCCGGGGCTGGGGGCCCTGAGCACCGCACCTCCAGCCCTCGACCACTGGCCAGACGCTGCACCCCAGTCAGGCTGCAGCACAAGGGTACGATCCGGGGAGGCCCCACCACCCCAGCTGTGCCTCTCCTGCTCCCCAGCCCCAGCTCCCCTCACCTTGCTCCACCCTCTCTGGGGCTCTGCCCGCCTCCGGCAGCTGGACCCCACCCAGGGACCCCCATCCCTGCTCAGGGCCGGCCGCCCTCGCGCTCCAGCAGCCCCATCTCCAGACAGTGTGGCTGCCCTGCACAGCAGTGCTGCCATTGGCTGCCCGGCAGCGGTTCCCACACCCGTGTCTTAGTTGTAATTTTATTTTCTTGATAAAGATGTCAGTTCTGTATCCTGCTGACTCCTCTCCAGGGTGGGAGGGAGAGCGAGGAAGCATGACCCAGGGGTCCGCTTTGCACGGGGTAGAGGAGCTGCCCCTCTGCAGGGCAGAAGAAGGGGCTGCGGGAGCCCAGAGATGCCCCAGAGCAGCTCTTGGGGCTGTGGGAGGCCCACAGCAGCGGGAGCAGATGGGGCCACCCTGGCTCAGCCCCGATGCAGCCCAGCACAGGATGCCCCGCGCCAGATGCAACACAGATGTTATGCGGCAGGAATCCCAAGCAGTGCGAACTCCCAACAGCCCCGCAGGGACTGCAGCTCCGGGCTGCCTCCAAAGGGAGCAACCCCACAGGGAGCGGCGTGGGGGGAGCAAAGCCCCTCTGAGCCGGCGAGACTGGACGGATGTGGGGTACGAGGTTCAGGTAAGCGGGAGCCACCTCTCATCCCTCAGCCAGCACCTCTGGCCCCGTCTGCAGAGCAGCACGGAGGAGCAGCTCGGTCCGTCGGCACGCAGCAGGGCAGGCCCTGGCCGCGGCCCTGGAAAGCGCTGCGGTCAGCGCTGCCGGAGCAGCTATGTGAGAAACGTCCCAGCTATTTCCCCTGCGCGCTGCCGCCCCTCCCGCGGCTGGGCTTCGCCGGGGAACAAATTCCAGCGGCGAGGCCAGGGCCAGCCTGAAAGGAGCCCTGTTCTGTTCTCTGGGCGGCAGAAGGGGAACGCCGGGAGCGGCGCTGGGAGCTGCCCTCCGCCACAGCCCCCCAAGGAACTGTGCTGCTTTCATCTAAAAGCACCAACGGGGGGCAAAAGCCCCTCCGCGGGCACAGCCCGGCCGCTGCTCGCATTCCTGCCGCTGGAGTCGGGTCACTGCAGCGCCGCTCCCCACTCCCCGCTCCTCGCCTCCCACGGCCGCTGGCAGAGCGCTGGGGCTGGAGCGGAGCGGGGCTCTTCCAGGAAAGCAAGGACAGCCCGAGCTGCTCCCTCTCAGCACAGCTCTTGGCCGCCAGCTGCAGAGGACGGGGAGGGAGCAAGCGAGAAAGGCAGCGGGGAAGGGCCGGTCGGGTCCCCCGGGACGCCTCCGTGCGTGGGAGCGCGGCGCTCTGGTGCTGACAGACAACTGGGGGAGGGATGGGGGGGGGAGGAGGAAGAGACAGACGGCGCCAAGGCAGCGCGCACAGCTCCCACAGGTCCTCCTGTACCTCCGGCTGGCCATACGCTGCTCTGGCCAGATCCGAGGTTGGCTCAGCCATCACACTGAAGATCCTCAGCATGCAGACGCGGGCACTGACACTGGAGTCCTTGCTCCACGTGGAAGTGATTTGACCCAGAGGACAAGGCTTCTGGGAGCAGCCACAGCAGTGAGATCTGGCTAGGAGCAGCTCAGCCTGCGCAGGGAGGGAGGCAGTGACGGCTCTCCCCAGGAAGCCCCTCTGCAGCTCCAGGGCCGCTCTCACTTGCAGAGGTGCCCCCAGGAGCCACCCGTTACGGATGGAGGAATCGGACCACAGCCCAGACCACAGATGCTGAGGAGGTGACAGGACACCCCTCCCCTAGCACCGAGGACATCACCGCTCCTCCCAATGGCAGGAGGAGGCGGCTCTCACAGCCCAGCTGCTTGCAGGTCATACTTGGGACACCGTGTGCCAGGGAAAGGAGGCCACACGGCACCTAGAAAAGCACTTTATTTGAGCACGGAGGGGAGTGGTTTCACACCGAGTCTGCCCCAGTGCCTTGCCCCCTGCCTGGCCCCTCCAGGCCCTCGCAAGCTCCCAGTCTCTCCCCGATGGCACACAGATGTGCCTCAGTCCTGCGTCCTCGGCTCCTGGCCGGCGCAGTCAGCCAGCAGACAGAGCGGCCTGCTCTGCAGCACAGCTACTCTGTGACCTCAGGGACGACGCTCACCAGCAAGGTGTCGTAGCTGCGCCGCACCAACAGGGCCAAGCTCTGCTGAGTCCTCACTGCCTCGTACACATCCTCGGCACGGCGCGTCGCCTGCCCGTTAATCTCCAGCACCACGTCGCCCGCCTTCAGCCCTGCCCTGAGGGGAGAAGGAAAGAAATTCATGGCAAGTGAAGCAGACGCTTGTCTGCGGCTTCGTCTTCCAGGAAGGAAGGAGAGCCAGGCACTTCAGGAAGCTGGGGCTGTTGTGCCAGGCATTCCTTCAGCTCCACAGGTAGCTTGGTCAAAGGGATGCCAAGCCCAAGCACATTCCTCCACACAGCTCCTGCTGCAGATTGCTGCTCTGCGGGCCCCAACCCCTGCTGCTCTGCAGCAAAGCCCTCAGAGCTAAACCCATCCCGCCCTGTGTACTCGCTCTCCCACCCCGAGGCACCAGGCAGCACTTACTGGTGGGCCGGGGAACCGATGATCACTTTGTGGATTAGCACTCCATAGGAGACATCAGGGAAGCTGGGGTCACGCAGCTTCAGCTCAGCTAGGATGCTGCAGAGGGAAAATGAGCATCACAGTAGTGAGCCGGGAAGCAGAGCAGGGCTCCCATCCAGCCAGGACCACGCTTGGGGAAAATGCTGCAGAATTCTCCTGCTGTGCCCTTGCACAAGTGACCAGCTGCAAACTCTGGGGTCACTTGAATGCCACCACCTTTCTGACAAAAACTAGTCCTGACTGTGCTAGGGAGAACTGGAAACTACCAGCACTGCTGCCAGCTGGATCCCAGCTGCTGGTGATGCAAGTCCTGTGTCTGAGCAGCCCCACTTCAGACAGCTTTCCTGGTATTGGACTTGCAGCTCCCATCCTGAAGTTTCATTTCCCTCTTCTTCACAGAAGAAAAGTTACATCCTTTTGATTTTGCTAGAAATGTCAAGCAGAAGCATACCTCTATCTCTCTGCTGGAGTCTAGACTAAACAATCCCAGTTCCTGCAGTGTTCCCCCAGATCAGCTTTTCTAGCCCTAGCTCTCAATTCCTCTCCTCTCTCTTCTCCTTTCTGGATTCTCTCCAACACATCCAGCACTGGATACAACACTCCAGCTGGTTCTCACAGCTGTGCATAATGTAAACAGCCTCAGCACCAGTTCAGATCCACTGTAACCCCAGGAAATACAGCACCCAGCTCCTTGCTCCCCACTGGTTACGGCTCCTTGCTTTGCTGCTGAACTGCACTGTACCTTTTTTCACTGAGCTTTGCAAGCTGCCATCTCTTCTCGATGTCGCAGTATTATGGCACAGATGAGGTTGGAAGGAAGCTGGTCCTACACCAGCCAGAGCAGGCTGCCCAAGGCTGATACTGGTGCTGAGTATCTCCAAGGACAGAGACTCACAACCCCTCAGGCTGCAGGGTTTGACCACTCTGACAGTTAAAGCCATTGGTTTGTTGTGTTCAGTTGGAATCTCACACATTTCAATTTGTGCCATTGCCCCTTGTCCTGCCAGTGGGAACTATCAGAACTACCAGGGCTACTGCTCACATTTACAACAACTAATCTCCTTCTTCACTCCACTTGCTAACACAGAACCATATGTGCCCTTTTGCAGTCTCTGTACAAACACAGTAACTGCCTCCCAGTCGCTGAGCAGCTGCTGTGGAAAAGCTTCCCCCCAGTTTTAGTGCTAAGCATACCATTGTGCAGCCTGGGCCATCGCTGGGGCCAAGCCCCCACTGCATCCTGTCCCCACCTCCTGCCCACCCTCAGCCCACTCCCTGTGTGGAGAAGTATGAGAATCAGTGAAGGCCTGGATGCTGCATAAGCGCTGCTCAGCTGTAGCTAAAGCATTGGTATGTTGTATGTTAAGGGGAAATGGTTTGAAGTTGAAGGGGGGAAGATTCAGGTTGGATGTCAGGGGAAGTTGTGTGCTGTGAGAGCGGGGAGGGGCTGGAACAGCTGCAGAGAGGCTGTGACGCCCCGTCCATCCCTGGAGGTGTTGGAGGTTGGATGGGGCCCTGGGCAGCCTGGGCTGCTGTGCAACGGGGAGGTTGGTGGCCCTGCATTGATGGGGGTTGGAGCTCTGTGATCCTTGAGGTCCCTTCCAACCCTGGCCATTCTGTGATTCTGTTATCAACACTGCTTTGGTCACAGATCCAAAACACAAAACCATACAAGACTCTAAAAAAGAAATGATCTCCATCCCAGCAAGGCCCCCCCCACAGCTCGCTCAGACCAGGGCCACATCTACAGACATCGTGCAGCCGAGACTGCGCCTCATGCCTGCTGCTCCTGCGCACATGACAGCAGTAAGGCTCTGCTTCTGTTAGGTTTCCCACTTGCTCTTTGCAACCCTACGCCAGCAAGTCCCATCACACAGCACAGAGAAGCGCCTCATGTGTTTTAATGTTTCCCTGCTAACACGCCTCACCAGCACTGCATGTTTTACGTAGAACTCATTTCCAACAACCAGCACCTCTGTTTTCAGAGCCCTATTCTCCCTCCCCACATACTGCATGCTGTAACGCAGGGCAGTGGGAGCTCAACCCTTCCTCAGCTTGATACTAAATAGTATTTGAGAAGACACTTCCCAGCCTTTTTTCCTCTCCTCCCTACAGAATCATTTGAATCTCAGTAACAACTTTCCGTGGGCAGCAATAGGGTGCCTACATGGGCTCCGTTCTCCGCCCCCGGCTCCTGTTCTGTTGGCACTGGTGGCTCTGAGCCTCCACACCGCCTCATTTCCGCGCCGCCACCTCACGCCGCCCGCCGCCCCGCCCGCTCCCCAGGCGCCAACGGCGAGCACGAGCGCCATCTGCTGGGCCTGCGGTGCCGGCAGCGCCCCCCGCTCACCCCGCCGCCCGACATCCGAAGCGCAGACGGGCTCCCCCTGCCTGCGCACCAGCAAGGAGCCAGCACCGCTCACGGCATCCGGTCCACAAACACAACCAACCGTACAGGAGCCGCCAGAACTTCGGCCCTGAAACGCGTTTCTGCCAGGCACACGGCAGCCACCAACACTGCACCGCGGGGATCTCTCAAGAGCCGCTCAGGCACAAAACCTTTGAGGAGGGCTGCTCACAGAGGGGAGACTGCAGGTCCACTGCTCCCCTAACAGCTGCGCTTGCTGCACCTTGGAGCCGCAAACACGCTGTGTGAAGCAGTGGCAATGCTGTCCCAGGGCACGCAGAGCTCTCCATAGGCCTGAGCAGGGCTCCCAGCACTCAACAAGGCACATTAACACAGCACGCAGGGCATCTGCCCCGGGCACTGGGTTTGGCTCCCGTGTCTTGGAGGCCAGCAGAACTGAAGCAAGCAGTCTGGCTGCAATTCTCTTTGCCAACCAGAGCATTTCTTCAGACGCAGAGGAAACACAGTGCTCTTCCCAGGCTACAGAGAGGAGGGCGAAGAGCCTCAGGCCTGCAGGTCACCCCCTTCCCATTTTCCAGTGCTGTCCTGCTCAGCACCACCATTCCTTTCCAGAGGCAGCACCCAACCTTCCTCCTGCCAGCCAGGAGCCTCACAGCACTGAGAGGCAGCCGTGCTGTGTGCCCACACAGCCCGCTCTGCAACCTGCCTGCCTCCTTCCCCAGCAGCCAAACGTGCACTTTCTTATTCTGAAAGTCCCACATTCTGCCAGGAATTCAGTACCACAGCAGTTCACCCGCCAGACCGCTCCTCCCAGGAGTACAATTCACACATTTTGCACAAAAGCTTTCAGTTGGCACAACGCTTATCTGCTAATTACACAACACTTCTGGTGGCTCTTTGTTCAAGTTGTGTTGCAAGGCCTCTTTATGGAACTCCCAATGAAATTACACACTGATGCGGCAGATTTAGGGACGTTTTATCTGCTTGCAGATTCTGCCACAAACAGAAATTTGCAAGCTTCTAACTTACCCCAGGCACACAAGAGTCTGAACACCATATCAGCAAAGAGACTTCTGAATGTGAATGCTTAACCTTGTGAAGGCAATCCTCCCAAAAGCTCCCAACAAGACCGGTCCCGCTGAGCTCACAGCGCTTACCTGGGTGTGAGAGTCAGCATCATCACCCCGATGTAACGGCGCTTCGTCTCCGCGTTGCCAAACCAGGAGCCTGTGGGCAGAAAGGACCTCTAACAACAGTGCTGAAAACAGACATGCACCCAAAAAGCACAGGGCTGAGCCAGCAAATCACAGAGCCTGCACGCCTCAAGGCAGTGATTCTGGTTCCCTACCAACAGAAGATTTCAGTTTCAGTTACTGGCTTTATAGCTATTGCACAGTTTCTTTTCTTGGTTTAGGATATCACTGTTTTGCTTGAGAATATCAGTCCATGATGTCAACGTGAGAACCAGGCAGCAAGAATCTGCATTAAACAACTTACCACAAACACAAAGGAACAAAAGGCAGAGTTCTTGGAAACCCTGGAAGCCTTATCTATGGCATATGGATTTCCTACGGCAGAGGGGCTCACTGCTTCATGCCCAATGGGAGAATCTTCCTAGTCCCCAAAGGTTCTTCCTCTTCTGTGTTTGCCCACCTCCCTGAAGAAGCGCAGGGAGCTCAGCTTTGCCCACAGCTTCTTCCTTCTTTCATCACCCTCATTCTGGCCTCGTTCCCCAGCACCCGAGCAGAGAAGCTTCCAACTCACT
This sequence comes from Lagopus leucura, assembly GCF_019238085.1. Lineage (NCBI taxonomy): Eukaryota > Metazoa > Chordata > Aves > Galliformes > Phasianidae > Lagopus > Lagopus leucura. Next base: position 5,964,512 of record NW_024962285.1, read on the forward strand.
TTTGCGCTGTTCCTCCTTCTGCAGGAACTTCCGCAGCCGGTCTGAGGGGATGGCAAAGGAGATGCCTGACGTCACCTTCATGGTGTTCACCCCAATCACTTCGCCATCCTGCACGGAAAAGGGCACTGCGTTCTCCAACCTGCACCTTTATGGAGCTCTGCAAAACCTGAAGCCTGTGCACCCGTCCCATCCAGGCAGTCTGATCTTGCTGAGGCTGGGCAGGGAAGAGTCCTACTAAGCAGGGCTCTCACTCCAAGCCAATTCCTTGATCCCACCCCTTAAGATGCCTAGAGCACACACAGTTCCTCCTTCCCACCTCACAGGTGAGGACGCTTGCACTGAAGGCACTCAGCCCCAGGAGAAAAGGTCCACTGGGACACATGCAGGAGAACTTACCAAGTTGACGAGGGGACCACCAGAGTTCCCAAACTGAAACAGCAGAGAGAGCAGCAATGAGGCCACGAAAGCAAACCTCAAGCACTAACCCACAGCGAGGAGGCAGAGCCCAGAGAACAGGGCTCAGGCCGAGAAAGAGCCAGACCACCAACCAGAAACACCCCTCTCCCAGGCTGCTGTGCCCAGCCTCCCTGCGCTTCGCGGCACCCAGAGCCCTTCCCCAGAGCAGAGGTGCCTTACGTCGATAGCGGCGTCCGTCTGGATGTACTCCATGTCGGAGGCGGCCAGGCCCAGCTCCCGGCTGCCGCGCTGCGCGGAGCTGACGATGCCGGAGGTGATGGTGTTCTGCAAGGCGAAGGGGCTGCCCATGGCCACCACGAACTCCCCCTGCCGCACCTCGGAGGAGCGCCCAAGGGGCAACGTGGGCAGCGGGCGCTGGAAGAGAGGATCCGGGTTAGCAGAAGGCAGGCGAGGAAGGGAGCCCCTCCACCACGTGGCATGCACCTTAGGCTTGATCTTGATGGTGGCGATGTCTGCGACCTGGTCCACGTCCTGCACCACGGCGTCGTACTGCTCCCCGCTGGCCAGCTTCACCCGCACGCGCCGCCGGTTGGCCACCACGTGTGCGTTGGTCACAATGAGCCCATCGGGAGACACCAGGAATCCAGAGCCGTTCGAGATGGGCACCTCACGGCCTGAGAACGGGTGCCTGCAAGGTGGGCAAAGGTCACAGGAGGGTGTGGGGACCTGGAGGGGACAGGTGGGGATGTGGGAGGCCGGGGCAGCTGGCAGCCGCATGGCTCAGCCCGGTGGGCCGGGTAGTAGCGGGGGACCGCAAGGGGATGCCCAGATGCTCTGTGATGGTGTCCATCACAAGAGATAGCACAACCCTGCACGCAATGGGGCAGCAAGCAGGAGGAACCAGAAATCCACGTGCAATGGCAAAAGCGTCCCCTCACAAGGACCATGGAAGCACACTGGGAAGCGCACAGTAACAGAGAGCTGCAATAGACACTGCAGTCTTTAGGAAAGACATGCACAGACCTATGGAGAGATACAACCTGAACACACAGAGCTTTGCCACGAGGACCAAACAGGATGAGCTAATGTCCCTGTGAGTCTATCAATGACCTTTAAAAAGTCACAGTGGCTCAAGGTGGTTCCCAACTGCTGAAAAAAGGCATCAAAGCAACCTGTGAGGATATGGAGGCCAAAGTACCGGCTAGTTTCACCCTGCCTTCGGGGATATTCTGAGGCAAACGCTGCAGGAAAGCACTTCCATGCACACAGCAAGCAAAAGGGGCCGGGAGCAGCAGCACAGACCCACCGCGGGTCGAACCACGGGCACCAACCCGACCGGCTGCTGCGATGAGCGGTGGCGCAGATCAGGAGGTAACGGGGCAATTTTGCAATATTACAAACAGTAATATTGCAGCATCTCAGCAGCGCCCACGCGGGCGGCATGCAAGCTGAGCGTAAGGCCGGCTGAGCGGCAGCGCCGCGGCACCTCAGGGCTGCCGGAGGCCCCGAGGGCAACGCCGGCGGCCGCGAAGCCGCGCCACGGGGCCGGGGGGAGCCGAGGGCGCCGGACGGCGGCGGGCCGGGGTACCTGCCCACGATCTCCACGTAGACCAGGGCGGGCGCCGTCTTCTCTACGACGTCGGCGATGAAGTTGAAGGCGGCGCGGGGCGAGGCGGGCGGCGGCGCGGGCGGCGCGGGCGGGGCGGGCACGGCGGCGCGCAGCGCGGAACGGCGGCTTTCCCGGGCCCAC
>NW_024962286.1:0-14320 GCF_019238085.1 Lagopus leucura
GACGCGCCGCCCGCCGCCAGAAGCCCCCCCGCCACCGCGCCTCCCGCCGCCGCCGCCGCCGCCCCCGCGCCGCCCCCCGGCCCCGAAGCGCCGCAGGGGGAGAGCGCCGCCGCGCACGGTAAGCGCGGGAGGCGCGGTGGCGGGGGGGCTTCTGGCGGCGGGCGGCGCGTCCCGGCGGGCGGCCTCTGCGGCACCCAGCGGCGGCTGCGGCGGGGACAGCGTCAGCGGCGCGGGATCGCACCCCGCACGTGGGCGGCGGGGTGTGAGGGACGGGGCGTCTGTGTGCGGGCGGCGCACGCGGATGCGCGGCTCTGGGTGACGCTGCTACACGCGGCCGTGGGCCAGGCAGAACTGTGCACATGGAGGCAGCCTGCAAGCGCTTGCACGCGTGTACTTGTGCGTGAGCCATGCACACGCGTGCAAATGTGGCCCAGGGCACAAGCCCTGTGCACAGCTGTGCGCGGGCCATTGCGCACACATGCATGTGGCACAATTGGACACGGAGCAGGCAGCGGTGCACGGGTCATGCACACAAGCAACGCGCGCGTAGCTCAGGAACACACCAGCCGTGCATGCACACACACATGATGTGGCACAAGGGTTGCACACGTGCACAGAGCTGACATGCACACAGCACGTAGTGCACCCACCCGAGTGCACGCCGGTGCCCCCCATGCACCCCGACCCCCAGCACCCCTGCTCTCTGGGGCCGGGGGGGCCCTCACCGTGCTGCTGGCGGGCTGCAGCTGCAGGATGACGGCGGAGGCGTGCTGGAACTTGCGGGGTGCCCCATAGCAGCCGGGGTGCCCGTTGGGGGCTGTGCCTTCCGCCCCCGTCCCGTGGGGGGCTCCCGTTTTGGGTGGGGGGGCTGGGCTGGGGCTGGCAGGGGGCAGTGACTGGAGCTGGGGGGCAGCTGGACCCGGGGGGGGCTGCCCGCGGGGTGCCAGCTGTTGCTGCTGCTGCTGCTGCTGCTGCTGGATGACAAACTGCTGCTGCATCGGCTTCGGTGGTTGCTGCAGGAACTGGGGCTGCTGCAGCGGGGCGTAGGCTGTGGGGGGGAGCGCGGGGATAAGGCCCAGGGGCTTTGTCAGCAGTGCCATCCCTGAGCCCCCTCCCTCCAAGGTTGCTCCTGACCCGGCAGCATTCACTCTTGGCTGGGGTGAGGCTGTCCTGGGGGGGTAGCAGCAGCACCCTGAGGTTGGGTAACCCCAGGGGACTGGTGGGTGCTGGGGAGGGGAACAGCCTTCACCCCCAGAGCTGAGGCATGAGGAGGAACCTCCTCCCCCTCTGATCCACCGGCACTGTACACTATACAGGTCCCTGATACAGATGGGGTGCCCGGGAAACAGTAGGGAGGGCCATCATTAGGTTTCAGAGTGAACGCCTGCTGCCCTTTGCAGCACCCAACGGTCCAAGCCCCCCCCCAGCACAGTGCCTTACCTGGGGTGACGAGCGGGTGGGCGGCAGCAGGGGCAGTGGCAGTGCGGGCCATGGGGTGGGTGCGGGCATCGGGGCCCTCAGCCTTTTTGAGGTGGTCAGCAGGGTTCTCGGGTGGGGGGACCCGGGGGGGTCCGGCCCGTGGAGCGCTGCCAGGGGGTTTCATGGCGAGGGCAGGGAGGTGGGGGCCGGCGGGGCGCAGCGCCAGGCTGTGCACCTACAATGGCAGCATGTCAGTGGGGTGGGGGGGATGGAGGATGTGGAGTGCAGGGGGGGCTCACCTGGGGGGTGGCGGGCGGTGGGGCGGGTGGTGGGGCTGGCGGTGGGACAGGTGCAGGGCTCTCGGGCCGGACGGCGCTGACGGGGCCCGTGGGCGTGAAGATGAGCTGGGGGGAGAGAAGGGTGAGTGTCTGTATATGAGGGTTGTGGGGAGCACCCCGAGCGTCCCCCCATGTCCTCGCGTGATGGCAGAAGTGCGGGGCACACGGGACACTTGCCCATGTCCCTGCTCAGTGTTGCCGTTCCCCATGTCCCTTGGGTGACCCTGTGGGGTCTGGGCACTCCATATCAGAGTAGTGGCCTTCTGTGGGGTCTGGACAAACACTCCGTAGGATGTAGGTGTCCCATGGGATCCAGATGCCCCCCTACCCTTGCAGAGGGTACCTTCCTGAGGTGGGCCTCCAGCAGTGAGGGTGAGGAGACACTCTATAGGTCTGGGCATCTCTTGGGGTCTGGGTACCACCCGCTGGGTGGGGACACCCCATGAAGCCCACACAGCCCATAGGATGAACAGCCCATGTAGTCTGGGCACTCCCAGGGGACAGTGGGCTCTCAATGAAGTCCGAGGAGATCTCAGAGCAGTGTGTAGTCACCCTGGGGGGTCTGGGCACCCCACAGTAAGGTGAAACATGCCCTGTGGGTTTGGGCATCCCATAAGGCCAGGGCACCTCAAAGCAGGGCAATATTCACCCTATGGAGTCAGGTGCCCCCTCGGGGGCCTGGCACCTCACAGCCAGGTGATGCTTTGGGTCTGGTCACCCCAAGGTGGAGCAGTGGGCAACCTGGGAGATCCAGGCACCCCCCAGCAGCACAAAGGGCCCCCTGTGAGCTCAGGGTCACCCTACAGGGCCTGGCTACCCCACAGCCAGGTGACAGGAAGCCTATGAGTTCTGTAGGCTCTGGTTACTGTACGGTGGAGTGATGGACTCTGCATGCATCCAGCCCACCCTGCAGCACAGCGATGGGTGCCCTATGAGCCGTGGGGCAAAGGGGACCCTATAGCATCTGCTTCCTGTGGGTCTGGGCCAACTTGCTGCAGGGTGATGGCCAGCCAGCAGCTCCAGCTGCCCCATAGCACCGCGGGGACAGGCACCTCTTACCATCTGTGCCCGCAGGTACATCTGTGCCTGGCTGGCTGTGAGGGCAGGCGAGGCGGCGTTGCCCAGCAGGACAGCTTGCTGCGCGATGCCTGACGCTCCGGGGTTGACGCTCTGTGCCCGGTTCAGGAGCTGGGCTGCTGCTGGCGAGGTGGCCAGGTTGATCTGCAATGGGACAGTGGGTTTTGGGGCTGGGGTGGGGGCTGCGGGGTGCTCCTCGCGAGCCGGGGACTCACCGTGGGCTGCTGCACAGGCGCCTGCTGCGTGCCGTTGCTGCCAGAGGAGCCACTCTGCCTGTTGGCTGCCAGGCTGGCCTGGGGATGGGAGCAAAGCGTTGCATGTGCATTGCACTGCGGCACCTAGGGGTGACCCCCGGGGGGCGGTGTACCTGCTGCACGGCCGCCAGGCTCTGGAGCTGGGCGCTGGTGAGGTGCTGCTGCTGCAGCGCGGCCGTCTGCAGCATCAGGTGCTGCTGCTGCGCAGCATACATCTGCTGCAGGTACTGCGCTGCCGTGTTGGGCTGCCGGTGCAGGGCCTGCTGGATCACCTGTGGGGCAGCAGTGAGACCGTGGGACGCAACATCCCAAAGCCAACCCGGCCACAGGACCCTGAACGCCGCTCTGCCTCACCCTGTATCCCGAGCCTCCCAGTGCATGCAGCGTTCCTGCTCTAAACCCAAGGGGAGACCCAAGCACCCCAACCCCAGCCCCATTTGTAGGGTGAGGGTAGGGTTAGGGTGTGCAGCACAGCCCTACCTGGACGGTCTGGCGGTCAGGAATGCCGCTGTAGACGGAGATCTGCGGTGCGGCTGGGCGCGTGGTGCCGGTGCTGCTGGGCGTCGTGCCGGTGCCGCCGGCGCTGCTGGAGGGCGGAGGTGCCGGGAGCTGCTCGTTCTCCATGGTGGTGGCAGGGCCACGCGGGGTGGCTGGGGTGGCCTAGAGCTGGGGGAGAGCGTGGGGGTGGGCGTGGGGGTCCCATGGGTTGGGGGGAATGAGGGTGGCAGATGGAAGCAGCCCTGTGTGCTCCCGGCCCACCCCTACCCACAGCGACACTTCAAGACCTCAGGGAAAGGAAGGAAGGAAGGATGGACAGACAGAGGGATACAGGAGAGGGATGAGGGGAGGAAGTGAAGGACGGAAGGAAGCGGGATGGACAGAATGATGAATGGGAAGTGCAGCCAGGAAGGGCGGAAGGAGAAGAAGAGTGAAGGGAGGGACGGAAGGAAAGAAGGAAATGGGAAAGGACAAAGCGCAGGAGGGAAGGATGGACAGACAGACAAGGACACAAGTATGAATGGGATGGATAGAGGGATGGGTGGAAGAAAGGACGGATGGATGGAGGTAGAGAAGGGATGGAGGAATGAAAGAGGATGGAAAGAGAGGAAGGAAGGGAAGGCAGAACAGATGGAAGGAATGAGGGGACAGACAGTAAGGACAAAGGGACAGAGGACAGAGACAGGAGCAAGGATGGAAGGAAGCAAAGAGGTAGGAGTGAAAGATATAGGGATAGGATGAGCAGAAGGACAAACAGATGGAATTAGGGAAAGGGTGAAGGACAATAGGGGAGAGAATGACAGAGAGCAAAGGAAGAAAGAGAAGGATGGACAGAAGGATGGGAGGAAGGACAAAGGGAGGGAAGGAGGACAGACGGAAAGGTGAATGCAAACGTTGAGAGGGACGAGAGAGAAGGGAAGGATGAACAGAATGGAACAGGAAAGCAAAGGAGTGAGGGAAGGATGGACAGACATGAAAAAGTAGACAAAGAGGAATGAAGGGAAGTAGAGGGATGAAGGGAGGGAAGGGTGGACAGAAAGATGAGAGAAGGATGGAAAGAAGTAGGAAAGGTGTGAAAGGATGGATGGACAGACAAAAATACAAAAGGAGGGAGAGAAGGATGGACAGAAAAAAGTAGGAAATGAATAAGGGGGAAGGAAAGATGGACAGAAGGGAGGACAAAGAAGGAAAGGAGTGCAGGGATGGAAGGACGGCCAACAGGATGGGACGGGAAGAGGAAAGGGACTAAGGCAAGGGTAGGAGGAAAGGGCTGAAAGGTGTGAAGGAAGGACAGAGGGATGGAGGAACAGAAGGAGAAGGACAGGAATGGAGGGAGAAGTGCTGCGTGCTGAGTGCCACCGGGGATGGTGGCGAGCAGCAGGAGCACCGCCACCACCGCCGCCACTGCTCGCAGCAAAGGCCGTGCCCGCAGTGCCAGGCCGCGGCCCCAGCACCCCATGGCTCTGTGGGCACCCAGGCTTTGCTGCAACCACGTGGGCCCACAGACCTCCGATAACCAGCAAGAAACCCAAGGCCCCGTGCCACCAGGGCGGGTGCCACGGCCAGCACCAGGGACAGCAGCGCCGGGCGCTTCACCATGGACAGCAGCCGCGGTGCCCACAGCAGGTGGCCGCGGTGGCCGCGCCAGGTGACCCCGGAGGCCACGCCACAGCCTGGCAGGGACGAACACAGCGCGAGGCGGCGGCAGCGGGACAGCAGGACGTGGCAGCGCGACGTCCCCGCGCTCAGCGGCGTGAGGCCACGGGGCCACGTCCCCGGAGGGCGCTGCTGCGCCGGTGCGGAGCGGGGACGCGCACAGGTGGGACGCAGAAGCACGCTGGAGGTGGCTGCCGAAATGCCCGCCGGTGGCCGCGTGCCCGCGGCGTGGCCGTGACATCCGCCGCGCTCCGCTCTCAGCGCCGCAGGGTTTGGACGCGTGGGCCGTGGCTTTATCCGTCAGCTGTGCCGTGACATCCCGGCGGCATCGGGGCGTCCTCACGCGTGGGGTCGCGACGGAGCCGTGAGCGCAGCGAGGAGCGTCCCCGCCGGTCCGCATTCGACCCCGTGTGAGGGAAAGGGAGGCGGCGGGGCGGTGACACGCACGGCGGGGCTCCGCGGCCTCGAACCCCACGCGGGGCGGAGCGGCGCGCGGTGCCCCCGCAGCCATGGGCGGCTCTCGGTTCTCCCACCGTCGCACGTGGAGCGGCCGCGCGGGTCCGGCCGAGCCCCCGCCCGGGGCGGTGGGAGCACGGGGAGGGGAGCCGGGCGCACGGCGGACATCGGTGCGTCCGCCTCCCTCCCCGCCCCCCGCGGCGACGGGGAAACTGAGGCACGGCGGCCGGGACGCGCGGACACCCGACAGCCGGACGCGTGCGCGGCCCGCCCCCCCCCGCCCCCCCGCGGCCCAGACAAAGCGGCGGGGCCCGGCGCTCGGTACCTGCGGCCCCGCGGCCCGGCTCCCGCCGGCCATGACGGAGGCGCCTCCCGGGGTTGCGGCCGCGCGGGCCGGCGGGGCGGGGCGGGGCGGGGCTACCGGGGAGGGGCGTGGTCAGCGCGGAGGGGCGTGGCCTGCTTCCCTCCCGCCGGGGCGGCGCAGCGCTCCCTCGGGCGGCGGCGCGGCCATCGCTCATTTGCATTCCGCCGCTCGTCACGTGCGCCGCGTGGCCAATCGGAAAGCGGGCCGGCCCGCCGGCCACGCCCCCCGCGCCAGCGGCTCGCGCTCGCTATGGCAACGGGGAGGAGGGAGGGGGAGGGCCGGGCGCCATGGCAACGGGAGGCGGGGCTGCCCGCGCGCTGCCCCGCGACGGGGCGGGGCCGGAAACGGGAACGGCGACCCCATAGGGAGTGGGGGGCGGGGGGAGGGGGGGTGCAGCCTGCTGCCAAGCGGGTTGCGAGTAGGGCGTGTGCAGGGAACGGGGTGCGAGTGGCTGACCTGCGAAGGGCGAGGTGCCCGAGGTAAGCCTGCAAAGTGCAAAAAGCAGGCTGCAAAGTGCAAAAAGCAGGCGTGCAAAGTGTGAGCACGAGAGAGCAAGAAATGGGGTGCAGGCTGCAAATGTGGAAAGGAGTGGAGATGGTAGTCTCGCAGGAGCAGGGTGCAAGAAGCTAGCAGAAAAAGAAATGGGTGCAAATAGCAACCCTGCAAAAAAACGGGGTGCCAAGGGGAAGAGTGGAAAAGATGGGGTGGATGGGGTTCAAAGTGCAAACCCACAAAGGGCAGGGGGAGCACGGCCAGGTTGTGGAAAATGAGGCGCATACAGCAAATCTGCAAAAATTTTGGTAGCCCTGGAAGCATGGAGTCTCAAAAGCCATGAGCAGTGCATGCAGACCACAGTGCTCCTAAAGGGCTCCTGGATGTGCAGTGGGACCCCGGGATTTGCAGGTGGGTTTGTAAAGGGGGTGCACGTGGGGCTTGGGTCTGCTGCGAGATGCATGGATTTGCAGGAAGGGCCTGGGAGTTTGCAGGTGGGCACGAGGGGCTCACAGGATCGGCTGTGACCGCAGTGTGCCCTTGGTGCTCGGGCACAACAGTGCTGCTCACACCTGGGGACACTGCCAACCCTCAGGGCTTGGGGACGGAGCTGCCCGGGGTTTGGGGAACGTTGGGGCTGCGCGGCTGGAGCCACCAGAGGGCAATGGCTGCCCTTCAGTGAAGCCTGCAGAATGAGGATGGGGCTGAGTGTTATCCCTTCTCTTTTTTTTGGCTCCTTTTGCTATGCAGGGAGCCAACAACTATCTCTGGGCAGCGAGGAGCAGCGGGGGTGCAGCCCCCAAGGGACATGCTGGGGGTGCTGCACCCTGCTACAGTCTCATAGCAGCATGTGTCCCAAACCGCACGCTTTTCAGCCCAAAAAGGAGACGACTCGCGAGGCCACCACCAGTGCGGACACTGGGAGCCAAATGGCCACGCTGTGCCAGGCACATGGCAGCACAGGGTCAGTGTCCCTCCGGTACCAATCACGTTGTGCTTGGAGGGACTCAGCCTGGGCGTAGCAGCAGGCCTCAGTCTTGTCTTGGCTGCTGTCCCCACCTCTGTGCTGTGCGGCGCCATTGCTGTGAGGAGCGCCCCGGGTGCAGGGTGGCGTGGAGACACGGCTCAAAGTACAGCACGGCCTGGCACCAAGGGCAGCATGAGGCCTGGCACTGGGCCTAGCACAGGACCAAGCACCGGGCCCAGCACCAGGCCTAGAACCGAGCCCAGCACCAGGCCGACGTCGGGCCCAGCACTGAGCCCAGCACCAGGCCAGGCCTTGCGCCTGATGCCATCTCCCTTCTCGCACCGGGGAGCCGGGCGGGAACAGCTTGAAAGCCCGACTGCTCATTGTCTGCACCCAGCGGGGCGGCCATTCAGGCCGGGCCACGCTGAGGGCTGGGTTTCCACTTGGAAATTTCCCTCCGGACGCGATTGGGGGCCGCTCGTCCCTCCCGCCGCCCCGCGCGTGGGCTCGGAGGGCGCAAATATTTGTGTGGACACAAAGGCGCGCGGGTGCCGGGGGGAACAAAGCACGGACGCGGCGCATCCCCGCGAACAATGGGGCCGGATATTTGGCGATGTGAGCGGGGCGCTGCCGGAGCTGCCTCACATCCGCCTACCTGCAGCCCCTGGGTGGGCCCACGGCATCCCGCGGCCCGGCAGCCTCACGGGCAGCGTGTTGGCTCCGAGGGGGGGACGAAGAGCCCTTCTGGGCGGTCGTCTCCCTGTGAGCATCCTGCCCCGATGTGGGGTGCTGCAGCGGTGGAAAGAGGCGCCGCCACGACCCGACTGCGCTGAGCGCCATTGGTCCTCCTTTAAGAGGGCTGTCACCCTGCTGTCTGACTCCCAAAGCCCTCCCCTCCCCTCTGAGCCCTGGGAGACATCCTCCCATGGGGATCACTGTGCTCCTCCTAGGGTTTGTGTTTCCCCTGACCTCTTTTCTGGAGCAAATCACTTCCAAATTCTTCCCCTTTGAGCTTCTTCCCCCTTGAGCGCTGCAGTAGCTGCTAGTGGCATCCCAAAGCGCTGTCAGCCCCCACGTTCCCAAAGCATCACCCTCTGGGAAGGCTGTTGGAAGGGGTCCAGAGACAGCAGAGCCTTGGCGAGAAGGCAAGAGAAGGGGACGAATGGGTTATGCAAGCGCGCCTTGTCACATTTTGGGTTTTGTTGTATTTCTGCACCTTGGATGCAGGTATTTTTCCAAAGGAAATCGCCCGGTGACGCAGCTCCTCCTGCGCCGACGCCTCCGTCCCCAGCTTTGCTGGGTCCCGGCAGGGGGCTGGAAGGAGCGGATATCCCGCTGGGGTTTGGAGCTTCTGGGGGGGGGGGGTTGGCAAATGCTGGCTCTGAAAGGGCTCTGTGGGGCTGGGCGCTGAGAAAAGTCCCCCCTGGGAGTTCCTCTGGGGGTGCTCCAACTCAGTGCTTGGCTGGAATGTCTGAAGGATGGGCTGTGGGAGAGGAAAGCTCGCCCTCAGGGCTCTGCATGGCCAAAACTTGGGGGTTTTTTGCTTTTTATTTTTATTCTTTATTATTTTTTTTGCACGACTTCAGTGGGCTGTGAGATCTGCTGACAGCTGGGGAGTTTTCTAGCAGTCCCCCAGCTTTTAACTCAAACCTTCTGTCTGCCGTCACTGAGCAGAACTTTCAGCTTCCATCCACTTGGTGTCAGCTCCAGCCTCTGCTCCAGCCCCACTAGCCGTCCCAAATCACTCCAGGCTTACCCATGTTGACCTTGCTTGGAGTGATGATTTAATCTCACTGCAATTAAAGCCTTTTACCTGTATAAATCACTGCCCCATCTTCTCCTCGCCGTGAACATTCACAAGCCCACACCGGAGCAAGCAGTTCTCATTTGCTCGCAGTCGAGCCGATGCACATCCCAACCCCGCACTCTGTCAGGCTATGCAGCGAGGTGGTGGGAATTGCATCGTGTCAGACGAAGCCTGGCTGATGCAATGTGAATTTTCTCCAGCACGTGGAAGCAGGATGAGCCGTGAGCTCCTGGGGGTGTTCCTGCACCTGTGTGCATGGCGGGGCACTCGGCGTTGGTGCATGTGAACACCTTGAGGTTGCAGTGCTGGATAATGGGCACCAGTGCTGGGCAGAGGCTTGCAAGGAACTGGGAGAGGGTCACAGTGCTGTGGGATTGTGGCTGCCTGCTGCCCATGATCCCCATCCTTGCCACTCCTCTGCCAGCTGGCAGCAAGCTTTAGGTGTGCTGAAAGCAGAGATGTGGGTTTTGCCGATGATTCCGGGTTGAACTGGAAACCAAAATTGCAATGTTTTTGCCTCGTGGTGCAGCTGGGAAGGGAGAGGGCAGCAGAGGGGCTGAGATAAAGATTTACGGGCAGAGTCAGCGCTGGTAAGAGCAAAGAAAAAAAAAATATACTGTAAAAAACCTGGATAAGCCTCTCTATTAAATTATTCTGCCCCACTGGAGCCGGACACTCACTGCCTTTGATCCTCCCAGCCCCGTCCCGTTCCCAGCCCATAGCACCCAACTCCTAATGGGCGCTGACAGCTCAGGCCAGCAGCCCTCGCAACCGTGGCGAGACTGACGCTTCATTAATGAGCCCTAACGAGGCCTGGCGGGGCTGTCGGTGGGCTCTGCTGACCCGGCCGGGTTGGTTGGAGTTCTGCAAGTGGTGGGGGGCAGAAAGAACGGCTTTTATTTTCTCTTTCTCCTTCGTTCCTCCAACATCTGGCAGCAGGAGCACAGCAGTACTGCAGGAAGGATTCATCCCTTCTCTCCCCCCCCCCCCCCCTTTTTTTTTTTTCTAAATTACTTTGGATTTAACAAACTCCTGGCCGGGTCATAGGCTGTTCCATGCTGTTTGTGCGGCCTGAATCCCATTGGGCAAGGCTCACATGGAGAAAGGGCAGATTTGGTGCCCTGGGGGATGTTTTCAGTGGGCAGAGCCTGCTGGCGGCTGTGCCAAGGCTCTGCCTCCCTGGTAGTATTGGTCTTATATAAAGGTGGAGATTGGTGGGCTGGGGTCTTGGGTGTCTTCTGCAATAGGTGGGATACAGGGAACTGGCAACACACCCTTGCACTGGGTTTGCAATGGATTTGCAGTGGTCTTGCATTGGTTTGCAATGGGTTTGCAATGGGTTTACAATGGGTCTGCAATGGGTTTGCAATGGGTTTAAAATGGGTCTGCAATGGGTTTGCATTGTGTTTGCAATGGGTCTGCAATGGGTTTGCATTGTGTTTGCAATGGGCCTTCAGTGAGCTTGCAGAGGCCTCTCTCAGTCCTTGTCCTTGTTTTGACTGAAGGCAAAGCAAAGTCTCAGGACGCCTGATCCCAGCCCCTGGTTTTGGTGCAATGCCCTGAAGAGCAGCCTGGGCACAGTGGGCACCAAGGCTGCTCTGGCACTGCAAGACCCTCAAATAGGCTGAATCCTGACCATCTCTGTGATGATCTCAGCTCCCTGCGCTGGGACAACAGCGCTGTTTTGCACTGGAGCTGGGAAGGTTTGCCTGCACAGTCAGTCAGGAGCACCCAGCCTGACTGCAGATCGATCTAAATTGCATCTCTGCAAGTATCTGTGGCTGTGTGCAAGCTTGGCTATTAATGAAGCTCTTCCCAAGAGCAATGAGGTTTTCCTATCCAGTGCAGCAGATTCCTGGAGGCTCCAGAAAATTATTTTCCTGTTCCCTCCAGCCTGTGGCATTTCCCAGGGATGGATGCCTCCTCTTTCAGGACATCCAGGGGGAAGTTTTACTTCATGTCACCCTGGGAAGAGCTCTGTGTCGGCTCCCTGTGCTTTGCTTTCAGTGATTTAAGTCAAACCAGCTGCAGGAGGGGCAGACGAAAGAGCTGCCAGGGAGCGGGGGGTAGGAGGCGCGATGCCGTGTGGGGCTGCGCGGGGAGGCAGGACGGCCACCATCCTTCCCCAGATGAATGAAATCCTGCAGCTTCCCAGTAACTTGAACCAGCAGGGAGGGGGAATTGGGCCCAGGAAGGTGGTGTCTTTGCTCCAGGCTCCATGTGTCCTTTCCCAGCCTGAGTGGTGGGAAAGCGATGGACTTGCGGTGGACCAGAAGGGGCTCACAGGGGGCTGGCAGGGGGTTTGTAGCAGGTTTGGGCACAGGGTCTGCCTGGGATGGAGCTATCTTCCTGTGTGAGGACACACAGAGCTGTTGGTTGTTGGTTTTCTTCTGCTTAGGAACTGCATGGGCATTGGTCTGTCCATGGGAGGTGGTGGGATCTTGCCTTTGCATCCCTCCTTTCATTTTGCTTTGCTTTCTTTCTCTCTCCTTCCCCTTCTCCTTCACTTACTCAACATTTGCCTCGAGCCCCAAGATTTTCTGCTGTTGCTGTTGTCCTTTCTTTCCTCTCTCCAACCCACCGGGATCCAGGGGAAAGCAGCAAGTGGCTGGGCACTGTTGGCTCCCCCAGGGCTGACCCACAGGAGCCACTGGTGCCCAGCGAGGGGCTCTGGGACAATGACAGTGCTGGATCCAACTGCTGGCTGCTGTGCTCGGCCGGGGAAGTCGTTGGATTGGCCTCGTGATGCTGGCGTCTATTTACTTTGGGTGCTGACGTGTCTGCTTCCTCGCATGTTCTGCTACTTGATCCCTTTCTTGCCATACAAGGGCAAGGAGGACTCGGTTTTAGGGCCAGTTCTCTTTAATGTATTTATAAATGATCCGGTTGCAGCCATTGAATGTGTGCTAAGCACGCTCGTGGGCAACGCAGAGTCAGGAGGAGCTGCACACTCCCTTGAGGACAGAGGGAAGCAGGGGCAGGCTGTGGCCCAGAGGGCAGCGGCACGGCACAGCCCCACGCTGGGACCATGGGGTTTGGGACTGGGCAGCGCTGTGTGCAGCCGGGGGTTGGGCTCAGGGTCCCTTCCAGCTCGGGGTGTTCTGTGATTCTAGGCACCAAGCTCCAAGAGCTGTTGCTGCTGATCTTTGCTGTGTCGCTTATCATGCTGCTTTGCTTTGGGGGAGTTCTGGTGGGAGCGCTGCCCTGGGCGCCATGCGGCATTTCGGTCCTCGGCTACTGCCGTCCCTCTCCTCTGAGAACCATCTCGTGGACAAAACCAGCAATTGCACCTTTCCTCTTCTCTCCTCAGGTCTCTGTGGAGAGGAGTCCCACAGAACTGTGGAGCTCCCTCTGGTCCCACGCAGCCCCAGCAGAACCCGGCTGTAAAGGCACCCCATGCCACCACCTGAAACACCATCCTGAGCTTTAAAAAGCAAGTCTTGAGACCCTGTGACACCCCAGAAAGAATAGGGTCAGTCAATGGGACTCATTTCCAAACCGATCTCATGCATACCTGGGCTGAGGAGCTGGGGTGTACTGCACTCCACATCACACAGCTGCCTCCAGAAGGACCGATTGATCCCCTGGGCTGTTAGCAGGATGAGGTGGAGGTGCTGGGCGATAGAAGCAGTGAGATGCAAATCGAGGATCAGATAACCAGCCCAACCCTGCCCTAACAAAACCCCCATGCATCGTTGGAGATAAGACACCAGCTGTTCCTCCATGGGAAGAGGGAAGCCTGCTTGTGGGGTTGCTTTTCTCAAAGTACTGCTGGAAGATGGGGAATACAACGTGTACTTAAAGCACACATTTCTGTGCATTGCAGCTGGAGGAAGCCAGTCCTGATCACAAACAAATTGCTTTTTGTCCCATGCAGAAGCCTTTCAGGCCCCGCTGTGACCCGGCCCAGTGAACCACGGCCATGGTGCCGCTGGCCTGCCTGCCAGCTCTGCTGAGAGCAATCCCAAGTGCCGCAGTTGGGCTCTGACACAAAGGCTCTGCTTCTCTGCATTTCGGGATGCTTAATACATGATCAATTTATTTTCTAACGACTGTTAACTCATTGCTACATGCACCAGCTGGGCTATAATTGAGCTGCGGCTCGTGCTGATGTCGCTGCCTTTTCTCAAAGCTTTAGTGTAAAGACAAACTAGAAAAACTTCCTGGGCCAGAAGACGTCTCCCCAATCCCAAATCTTCCATTACTTGGATTTTCCATGGCCTCTGCAGCTGGTGAGGTGGCTGCCAGCCCTACAGCATCTCCTCCTGCGTGCAGAAGTGCTGACTTGGGGCTGGGGCAGCCATTCCTACTGAACCAACCCAACTCCCAAGTATTTTGCAACTGTTTCCTACAGTTTCTCTCTCTCCCTCTTTTTTTTTTTTCCCCTCTTATTCCCTGAACCAGTATTTTTGTGAAAAATTCCCTGCCAGCTCCACATTTCCTTCCAATCATCTGTGCCCCTAGAAGGATGCTGCTGCAACCATCTGTAATGTAGAAAAGCAGCAGCCCTCATCCTGCTCTAAAATGTTCATTAACCCTTCACAACCCCACAGAAATCAACAAATTCAGGTGCATGGGGGTTTAATTTATCCGAGTATTCCATTTGGCTTCCATCATTTTGTCCCTTGCAAGGAGTTCAGTGCTTCTCTTCTAAGTGAATAAATGTGGCCAACATTACAAATGCCCAGGATGGAGAGTAATAGGCAACTGAGTAAAGCAAGCAACATATTTAGTAATAATCCTCTATCTGTTCATCCGTCCATCTTCCATGTATCCATCTGCCTGTCTATTCATCCATCCTTCTATCTATCCATCTATCCATTTATCTTTCCATCTATCTTTCCATCTATTCTCCTGTCCATCAGTCTAGCTATCCATCTTTCCATTTATCCATCCGTCCATCCATCCATCCATCCATCCATCCATCCATCCATCCATCCACCCATCCATCCATCCATCTATCCATCCATCCATCCATCCACCCATCCATCC
>NW_024962286.1:14420-17076 GCF_019238085.1 Lagopus leucura
CCATCCATCCATCCATCCATCCATCCATCCGTCCATCCGTCCATCTGTCCATCCATCCATCCTTCCATCCATCCATCCATCCATCCATCCATCCATCCATCCATCCGTCCATCCGTCCATCCGTCCATCCGTCCATCTGTCCATCCATCCATCCATCCATCCGTCCATCCGTCCGTCCGTCCACCATCCATCCATCCATCCGTCCATCCGTCCATCCATCCATCCATCCATCCATTATGCCTATCAATCTATTCTCTAACATACGTAGCTGTGGATTGTCTCTATCAATAGGTCTGCTCTACCACCAAGATTTCACGGGAGCTTCAAGCTCTTTTTTCCTGTTTCCAGCAGGACCTGGTAGTGTTTTCAGCTCTGACATTCCGATGTGCTCAGTGGAAAGGTTGCCTCTCGCTCTCTAGAAATGTTATAAACATCTCCAAATCCAGGTTCCATGGGTCAGGGGCAGCAATGCTTGCTGCTGGGAATCACCCTGCTCTGAGCAGCCCTGAGACCTGAATGTGAGCTGGATTGCCGGCATGGCAGCAGCCATCCCAAAAGGTGTTGCAGGAAAATAAGCAGACCTGGAAGCATGGGGGTCACTTTGGGGTGGGGGCGATTGCACAGCATTTCCATGGTGCAGAACTGGTCTGAGAGGTTCCGTCCCTTTCCAAATACGTGTTTTGATTCCCAAGATCCAAAGTGAAGGAGGAATGGGTCGTCTTTGATGGCTCTCATTCATGGGGAAATGCAGAGATCCTTGTGCAGCCCCACAACGCTTCTGTTGCTCCGTCACCATGAGGCAGGCACAGGGGGGCCCTTGGGGAAGCCTGCCTGGCCGCCTGCTGCTCGGGAAAAGAGAATTTTATTTCCTAACACTAAAAGATCAAAGAGTTCATCAGCAGCACAGAGCAGTGCGCTCATCCAGGTTTGCTTCCCCAGCCTGAAGCAGCCTAAACCAACAGAGGAGTAGGAGATGATGCAGTAAAAATAGAAGCCCTGCAGCAGGACAGCCCTTGATTTATTTACACTGCGGGGACAAGCATCCAGCCTGAATAGGGAACGATTTTGGGAGGATCCCAGGAGTGTCAGAGCTGAGTCCCTGTGGTGGGAACCCCGCCGACCCCAGGTGTGCTTCTGCCTGTGTAAGACGCAGACCATCTCCTCCTGCCCATCAGCAGTTACACAGCCACAGCCACCTCCAGAACACCCAGCCTGGCTCTCATGCAGATGCGAGGAGCCTGGGAGGTGCCCACACCAAAATCCCAACCGTGTGCCTACTGCTGGGATCTGCAGCCCTTCCTGGACGGGAGCACCGGCGAGGGAAACAAACGTGGGGAGATCATCCCGGGTTATTGAACGTGGCAGCGGGCCAGGCTCAGCACCACCTGGGCTGGCAGGAGCGGATCCGGATTCAGGCTCTTATCTCCAATTACAGAACGTAAACAGTGGATTTGGGCAGTAAGCTGGGCTTAGGTCAGCTGGGGCCGGTCCTTAGCACCAGTACGGGCACGGCGACGCTGTGCTTAGCTGGAAATGCATCTCTGCTCTGCCATGGATGTGCATTCAGGATTGGGAAAATGGGGCCAGTGGGATGGCATAGTGAGCGTCAAGCCTGTGCTCCTCCATGCCGCCTCCAGCTGGGCACAGCTCTGGGAACAGCAGAGCAGCGGCGCTTTGCTCAAATATTTGCCAGCAGCGGAAGTGATAAGGCCAAGGTGGAAGGTTTCACATTGCTCCACTGCAAAGGGAACTCTTGTAGCATGGGCGTTAATGCAGGCTGGTGGGGGCACCGTGGCAGGGGTTGGGTTGGGGGCTGTGGGGTCCATCCAACACAGCCACCCTCAGGCTCCACGATCCCCATGGCACAGAGGTGAGACTCAGGGCTGCCGCAAAGCTGCTGCCATCGCAGACCCGAAGCAACGCGAGATGGCAAACGTCAGCTCTCGTTTTCCACGCTCTGGTTCTATGGCCCAACCTCATCGCCAGGTGCCCGCGCCAGGAGCTGAGAAATGGGGCAGGGGGCTCCTGCAGGAGGGCAGCCCCATTCCCAGCACCGCATCCGCGGGGCTCGCATCCTCCTGCTTTGCTCTCTCCGACGGTGATTATTTGTGCACCACTTGGCTGCTTCCTCTTCCTTCCCTTTGAAACAGAAGGTTTGCTTCCTTTCGAAGCAGCCGAGGGACTCTCTACACTTTCCCAGCAAAAGTGCAAAAAAAACAAAAAACAAACAAAAAAAACCACAAAAACCCACTGAAATCTCAATTCCAACATTGTCCAGCATGCAATGGAGGCCGAGCCAGGCAGCGCCTGCACAGCACCAGGCAGCGCCACGCACTGAGCCTGAAGGCTCCATCTCACCTCTGGTCTCCTCGCCCTCAGCTTTGCATTTTGTGTCTGAGCAGTGATAAGGCCAGCAGAGCGGGCAACGCATTGAACCCCATGGATGATGTCAGCCCTGCAGGTCGGCAGGAGGGCAGGACGCGGCTGCGCGGCGCTGGGCCGGCAGAGCTGTCGCTTTGCATTTTCCAGCCCTTTGCACCGGCGGGAGAAATGAGCCTGAAAAAGGAAGAAAGAAAGGGAGAAAGGGAGAAAGGGAGAAAGAGAGAGAGAAAGAGAGAAAGAGAGAAAGAGAGAAAGAGAGAAAGAGAGAGAGAGA
>NW_024962286.1:17176-244234 GCF_019238085.1 Lagopus leucura
GAAAGAAAGAAAGAAAGAAAGAAAGAAAGAAAGAAAGAAAGAAAGAAAGAAAGAAAGAGAGAAAGAGAGAAAGAAAGAAAGGAACAAAACCCACGTCCAGCTCAGCCTGGGTTGGAATGCCCCGGTGCACAGAGCAAAGCGCAGCGCAGCCCCCGCCGAGGTGTGCAGTGCATCGGGTTCACCCCAGCGTCAGGGCGGGCTACGGGGGGATTCTGCTTCTGAGCACAAATATGGCAGGAGTGGAAAGCAGAGCAGCAGAGAGGATGGGAGTAGAATGGGCCAGGAAGGGGAAAAGTAGGGGAAGCAGCTTGCTGTGGGCAGAGCCGATGTGTGTTGGGGGGCATCTTCACCTTATCAATATAAGTTCCAATATTGATCTCCACATCACCTTTATAACCTGCTTCTATGGCCTCTACAGGAGCTGAGCTGCCTCCAGCCTAATCCCTGCCAGCTCCCCACAAAGAAAGGGCTTCTTATTCACTAAAGGGAGAAAGAAAACTGCAGATGCTCAAAAACATTTCCTGCTGACAGCCCTGGGCCGGCAGCGCACCCGGGCACGTGCCCCAAAATCCCCATGCTTTCAGCTGGGGTTTGGGGCTTTTAAGGGCAAAACAAGCTTTCTCCCTTCCTGGAAATGACAGGAGAGCGTGTGTGCCCTCTGGGAACTGGTGTGGATAGTGTGAAGTCAGTAAATAGCTTTACAGTTTTTAAGCTTGGCCCCATAAGCCAGAGTGCTTTGGGGGCAGTGGGGTGTTTAGAAGATGACAAATGCCCCCATGGACACCTGCATGGGGGGTCTCAGGGGCAGGGACACCTCCGACCCCCCTGCAGCTGACACCAAGCACTGCGTCCCCCTTGGAAACGGGGCCACAAACCCATCCTTTGCAGCCCTGGAGATGCAGACGTCCCTCTGGGGCTGGATGTGACCTTTGTGCTGGAGATGTTCCACGCTGAAGCTGCGAGGCATCCGACGGAGAGCGAGGACTCACAATAACTCTTGCTTTTCGCAGAGGAAACAGAACTGCTTGGCGCTTTGCTTGGCCAAAGGGGAAGAGCTGCACAGCGCTAGCAGAGGGGCTCCTGTGAGCTGCAAGAGAAGCAGGAAACTTGGAGAGGCAAAAATCCCCCAGGCTTTGCTCCCCGTCTTACCAAATGCAGTGACAGTCTTGCATAAAGGGGCCCTGAGTTTGCAGAATGGGGTCCCACATTTGCCAAAATGTCTCCAGCTATGCAAAAAGGGACCCCAGGTTTAAGAAAAGGAACGACTAGAAGACAAATGGGGCCCTGGGTTTGTGCTAAGGGGTCTCAGGTTACCAAAAAGTGGGGAGGCCCCTCTTCCTCACACTCATCACGCTGCCCTACCAGGAAAACGGGTATTACCCATACTTTTATCCCTGTGTGATTTCTTCCCAGCTAATCTGCTAAGAACTTGATCCCTAGGCTGGTATTTCAGAAAAAAAAAAAAAAAAAAAAAGGTTTTGTGCAGAGAGTGCTAAAAATCTCCCTCTGGAGCAGAAACAGCTTTGCTGGGGCAGGGGAGCGCCTGTGCATCCTCCCTGTGCGCTGTGAAGGGTTCTGATGTGAGGAGGGGCCGCTTTGGGAAAGAAATGCAATAGCAGGAAAGCTGCTTGCTCTTCGCTGTGGCCACAGGGCTGGTGAGGAAACATCGCCCTGCTCCAGCCCGGCACCGTGCATTTAAAGGTGGGTTGGTCCATTGATCCAGCGTGTGTGAGACACAGGAGATGTGCTGCCATTCTCTCATAGCTGTCAGCAAAGCCTCCTCGGTGCAAATTGAGATCTCTGGGGCTGGTGCACAAACAGCCAGGTTCCACCTCCAGATGTTCTATGGTTCTGTGATTCCGTGGTTCCACGAATCCTTGGTTCCACAGTTCTGTGAGTCTTTGCTTTCATGGTTCTATGATTCTATGATTCCAGGGTTCCATGATTTCGTGGTTCTGTTGTTCCAGGGTTCCATGATTCCTTGATTCCATGGTTCCATGATTCTGTGATTATTTGGCTCTGTGATTCTATGGTCCTATGATATCACGGTTCTATGGTTCTATGTTTTCATTTTTCCACAGTTCTATGGCCCCATAATTCTACGGTTCCACAATTTTTTTGGTTCCATGATTCCATGGTTCTGTGGTTCCACGATTCCACGATTCTTTGGTTCAGTGGTTCTGTGGTTCCGTGATTCCATTATTTCATGGTTCCATGATTCCACGATTCTATGGAATGATTCCCTGGTTCCATGATTCTTCGGTTCCACAGCTCCACCGTTCCACAACCCCTGGGTTCCATGGTTGTGTGATTCTTTCATTCCATGGTGCCGTGTCTCCACAGTTCCATGCCTCCATAGTTTCACAGTTCTGTGACTGCAGGATTCTTCAGTTCCCTGCTACAGAAATCCCCGCAAGGCATCCCTGGCCGCGTGCATAAGGTGGAGGTGAGCTCAGGGTGATGCCTCTTGCTGGGGATTTTTGCAGCATGAATCCCAGCAAACAACATGTTTGCAGCAAGCGGCTTCCAAGGATCCCAAGCAATGTTCTGCAGCCCTGAGCTCCTGGATAGAGAGATGCTTTTGCAGCACAGGGCCCCCAGGGAGAGGCCCTCTTGCAGTGCTAAGCCCCCAGACAAGGCTATTTTTGTATTGAAGGACCCCAGAATGAGCAACTTTTGCAGTGCTGGGCCCCTGGTCGGGAATATTTTTGCAGCACAGCGCAGATAACAGCAGCCTGAAGATATTTGGCCTAAAGATAACCCTGGCTCGCAGTGTCCTCCCTGCCCAGCGGCATCCCCACAGGTCTGTGTGGAGCTGCGCTTCTCGGGGCTCTTTGTTTATTGCACCCTGCTCCTCAGTAGTGATGTATTTTGGACGTGTTTCCTCCAGTGCTCCCCATTGGGTTGGCTCAGAAGGGCCACTTGAGTTGCGTTGTCGTTCTTTGTTTCCTCCTTCCGCTGCTGAGGATTCCATCCACTTTTGTGCAACAACAGTAATTAATCATGAGGTTTTTAAATGCACGCCACCCTTAGGCGAACCTCAGCTCCTCGGAGGAAAGACCCATCCTAAACCAAAATTAAGACCTTGAAAGCGTTTTTCCCCATTTCTGAACCAATATTGCCCCTTGGATGCATCGCCACAAGCAAGGTGTGTCCCTGACACAGCCCATCTTGAGCAAGCGGCGTCCTCCAATTAGTGCTCGGGTCCCATTTCATTCCAGGAGGATGAAAATACTCAGAATCACAGAGCAATGGACTGGTGTGTGTTGGAATGGACCCTAAGGGCCGTAGGTCCAACCCCCTGCACTGAGCAGGGACACCCAGAGGTGCTCAGAGACACTCCAGCCTGACCTTGGCTCCCCAGGGATGGGGCACCACCGCCTCTCTGGGCAACCTGTGCCATATTCCCAAGAGCCCAAACCCAGAGCGCATCACACGGTGCAGGAGGACGACCGCCAGCACGGCCCATTGCGACTCATGGAAGCACCTCTCTGGGCACCCAGAAAACTCTTATAATCCCAGAAAAAACAACCCAAAAAACCAGCTGAAAAGGCACGAAATAGCCACATCGCACTGCCAACCCCACGTGTTCCCATGGGCTCCTGGAGGCGCAGTGCCCAGGAGGCGGCTTTGTGCTCCCGTGGATGGGGAGCATCGCTCCACTCGTCCTCCTCACGTCGGGTTGGCATTTTCCATGCAGTTTCTCCACTCGGCGCTGGTGGGGCTGAGCCCGGTGGGGGGCATGGCTGCTTTGTTTCCCCCCTTAGCGGGAAACCGGAGCAGCGGAGCGGCTCGGCACAAAGCACATCCCGGCTTCAATGGCACCGGCGTTTCTCGGCCGGCGTTTCCTGAGTTAAACAAACAGCGGCTCGGCGCTTCTCCCACCTTTCTGCAGACCTGGAATTTTCCTCGCCCTGTGAATGCCCCGCTTGTGTGTTTTATTTTGTTATTGAGCTATGCACTATTCCGGGAAGAGGAAAAAAAAAAAACACAACAACAACCAAGACCAAAAAAAAACACCACCATGCAGGCATCAAAAAATGCCTTGGAACGTCTCTGCGGGTCAGGTGATGGCAGAGAATAATATCTGAAAAATGTTAATGCTTGCAGAGAGACGAAATCCTGCTTGGATTAAAGCTCGTTAGCCTTTCCCAAGGAGCTCGGCCACGCGAGCCCGCTGTGCTGGGATGCAGGAGATGCTCGGGGCATCGGGCAACAGCACCTGCAGCCCTGCTGCCGGGCACAAGGCAACAGGAGAGCTCTCAAAATGAAGAGAGAATTCCCAAAGCGAAAGGAAAACTCAACTGCCTCTTACTCATGGCTGGGCACATCCATGGCACACCTTCAGTCGGGGCTGCGGTCGGTGCCGCTCTGGCCAGGTAGCGATGCTCCATGGGATGAGGGCACCTTTCCCTTCGCCCAATGTTTCCAGCCCTCGTTTCCCCCTTGCATTGGTGCACTGAGGCTCTTCCCACCCAACTCCATCAGCTCCTGGAGCGCTCTCTCGCATGGCACCCACACCTGCGCCCTGCAGCCCAGCCCTCGCTAAGCAAACACAGCTGGTGTCGGGCACGGCCGCCAAATATTTTCTCCCTGACGTGGGTTTGGCTCTTGAAAAAAAAAAAAAGGTAAAAAATAATAATAATTCAAAAACAAAACAAAAACCCAAACCTTGACAAACGCGAGAGAAGCAGCAAACGGTGCTGCTGCACCCAGTGCGTAGGGATGTGGCAACACGGGGTCAGTTCTGCTGGGACGTGGGATGCTTTGTGTTGGGTGGAAGGGAATTCCTGCTTGCATCAGCCTGTGCCCACAGCAAAAAGCAAGGAGCGATGCGGAAATAACCTCCTAACCCAACTTAACGCCCCATTTCCTTCCCGGCGCACAGCCTGTGGGCACCACGCACCCACTGCCCGCTGCCCACCTGTGGATCTGCATTCTGCAAGGCCGTCGTTTCGTGTCCCTGTGAGCTCCCCCTGACTCCCCATCTCCCCAGCCAAGGGTTCCCATCTCCGGGATGTTTTGCTCTGTATCCCCTCAGAAAAAGTGCTGACAAGTCCTTTGCCACGGGAAGGGTTGGAAATGTAGAGTGGGAGCAATGCTGGACTCTGGGAGGAACAGAGGAGGTTCCAGCAGAAGTGCTGCTCCATCACTATTTGCAGAAGCTCTCTGCCTCCCCATCAGGCTCTGCCCTGCTCCTGGCGGGCCTGAAGCTCTTCCTTAGAAAGCCAAAGTTCTTACAAGAGAGAAAAAAAGGAGAACATCTCATTTCTAAAACCTACGGATCCCATGAATGATGTTCCTTGGTTTCATCTCATCTACTGGATTAGCAGGACCGACTGCTGCTGCTGTGGTTGCAAATATCGATTTCCCCAGGTGCTTAACTGGCTCGTGTCTGGTCCTTATAGAGCAGGGCACAACAGGGCTGGGTGGCAGTGGGGTAAAACCTCCCATTTGGAGAGCCAGAACGATGCTGCAGAGGGGCATGGAGACACTACCGCCCTCTGTGCAGAACCAGTTGAGGTAGAACCCTTGGGATTTGTTCTCCTAGATTTAGGGTTGGAAGTAGATGATCCTGGAGGCCCTTTCCAACTCAGGCCATCCTCTGATCCTGTGATCCTGTGATCCTATGATTCCACGATTCAGTGATTCTGTGGTTCCGTGGTTCTGTGATTCTATGGTTCTGTGAGTTCCTGGTTCTGTGATTCTTTGTTTCCATGGATCTATGATTTAATGATTCTACAGTTCTATGGTTCCCTGATTCCATGGTTCTATGACTCAACAATCCATGACCTCTACAATTCCATGGTGCCATGGGTCTGTGGTTCTATGGTTCTATGATTCCACGGTTCTGTAGTTCTACAATTCTGTGATTCTACGATTCCACGATTCTACAACTCCACAATTCCACGATTCTATGGTGCTATGACTGTGATTCAACGGTTCTACGGTTCCACGACTCTACGACTCATTTCCCCATGCAATGAGGGCAAAGTGCCCATCTGCGACCCAACATTGGACACTCTTTGGAAACCACTGGAGGAGGAACTGACAGCAGACAGAGAAATGCCCACCTGGCCAAAACAGGACCACGATTTTTGCAGCAGGGCAATGCGGGATGCCAACCACGCCGTGCGGTGCCGCGTGGTGTCGGTGAGCTGGATGCAGCAGCGGTGATGGAAAATTACCAGGGGCTGAACAAAGAAATCAGGGGTTTGGGAGCGGGAAGCGAATAAACAGGCGGGCCAGGAAGCTGGGGCAAGGCGGAGGAAGTCTTGGGCAGGGGAAGGGAAGAGAGAGAAAAGCTTTCACTGCGGGGGGCCGTCAAAATAGGCTCCCCCCGAGGGGCCAGAGCTGGGCTGGGAGCGCAGCCGTGGGAAGCGGTGCGGCCCATGCAAAGCCAGCAGGGAAAGTTCCACCTTTGGACATTTCTCCCTCAAAATTCCCCGTTTGGGAGCTGTTGGGTGGGGGTGAGCCCCCCTGCAGCCCCCAGACCCATTGCTTGCAGCCCCCAGCCCCATTGGCTCCTGTTCCATGTGCAGTTTGGGGAAACCACACCAAACCGGAGCTGCTCTCTTGGTTTTTGGCCTTTGGGTGGAAATGCCGATGGGGGCAGCTGGCTTTGGCACAACAGGAGCGCATCGAAACACAGCAGTGCTGCCAGGCAGCCCCGCAGCACCATGCCCACGCTCAAGGCTCCGGATGAGCCACGTATTTCCATTCTGGGGGCTGCACACCAGGGCTACGCGCAGCCACCAACCTCTCACCCCCCCAGGACCCATTTTGGGGTGAGCACTGCAGTGCCCTGAGGCCATGTTTTGGGGCCAGGTTTTGGGGCCGGCTCTCCGGCGGCGCACGTAGGCAGGAGCTGAGCCTGCAAAGCAAACACAGACGTATAGCACAGCCCGGACACCCTGACTCTGCAAATCCAACACAAACACTGCGAGTGCCGGCCTGCAGGTCCCACGGGCTTCTGCCCCCGAAGGCAAAATATAGACGGGGTTCTTTTTTATTATTATTATTTTTAACTCTTTTGGAAATATTAAAAAAAAAAAAAAAAAAAAAAAGCTGCTTTGAAGTCAGGCAGGCAGCCGGCAGACACCGCCAGGGCTATAAATGCACCTTGTGGGGCCGTGGGTGGGCGAATCTCAGCATTTTGGGGGTGAATCTCAGAATGCAGCTCTCAGAAGGGCAGTGCTGAGCGCTGGGGTCCCACACGTTTGGTCGAGGGGAGGACGGGACACAGAGCACAGAGCACAGAGCACAGAGCACAGAGCTCTCTGCTTGGCTGCGGTGCTGGGATGGGTCCCCTGAGTGGGGAAACTGAGGCACGGGGACACAAGAAAGCAGCCCCACATCTCTCAAGGAACAATGAGCAGATTGATGGATTGAGCCGTCAGTACGCTGTGACAAGTGTCTGTCCCTGTGCCTCCCATCCCAGTGAGAATCCAGGACAGGGAACCCGCTTGGGAGCAGCCCTGGAGGTGGGAGATGGGGACCAGGCGCTGCAGGAGGGAGGGAGGGACCCTGCTGGTCCTGTATAGGGAAAGAACTCTGCGTGCCCCAAACCCCACACGGAGCTGGGATCAGGGCTCCGTGGGCCGGTTGGGACGCGGCCGCTGCACCCAGCGTGCCAGAGCAGAGCCGCCGTATTGCATCAGGAGCGACAAGCCCCGGCCTGAGCCGGCAATTCAGGGCTATCGGCCAGGCACGGGACCGCAGCGCGGGGTGTGAGGGCAGGTCCCTGCAGAGCCGGGGAGCAGCGCGGAGCGGCAGGCGGGCGGGGAGCCGCAGGTATTCGGGATCAAAGCGGCTGCGTGGGAACGCCGCAAGCCCCGGCAGCGCCGCGTGCCCGGCTCCGGGTGACCTCGCACTGACATCCACACGCCGCAGTTCCGTGCCCATCCCAGAGCTCAACACCCTCACTGACCCGTGGAAACACCGCTCCGTGCCCACCCTGCAGCTCAGCATCCCCACCAACCCTATGGAAGCACCGCTCTGTGCGCAGCTGATAGCTCAGCATCCGCCACTGACCCCACAGAAGCCTCCAGGCCCATCGGTTCTTTGTCCCCAGTGACAGCTGGAAGTGCAGGGAGAGCCTGTTCTGCACGTGCAGGGAAGATATGGGGGAAGCATGCTTAAGATAAAGGGGAACATTCCACATCCACGCAGTTTTGAGGCCGCCCCATTTGCAGCAGCCCCTGGGGTGAAGAATATTCAGGGTTCTGCAGAGGTCCCGTTGCATTTACAGCCCCCGGGAATGAGAAATGAAATGAAAATCAGTCCTCGATTGCTGGGGAAATATTGGAGCCGGTTTGGCTGTGGGGGACTTTCAAGCTCCATGGGAGCCTTTAAATTTGGCTCACAAGTGTAAAACCTTGAAAACAGCCCCGATAAGGCGCAGCCCCGGGGTGAGGGATGCCCTGAGCACCAAACCCAGCAGGAGAAACCTCAAAATGTGGGGAATTCAGAAGGGAATGGCCCAGCTGTCCCCGTTTTGGGGCATTTCTCCCAAAGCGGACCCTGCAGCACGCTGCCCCAGCCTCCACTGCCGCTTTCTCCTTCTAATGAGCGGAGAATTTCCCTCTGCCTTTGTGCTTCATCAGCCGCTCATTAAAACTTTGCCTTTAATTGCTCCAGACAAGGTGCAGCAGGGCTGGATGCATTTCCAATTTCCTTTCTTTCATTCTTTTAATTGGGAGAAGCGGTGGGACGGTGACCCGGCTCCAAGGGCGGCCGAGGGCTTTGGGGTGCGTTGGGTGCCCAGCGCAGTGAGCTGCTTCCCAAGACCCCCCAAAAAGGGGGTAAAACCCCCCCAGCCACGGGCTTTGCAAACAGCAGCACTGGGATGGGGCGGCAGCGATGCTCCCTGCCCTGCCTAGGGTTCATATTCACTCCTTCTGAGTTAGCAGAATCCCACGTCGGCGCGTTTGATGCGCAGGACCACATTTCCAACATGCCTCTGCAAAAGAGCTTTTTCATGACTGAGGACTAAGAATACCTGACTAATTATTATGTGGGGAGTTATTTAGGTAATGGGTATTAATCCGTCTTCCTGCATGGGGTAATTGCTGCAGCAAGCTTGCCACAACGCATCCCAGTGCAGGGAGCGCTTCCCTGGTCCATCGGGATGAAGCCCACCCCCAAGCCCTCAGTTGGCCCCAAATCCTCTCCTGGTCCCATTTTCTGCTCCCCGTGGTGGTTTGGGCCAACC
Source organism: Lagopus leucura (assembly GCF_019238085.1). Classification (NCBI taxonomy): domain Eukaryota; kingdom Metazoa; phylum Chordata; class Aves; order Galliformes; family Phasianidae; genus Lagopus; species Lagopus leucura. The sequence continues at coordinate 26,391 of NW_024962286.1, forward strand.
TCAGGTGGGACGGCACTGGCACGGCGTTTGGGGATGGCATTGCCCAGCCCTGCCCGTGACCCCAACTCCCCGCTGGACGTGGAGTTTCATCGCTTGAGGCCCCAAATCCGGTCGGTTTGACCCAATTCGCTGAGGATTCTGGATGGGTCGCCGAGGCTGCAGCTGTCGGCAGCTGTTGTGCAAGCAGCAATGGGAGAGGGCGTTGCATTCGGGTGTGAAATGCGACGTTGCAACTGCGGGGTGACCTGGATGGGGTGAGCCTGTGCCAGTATCACAGTGTGTGGAGCTGTCCCTGTGCCGGGCAGGGTTGGGGTGGAGGCCCCAGGTCTGGGCTGGAGCACAGCGCGCACCCATAGCTGAACACCCCAAACACCCTTTTGTGGCAGCCCCAAAGGCCCGGATGGATGTGCAGCCCCTCTCCGTGACCTCCACCCCAAGGAAACCCCACGGCAAATCCCACAGCCCCTTCCCCACCCCCTCGGGGCTTTATTTACACCGCCTCAAAGGGAAGGGAAAGGCGGAATCTCCCTTCACCCCTCCTGAGCCCCCCAGGAGCACCGTGGCTGCGTTCCCAGCGGCCCATTTCCTTCATTTCTGTTCCATCAGCTCTCGCTCCCAGACTTCTCCATTTGGAGCAAAACGTCCCTTCGTCTCAAAGCCTTTCGCTGGGATTTGGGGTCTCCATTCACAAAGAGGGGGAGAGCAGAGCGCGGGGCTGCCGGAATGCGGGGTCTGCGCTGTGCAGACGCAAGGGTTCACCCGAATGCCCAAATTTGGAGCAAAGGAGGATTCCGGGAAGCGAACCTCCCCCCCCCCTTCCAACCCCCCCCCGCATCGATCGCGACTTTTTGCACAATTTCCACTTTTCCCAAAGCAAAAAGGCGAGCAGGGAGCGGCCCGCCGCCCCCAGCACTGTTTGGGGAGAAAACTCCGCTTTTTGGCCTTTCTGCGACCGTGGCTGCGAAAGGGGGGGGAGGGGGCAGCTCAGCCCCGGCCACACAAAGCCCCCGGCACCGGCGCGGCCCCGCGGATGGAGGAGGGGCGGAGCCGGCGGACGTGCGCGGCCGCACATCGCCCCGCGCCCCTCCCGGCCCCGTCCCGCGGCGCACCGACACGCGGAGTGTGCGCACACACGGGGGGGGGGGACAGGAGCGCACACGTGTGCACTCGGCCAGACGGATGCACGCGCTCGTGCCCGCGGTTCCATCTGCGCTCGCGCACGCGTTGCGCGCACCCCCCACTTCCACGCGCGCACCCCGCACGTGCTCCCCCCGCGGCCTCCCCTCCCCCGCCGCCACGCGCTCCCGCCCCCCGCACACCCCCGCCGGGCCCCCCTCTAGGCCACGCCCCTCCCGAACGCCGCGCCCCCCTCCGGCCACGCCCCCTCTCCCGCTCCACCAATGGCCGCCGCCTCGCGCCGTGCCGCGCTCGCCCCCCGCGCTGCCTCTTAAGCCTCTCCAATGCCCCCGCGGCGGCCGCGCGACATCGCTCTGCTGCCCCGCGCCGATCCGACGCCCCCGGAGCGACATGGAGAGCGGCAGCAAGGTGTGCGGGGCCGGCGGGGGGAGCCCGGCGCGGCAGGGGAAGGAAGGGAGTTATGCAACGTGGTGCGGGGGGAGCGCGGGATGAGGGAGCATGGAAAAACCCCAACGCGCCGCCGGGATGGGGGGGGTGGGGAGGGCAGCGCCGCCGGAATGGAGCTGAAGAAGAGTAAAAAATAGGGACGGAGCGCTGGGGGGAGAGTTGGGTACGGAAAGACTTCGGCGTTTGTCGGGGGAAAGCAGCGCGGAAAGGTCGCTGTGCGGTTCCCCTTCTGGGCTGAGCGGGGAAACGCGGAGCGCTCCGCTGCGGCGGATCCTCGATGCGAGGGGAACGTGAAACTGACGCAACTTTTTTAGGAGAGGAAGAGAGCCGATGGCGGCGGCGGCTGGCGCTGCCCCGCGTCACCGAGCGGCGGATCCCCTGCTGCTGCCCTTCTGGGGTCCGCGGTAGCGGCCCCTGCGATGGGGGACGGCGGGGGGCGGCTCTGCTTTCCCGACCCAATTCCGGTCCCGAACGGGCTCTGTGCGTTCGGTTTGTGCCGTGCTCTGATCCGCCGTTGCGCGGTGGTCCGGGGCTCTGCTGGTTTGGGGGTTGGAGGGGTGGGAGAGCCGTTCTTGGCGCTCAGGGCTTTGCGTAAGAGAACTCCGCGGGGCTCCTCCAACGAGCGGCGATCCCGCGCTTGGGAAACGCTGAGATACCCGTCCATGTCCCCGGCTGACCTTACTGAAAGAAAATATAACAGAGAGCAACGGCGCTGACCCATTTTCCTTTCCGTCGCGGAGGCCTTTCGGCAGCAGCAGCCCCCGAGCGCGTCCGCGGTGCCGGGGGGGGGGGGGGGGGCGGTGGGAAGCGCTGTGTCCCCGCATTGCCGCGGCTGAGCCCGGTGCCACATCCCGGCCGTTGCATGCCGACCCCAAATGGGATCGGAGCGCGGTCGGTGCTGTGCTGTGCTGGGGGGGCTGCGAAGTCGCCGGGCAGAGTTATTTTCTGCTGCCCGCTGCTGCGCTCCCATCGCCCCACAGCCTCACTCCGTGACCTTGCTGGTGGCTGCCGGGGCAGGGGGGGATTTACTGCACCGGGAGGGATTTGTGGGACTGCAGTGTGTGGGACTCCCGATGGCCGAGTGTGTGACAGTCCTGTCCTTACGGAAAGTTCCAGTCGAGATCTTTGTGCTGTTCCCATCTTTGGACTTCTTTATTTTGGTTTCGTCTTAGTTTTTGAGTTGTTTGGAGGATTGTTCACTCCTTCATCCCGTTGGTGCTCCCAGTGCTCCATGCTCACACCCAGCTGTTGTTCCCCAGCTTCTCTGTGCCCATGGTGGACACGGGACAGGAGCTTGGTCCCCTTGAGGGTTAACAAAGCAGCGCTTTCTGCGCAGCTTGACGAGAGTTTCCCACGCCAGGCGGCCACTAGAAACTGGCTTTTTTTTTTTCTTCCCCCATGTTGAGCCTCTCCTTTCATGGCCAGGCTCTGTGCAGCACCCCTCATGGCCACTGACTCACGGCTGCCCGGGACCGCGTCCAACAGTTGGGCTCCTCCTGAGCACAAATCCCATGATTTCAGCTGAAGTGTCTCGCTCATTCCCATAGGGCAGTGAATTAGGGTCACTCCAGTTGGTTTGGATTTTTTTTTTTTTTTGGTGGACATCCCCCTGCCTGGTGCAAAACGGAGACTTTCACTCCTTGAATGCACTGAGGCTGTGTGCCCCACTTCCTCCTACACCCCATGCAAATGTGGTGCTCTGAGCAGCACAGCTTTCTGCAGCTCGCCCCAACCCCTTGCCAGAGAAACCCTTTAGGGGCTGCCAGCATCTTCCTGGAGCAAAGTTCATGGCGGCAGCCGGCAGGCAGCACATTCAGCTCCTCTCGCTCCCTTCCCAAAGCCTTCCCTGCCAACACAACGTGTGACTCACCGGCGCTTCCTGCTCGTCGTGACATACGTGGGACCGATGGCACGCGGTGCTAGACGTGCAGACTGGCGCTCGCTGGCCCGCTCCTGCTCTGGGAGAGCACTTTACTGTGTCAAATGGGGCTGGAATCACCACCCTTGGAAGGGAAAGAAGCAAAGCACAAAGCATTGTTTGCTTTTTTAGGTGTTGATTAGAGCACAGGGCGCTTCTTGCGTGCGCTGTGGTTGCGCAGAGGTTGGCGCTGGGAGAGGCGGTGGCACCACGTTCTGCTCTTTAACTTGCTGGCAGTGCTTCTCACCCTGTGTTGCAGCTCTGCAGCCTGGTGCTGGGCTCCTTTTGCCGTGGCTGCTGGGAGCTGGGCTCGCTCTTCTCAGACGTGTTGAACAAAGCCGATTGCCCAAACCTCCCGATTCCCTGGGAAGCCAATTGTTGCGTTCAGACAATCCTAATTAATAAACTTAATTAATGGCATGCTGGCTTTATTTCCTGAGGCAGCCTGGGGTCCCGTTGCTGCTCTTCCCACTGAACTTCCTAATTCCTTGTTATGGCAGAGAAGGGCAGGTTGGCAGGGGTGCCAGTGAGCTGCTGCCAATTGCTCCGTATTGCAGTGTGCGCCCCTCAGTGTGTCTGTGTGCTCCCAGGCTCGGGTGGGTCCTGCAACACCAGGTGCTGCTCAGTGCTGGAAGTGTGCAGGGCTGCACCTCTTCTGCTCGCCTGGCATTGTGACAGGAGCTGGGTTGGGGATCCAGGGAGTCATGAGCAGCAGAAGGGTGTGGGGGATCTGTGGGAATGCCCAGCGCTGGATGGCTGCTGTGCTGGGTCACCTGTGGTTTGGGGACTTGTCTCAAGTGCACTCAGTAATCACAGAACCACAGCATGTTGTGAGTTAGATGGGACCCGCAGGAATCCCGGAGCCCAATCCGATGGCTGCACACAGCAATGCCCAAACCCAGTGGCTGCAAGCGGTGTCTGAGTGCTCCCAGCATGGGGCCATGCCCACTGCCACCTGGGGCAGAGCGCTTCCCTAACCCTCACCCTGATCCTCTGTGTGATAGCAGAGGGGAAGCCAGCAGGCAGGGAGCAGCTGAGAGCTGCAGGGTTGGAAGCAGGGAGGTGGTCAGTCGGAGCATGGCATGAGCTGAGCTGCCGGCGTTGTGCCAGGGCAGCAGGGCAGGTGCCCATGTGGGAAGCAGGCGGCTCCCACACGGCGCTCCTGGTGACCCAGAGATGGGTAGTGGCCAGCGGGAAGGAGAAGGAAGGCTGCTGTGGTTCCTGGGGCTGCGTGCTCCCGTGAGGCCCCCCGAGCCCTGGAGAAGGGGCTTTAGGTTCACGTGAATGTCCCTAAGCTGCTTAACCCACCCTGGGAACTTCAATCCCATTTCTCGGGGCACCGAGGCTGGGCTGAGCAGCAGGGAAATCTCCTGCCTGGGATAATTGGGCCATTGATGGAGGTGTCCAAGTGCTGGCCTGCCCTGACCTTGCTCCAAGACAAGCCTCCGATTGTTGCCGTTGCTTTAGCAGGAGAAAGGGGAGGTGGGCGAGGGCTTGCCAAACAGCCAGAGGCACTGAGGTGTTGGATAATCGCTGGGAAATGATGAGCTGGGCTCTGACAGTGCTTTGTTAGTGGCGAGGCATCCTCACGCAGTGGTGGGATGGAGCTGTGGGGCTGGCTCCAGGTTTGGGTGGCTCTGCTGCCCTCGGTCAGTTCGTGGGGAGCGCTTTGTGCCCCAGATTGGAGAGAGTAGGGGCGCAGAGCCTTGTAGCATGGCCCAGGTGCTTGGGAGAGAGGTGGAAGCCATGGGCTGCTGCCATGTCCCCAGGAACAGAGGCAGGGCCGGGCCAAACCAAGCAGCGCCGAGCCGGGGATGTCGCGGTGCGCTCGGCCTGCGGTTATCTGTGCCTGCGGTGCGTGCGGTCACCCCGACGGGGCCACGCTTCCAGCCCCTGTCTGGAGGCAACAAAGATTAAGTAAATCCCTGGGATCCCAAAACAGCGTCGCGTCGTTCTGTTTGTTGTTCAGCCCACGTGCGTGTCAGAAAACCGTGAAAGTCAGGGGAAGAAGGGGTTGGGGGGGGGGGCTCCCTTTCATCTCCTCGGGGGCTCGGGGCGCACGTAACCCTCTGCTCCTTCTCTCTGCAGATGACAGCTCGCCTGATGCTGGCTGTGGGAGGAGCGGTGCTGGGCTCGCTGCAGTTTGGCTACAATACTGGTGTCATCAATGCCCCGCAGAAGGTGAGAGCCGAGCGGTGCCCGCTGCGAAAACAAACACACCGCCGTGGCGCATCCGCCCTGAGCCTGGCCGAAATAGTACATCCTGCTAGGCAGCTTACCGCCCTAATGGGATTTGTTAAGGAGCTATTTAGCTCTTGTTCCCAGGAGAATTAGTTTCCTTTTTGCTCAGTATTTTGCCGGCTGTTTATGGGAATTGCATGCCTGTGCTGGAGAGGCTCTCGGGGTGGGTTGGTGTAACTTTTAACCTCAGCCTTAGTGAAGATTTTGGAAGCTAATTAGGATCTTGGTCGTGTTGAGCAGTGACTCCCTGCTGGGCAGCCAGGGGAGCTCTGATGGCTGAGAGTCAGAGTCCAGGCACGAGGCACATCATGAGAACTGTGGCACTTTCTCTGGTGTGGCTTTGCTGGGCGAACGATGGAGGAGTTTGCGACAAGCCAGCCTGGGAGCGCTCACCCACACGGCCCCACAGATGGAGATAACAGCCCTGGTGGGCTGCCTGCGTGGGGAGGGGCTGATAATTACTGCTCCGGCAGAGGCTGTGGGATACCACTGGGTTGGGGTTGCTGGAGCTGCCCAACCTCTTCCAAAAGAAAGTGAGGTGCCCCAGGCCTCCTGTGCCTGCCAAGCCTTCACCCTCCCCCCCCCCCCCCCCCCCCCCCGCCCCCGACCCCCCCCCCCCCCCCCCCCCCCCCACCAGCCCCAGGTCAGGGCTGCAGGAGGGCAGGCGCCTGGCGCTTCCTCTGCCTGCGCCCTTTCACCGCGGTGGGGGGATGCCCAAGAGCTGCCTCATCCTTGACTCAGCAAGCGCTGGGCGGTGGCGGCCAGGGAGGGGGAAGGCAGGGCTGGCCGTGCTCTGGGTGTGGGAGCAATAACTCACCTGGCCTGGGCTGCTGGGCTGTGCCGTGCCGTGCTCTATCCTCTGCCGGGACCTGAGCCTGTCGCCCAGCTGCTGGGCTCTGTAGGGCGGTGATGGTGGTCACAGTGGGGCAAAGTGAGATCCTACATGGATCCCCAAAGGGAAGCTTACATTACCAGTTAATCGGGGTCTTAAAGGGTGAGAGCATCGTGATGCTTGGGGAAGCAGATATGACGGGGACCTTATGCAGCCACCAGAGGCCAAATGTCCCCAGGAAGGGACTGTGTGTTTTGGGACAGACAGGAAAACACAGGCTGTGTACAAAGGATGATGAACAGCAGTAGGAATTTGCTCCTTTCTGTACCACAGTTAGCAGGAGCCAGGACCCCTCTGTGGTCAGGCATCTGGTGGGGACCTGGGGGCCCTGAGAAACTTGGGCTCCCCTGAACTGCCTTTTGAAGTTCTATGGCCCTGGAAGTGTTAGCTCAGAAATTCTCTATTGTGCTTGTAACATGCCCTGGGCAAAGCTCGGTTGCCAGGGCAAGGTGTTGAAAGACAAACTGGGCTTCAGCTGCTGCTCTGCTTGAAGGAACTGGCTGTTCCTGGGCTGTGGGGAGAGCTAAAACATCCAAACCTCCAAAGCACAATCCCGAATAATTAAAACTCTGAGGCAGAATTTGTGCCATGAGAGGATTAATCCTATTACTGGTGGGATTGGTGGATGGGCTGCAAGGTCTTCTGACATTGCATTAGAGCACAAACGGCAGCGTGTCACCTTGAGCGCTGAAAAATGTGTGAAGGGGAAAAGACTGTATGCAAAAAAACCTGCCACACTCTGCATGCGTGGAAAGAGGAGTCCTTTGAGTGGAGGTGAGTGGCCTTGCCATCATGTCCAGGTGCCTGCAGCCCACCTGTGCTGGCTGATGGCCTTTATGCTGTGTGATGGGCTCTGCAGGGCAGGGGCTGGGGAGCGCTGTGTGCCTCATGCCGGAGCCGAAGGAGCAGTGTGGTGAGCTGAGGAGCCCTGTGTGACATCTGCTCTAATTTCCCTATCCCCAAAGCCCTGCGCAGGGCGGCTCTTGATGCAGTGCTGAGTGCTCAGGGACCTCGGGGAGCAGACGTGCTGTAATTACTGCATTGCATCAGCGCCCTACCTGCCTGTCTCGGTGCCTGGGACGGGGATGCGAGTCACTTCCTTACGTCTCTGTCTTCCTGATGGCTGCAGGGACTGCTGTGCAGCCTGCCCTGCTGACCTCCTGCTGAGGGGGTGTAAGTGCATCCCAACTGTCCTGTGGGGTCTTCCCTTGGGGCAGCACCAGATTTGGGGGGGAAAGCAGAGAGATGTTTGGCAAGGGATGGGTAAGGCCTTCTCACAGGATGTGTTCCCCCCATCTTGCAGAGCCTGGGGGATGATGTCCAGCCGTGCCCTCAGTGCTGGGGGCTCTGCTTCATGCAGACCTGCAGCACACAAAGGTCCGTGTGCTGTTTTGGTTTCCCGGGGCTGTGCTGTGCTCTGGGGGTGAGCCTTCCAGCAAGCTTTGGGATGCAGAAGAGCTGGGGAAGCACTTCGGGATGCCTTCTTACTGCAGAAATTGTGCACCAATCTCTTGACTTCAGCAATGCAGGCACAGCATGGTTTGCTTGCACCCGTCCCCAGTGTCCAGCAGCCTCACCAAAAAATAGCCAAGAAAGGGACCTTTCTTGCTGAGAGGGCTGAATGCTGGTTTTGTGGTCCTCCCAATATAGTCCATGCTGCTGAAACAGCTGCTTGTTCCTTGCAGGGTGGTGGTAGAGGTGATGTATAGAGAGCATGGTGTGAAAGCAGGTGAGGGCTGGTGAAAACACTCAGCTGAAACAAAGTAGGGGGAAGGAGGAAGGCAGAGAGGCACAAACAGCCTTTGCACATTGTAATACCTCCCCCTTGTTCTTCCTCTCCTGTTAAGCTCAAAAGGGTTTTTCATCCCCTCCCAGCAGTCGGCTCATGTCAGGGTTCCCACTGGTTCCTTTTGCACAGGGAAAGGGGCTGGGAGGAGGGATTTGGAGTGCTGTTTGTTTGACCCCTTAGGCCTCCACAGTGCAGGGAGGAGCAGCAAAACCACAGCCCAGAGGAAGCAGGGCTTGGCCAGCTCTGGGGCATCGGCCATCGCTTGAATTCCTCTCTACTTCTTAGGAAGTGAGCTGCAGGCTTCTGGGGAAGGCAGGCAGGAATTTGGTGCGGCCTCTCCCAGTCACGTTTGTCTTCCCTGCGAGGCTGTAAAGCAATGAATCAGGGCTGCTGGTGATAAAAATTCCACTTGTGGTGTTCTGGAGAAGATCCACTGCAACCTGATCGAGCTTTGTGTGGAGCTGCATCCCAGGTCCCATTGCAGGCCCTATTTTTAGCCCCCATCACGCTGGTGCGTTCATTACATAAATTGTTAAATAACTGCAGCCACTAAATTCCTGGTAGAGAAGACAAGCTTATTGCTTCTCTGCCCAGCTTGAGCTTTAAACACAGCTTCCCTTCAACCATCTTCCTCCCTAACGCAATTTTCAGGTGTCTAATAATCAGGATTTGGGGTTTCGGGCCCTCCTTTATCGTCTGGGAAGAAAAATCAAGATCTTGAAGGATGAAAGCTGCTCTCTGCCGTGTGCACGGCAGGAAGATGGCAGCTCCGAGTTGTGCTGCTGTGTGCGGCTCAGTTAAGGCAGCGGGCTTTTCTTTTTGCTTGATGTGTGCTCCAACTGTGGTTACAAATGCTTTGGTGACCTTAGGTAGGAAGAAGCCTCAGGACCCATCGCTTTGTGAAAGAGCTGCATGAAGCCCTTCCTCCACGCAGCCAGTGGAGCTCCTCTATTAGTAGGGACGGTGTCGGCGTACCTGTGCCCTTATTTCTCCAGGGCACAGGTGTGTTGTTCTGGGAGGGAGCTGCCTGTGGCTCTTGCTGGCTTGCTTGAAGCTCTCTGGCCGGCTGTGTTTCTTTAGAAATACACAGGGACCCATGCAGCTCTTGCAGCCCTGCTCAGCCCCTCTCTCTCGCTGTATCCCTGCCTGTCCGCGGTGACCCGAGGAGCAGCCCGACCTTCCTGCAATGGCTTTGGAGGCGTTTTGGCAGCGCTGAGCCTTGGCAGGACGAGCCCAAACCTGTCTGGCTGCATTTTCGCTGCGCATCCCATCAGGTTTCCTCCCAGATCTGAGCTGTGCTATCAGCTTGCTGCCAGCCTGCAGCTGGGTGGCTCCCATCTAGTGGAAAGCAAAGGAGCGCTGGGTTTAATGGGAACGTGCCGGCAAACCAGGGCTTGCTCGGTGACACATTGTCTTGTGATGGGGAAGAGATGGGCCAAGCCTTGTGACTGAGGCTTGCAGGGCGGTGGGGAGCTGCCTGCAGTCTGTAGGTGGCTGGGCTGAGGCCGAGGAATTCATGGCACTGGTGATGAAGATGAAATCTAGAGCAGCAGGAGTGGAGGAGGACTTGCCCAGCCTTAGCAGAAGGGTGTGTGGGTAATAGCTAGGGAAAGCTTTGAAGGGCGCTCGGCTCTGTGCCCACACCAGCCTGGCTGTCAGCAGCGAAGATGCCCTGCTGCCAGGCGATCCCAGCCTCCTCGTTTGGGCTGCAGCACCGAAATCATGGCAGGGTTGTTGTCCCAGGTGTGGAGGCACAGCTGCCTGCGGGGAGGAATTAGGATGGCCGCGGCTGTGATGAGGCCAGGAGTCTTACTCCTCACCGAAACTGGGAATGGGGATTTTGGCCACTGGCAGAGGATGTGAGGCTCGACGCAGTCCATCTGAGCAGCCGCATGTGGCTGTGGTGTAGGAGCTGTGCCTGGGCCGACACCGGGCTGTGCAGCCAGGGCTGGAGCCTGTGGTGTCTGCTCCACTTCAAAGCGAGCCTGGGCAAAGCTTTGCATCCTGCAGCTGGTGAACCCTGCGCTGTGGTGTCAGGGGGATGGGACGGGCCGCAGTGTGCCTGCACCCAGGGTACCTATGATGGGCTGTCACATCCTTCCTGAGCCGACAGTGCTTGGGGTAAGATGTGCTGGGGGCTGTGCTGCATCCACCGTTGCAGTGGGATGTTGTCGGAGCTGTGGGTCTGCCCGTGTGCTGCTCTTCATCAAGGAAATGCTGTGTGTTGGGGCGGGCTGTGAGTGTGGACGTGCCCAGCCTGCACAGCACAGCTCTATAGGCAGATGTACGTGAACCTCTTGGCGTGAGACAGCCTTACCCTGTGGTTTCACTTCTTCCCCCTTGCAGGTGATTGAAGACTTCTACAACCGCACCTGGCTGTACAGATATGAGGAGCCCATCAGCCCTGCCACCCTCACCACGCTGTGGTCCCTCTCTGTTGCCATTTTCTCAGTTGGAGGCATGATTGGATCCTTTTCCGTGGGACTCTTTGTCAACCGCTTTGGCAGGTGAGCACCAAGCATGTGCCGCCTCCCCTGGTGGCGGGGCCTGGCTCTGGGGCTCACGCCTTGCTCATGAGACCATTCTTCCACCCTCTGGAGCCTGTTACTGCCTGTGCTGGGAGTTGGCAAGCCTTCTTTCCTGGCCTCCCCAGGGCTTGGCCTGCTGCGGAGCTGAGCCAAAAGCGTGTAGTCTGTCCCTTAATAGCTTCCCTGTTGGCCTTTTCAGAGTCTGCTGTTTCAGCTAAGCATGTATCAAAACGGCACTGTTGTGCTCCTTAGGGCAGCATCTGTTTAACTGTCTGGCTGTCACGGGGCAGCATCAGCCTTATTCTACCGAACCCTGTGAGTGCCTCTGCTTCCCAGCGGTGTGTGGCCATGTGCCTGCACCGCCTTGAAGGCTGCAGAGACAGATGGTGAGCCCTGCGTGGTGCTTACGCTTCAGCCTTGGATGCTTTCCTGCATGGGGAATGACTGTGGACACCTCCCTCATGCATAGTGTTGGCGTTTGGTTTCACGTGGCTAAACAACCCCTCCCAATACTCCCTTCAGTCTGATGTTCTCATCTCCTTGCTTCCACAGACGTAACTCCATGCTGATGTCAAACGTCCTCGCCTTCCTGGCTGCTGTCCTCATGGGCTTCTCCAAGATGGCTTTGTCCTTTGAGATGCTCATTCTTGGCCGCTTCATCATCGGCCTGTATTCTGGCCTCACCACTGGCTTTGTGCCCATGTACGTGGGCGAGGTGTCACCGACCGCGCTGCGGGGCGCGCTGGGGACCTTCCACCAGCTTGGCATTGTCTTGGGCATTCTCATTGCACAAGTAAGTGCTGTCCGGGTGTCCATCTGTCTGCAGCACTGTTTCTGGGCAGTCAGTGTGTTGTTGATGCTGTGCTGGTCTCAGATGGCCCAGGAGCATTGCTCTGTACCTCTGTACAGCTCCTCGGGAAGAGCGAGGGCTGGAGAGATGGCGCAGGGCTCAACAGGCACAAGGATGAGATAAGATGTAGGGTTTGAATGCCCAGCATCAGGTTGTAACATCTAGAGTCCACTTGGGCAAAGCATAGTGCTCTGCGCCTCTGGAAGGCGCATTGTGAGGCTTGAATGTCTGTGTGTGCCCCACAGAGCGGAGCTGGATTGGGTTTGCAGTAAGCTGGATTAAAGGAGAAGGGGAGACTCCACAGCACTGATGAGGCTCAAAACTTCTTGTTCTCAGGTGTTTGGCTTGGACTTGATCATGGGAAACGACTCGCTCTGGCCGCTTCTCCTGGGATTCATCTTTGTCCCTGCCCTGCTGCAGTGCATCATCCTCCCCTTTGCCCCTGAGAGCCCTCGATTCCTCTTGATCAACCGCAACGAGGAGAACAAAGCCAAGAGCGGTGAGTGACTCTCATCCCTGAGCTTATCTTGCCATGCATGGGGCCCTCAGCTGCTCCTGACCTGGCCTTCTGTCTCCCCTCAGTCCTCAAGAAGCTCCGAGGCACAACAGATGTCAGCAGCGACCTGCAGGAGATGAAGGAGGAGAGCCGGCAAATGATGAGAGAGAAGAAGGTCACGATCATGGAGCTCTTCCGCTCTCCCATGTACCGCCAGCCCATCCTCATCGCGATCGTGTTGCAGCTGTCCCAGCAGCTCTCAGGGATCAATGCGGTGAGTGTGGGGCTGGGGACCCCCTGTGGGTCAGCTTGTTTCACCCAGCCACAGGAGCTGGGTGCAGTGTGCACGGCTTGTGGGTTGGTGCCAGCCCCGAGCTGAGGTGACTCCTTTCCTCATGGCACATCCTTTCTGTTTGTAGGTTTTCTACTATTCCACCAGCATCTTTGAGAAGTCGGGTGTGGAGCAGCCTGTCTATGCCACCATTGGCTCTGGGGTGGTGAATACAGCTTTCACTGTTGTTTCGGTGAGTTGAGGCCTCCACCTCACCTGAGAGCTTTGTGTTGGGCTGGTGGGCTTTGTGGAGGCAGGGAGTGATGATTGTGTGATGTGCTACCTGAGGAAGTATGTGCAGGTAGGGAGGGAGAAGGGAGGAGGAGATTTTCCCCAGCTGGAGGTGCTGACAGATGTCTTCCCACCCGACAGCTCTTCGTGGTGGAGCGAGCTGGACGCAGGACCCTTCACCTCATCGGCCTGGCGGGGATGGCGGGGTGTGCAGTGCTCATGACCATTGCTCTGACGCTGCTGGTGAGTGGTGGGGGCTGGGGGTGGGTGGGTGGGAGGATGCTCTGCACACCACTGCTCATTGTGGTGGCTTGTGGGGAGGTGGACATCCTTCCTTATCTCTAACCCCTCTTCCCAGGGATCTGTGTGGTCTTCTCTGCAGATCTCTCTTGGGGTCCCGGAAACACCGTTTCCAATCCAGAGAAACCCTATAGCTTCTGCTAGCACCATGCTTGTCTGCAGTCTCACCTGTGCTGGCCACACACTTTGTCAATCCCTATGAACAGCACTCACTGACCTGTTTTCTCCCTCCTTTGAACTAGGACCAAATGCCCTGGATGTCCTACCTCAGTATCGTTGCCATCTTTGGGTTCGTGGCCTTCTTTGAGATTGGTCCAGGCCCCATCCCTTGGTTTATTGTGGCAGAACTGTTCAGCCAAGGCCCTCGTCCTGCTGCCTTTGCTGTTGCTGGGCTGTCTAACTGGACCTCCAACTTCATTGTGGGCATGGGCTTCCAGTACATTGCGGTAATCATCTCTTGTTCTCTGGGGCATGGGTTTGGGGGTGTGTGCAGGCAGCCCAACATTACACCAGTTGGATTATGAACGTAGACAAGATTCCTGAGCCCTAAAACCTGTATTAGGATTGTGACTCGGGTTTGCTTTCAGATTGGTATGGGAAATGCTCCTAGGGATGAGGCATAGGGAAGTCACATCCTGGAGCAGGCCGGCACTGTTCTTGAAGCAGTGGGTACGGGCAGGACAGTCACTAGATGACAAGTCCCTCGGTGGGGAGGGCTCAGGAGGTGGTGCATTGCTTTGTGCCTGGCTCTGGTGGATGTCTGCACTCTGGCAGCCACAGCAGGGCCCCAGGTTTTGCCGGCTCCGTCCACACGCTCACTGCTTCTTGGTGCTCTCCTTTTCAGCAACTCTGTGGCTCCTACGTCTTCATCATCTTCACGGTGCTGCTAGTCCTCTTCTTCATCTTCACCTACTTCAAGGTGCCGGAGACGAAGGGCCGGACCTTTGATGAGATCGCCTCCGGCTTCCGTCAGGGGGGTGCGAGCCAGAGTGACAAGACCCCGGATGAGTTCCACAGCTTGGGTGCTGACTCCCAGGTCTAACCAGCTGCGGCGTGTCCCGTCTCCTCCGAACCTCCTAACTTCTCTCCTGAGTGTTTTTAATACTTGTACAGAAACGAGGAAGGAGGGAGCGGGGGGTCTGGCTCTTTGCATACGCTCCTTCTCCAGACTCCCCCACTGGCCGCCTGGTTCATCAGTGACTGACTGTATTTTTGCTAGGAACGATTTTAGCTGGTTTCAAGTCCAGGATTTCAAAGCCGATAGATTCAGCAACAATGACTAATGTTTTAAAACCAACCAAGCAGCATCCTCCAGCCTCTGTGAGCAGGAGGGTGGCTCCCTTTTTAAGGAAGAGATAGGTTATTTCATGCGAGAAATCACATAGCGGAAGTTTTTAAAGCTGGAAACTTTTTTTTAACATTCTAATCGTAGCGAAATCGTGTAATTTGACTAAGTCTAAACCAAGATTTTTTTTTTTTAAAGTTATTTTTTAAAGCAGTCTAAGATTTCAGCCCCCCCATTGGTTTGTGGATGGGAATTCCTTGCCCTCTGGGAGCACCTTGGGGCAGCGCTGAGGATGAGAGGTGTGGGTGCAGCCCTGCTCCTCTGTCAGGGCCGAGTGCTTCCCCTGGAGCAGGCTGGGGAGGTCGGTAGTACTGGAGCAGGGGGCAGAGCACTGTCTCCCCTGGTGCAGGCTCCTGGAACGGCTCCTCACCTTTCTGAGCAGAGGGCTGCGTGCGCTTCCTCGCCTGGATTTCATCTGTTCTCGTGCTGGCTGTGCGCTCGGGTAGGCTGACATGGGAGGGGAGGGGATCTCTTGGTGTGTTCTTGGCAATATTTGCCTTATTGGTTAACCGTGGCACGAAGTGCTGGCGGAGAGGAGCAGGGGTTCAGCAGCAGCGCAGAGCTGCGGCCTCAGCCTTCCCTGGCACCACGCTGTCCCCCGGAGCCCCGCGGAGCCGGGAGCGGGCGGCCGTCCCACGCTGCAGCACACCTTGCCCATCGTCACCACGTGGATCCCAGAGCCACCGAAAGTCACCACACGGATACATTTCCTGCTCTGTGTATAGACTGGAAGATATTTATATTATATATATTTTTGTTCGATGGTGTTAATAGTAGATGTTAAGTTATAGTGCTTCTGATTGACAAGGAACTGTACTGTAAATATTCTCGGAGTATATTCACAGTGTATAATGTATACAAAAAGGTACAGATGCAAAGGTTTAGTCTCTATAGCAACTCTAAGGAAAGCTTGTACATGGTTAGGATGACTTTTGTATAGTTAATTACCTGCACTGTAGTTGTATCTATTGCACTGAATTTTAGTCCTTAGTATATTAAAAACAAGAAATACTGTCCTTTTAAAACAAAACTTAAGAAAACAACACAAAAAGCAGCCCTTCTCCCCTGAGTGCAACTGTTGTAGGAGCTATGGCACATTTCCAAAGCCATGTGCAGTTATTTAATAGTGTTGTTTTTTTTTTTTTTTTTTAATTTATTTGTCTGTTTTGGAAGTGAGTACATTGAAAATAAAGGTAGGAAAAAAAAAACCATGACAACTCATCACATATCTGTGCAGCAGCCCAGAAACTGCACACACTTTTTTTTTTTTCCCTAATGTGCATAAACACAAGTGCCAAGAGAATGGAGAAAGGCGTGTGGTGTGCTAACAATAAACAGGAATGTATGCAGCGACCCAACCTGCTGTGCTGTGTGCCTTCATTTTTGGGAGGAGCGCTGGTGGAGGGAGTGCAGCGGGTCAGAGCTTCAGCAAGGCCGTCCCTGCGTGCAGCTCAGGTGCTGTTCACGGGGTGTTTGTGTCCCATCCCTGTTCTGGGAGTAGCAGTAGACTCCCTAGCATGTGCTGCTCCTTGCCAAAGCTTTTCCTCACGGGGATGCAAGGCTCCTTGTTACAAAATGCCCACGCTGTGCTCCTGGCTGGCATTGCCATCTCCTGGCTGCTTCCTGGGGGAATTTCTCCTTTAGCTAACCCGGTGCCAAGGGCTGCAAGTCTGAACACTGCTGGGCAAAGAAGTGCTGAGCTTGTTCGCTTTGGCTTTCTGCTACTTGTCGAAATAGCTCTGCCCTGAAGTGTATGCAGTGGAGATGGCTGTTCCACAGGGTCATAGGGAAAAGCTCCTGTAAAAATCTTCCAACTTTCCCTAAAATGTTCTGTGTGGTGGGACGTTGGGTTGCTCTGATCACCTTTACTGGTGCTTCCATTCCCTTCTCATTGCTGTGCGGGCCCTGCTACCAGAGATGCCCAGCCTGCAGACCTGTGAAAAATTAATTTCCATACTGCTTTAAGCAGCCAGCAGTGACGCTGTGCCATGTGGCAACGCTGTGGAAGGGACGCCGTCCCCGACGTGTCACACAGAGCTAGCCTGGCCATGGCATGTCTTGGGGGATTACTGCCACAGCTCCAAATCCTCAGCCACAGTGACCCAAATCCTCCACGCCCTGAGGCACTGTGCCAGCAGGCACTGAGCATCCCAGCTGCCAGCAACCCCTGTTCCCTGTGTGTGTTCCTACAGTCCCAGGGAGCTGCCCTGGTCTGCCACCGGGGCCTTGTGTGCACCAATCCCAGCTATTCCACCCTGTGCAATTAAAAATCAGTTGGATTGGAGTGAGCAACTTTCCCTTTAGCAGCAGCATCAATCCCTTCTAATTGCTCAGGTCCCAGCTCGGCGAAGCATTTAAAAGCGTACTTGACTCCAACCCAATTCAGCACGGCAATTAAATGCATTCATAAATCCTCCTGAAGTAAATGAGACTTAATCGTAGGCTTAAAGCTCAGCTGAATCCAGACCTTAGCAGCAGGGCAAGTTTCCCTTAACCTCTTTCCCAGCAGTGCAAGTCTGTCACATGCTCCAGAGTCGGAACCAAGTTCACTGCACAGCTGCCTGCAGCCCTGCACCCATCTCGTTCTCAGGGACTCCTCTAGCCCTCCTTGGTCTTCACTCCCAGGGCCATGCATACCCTGTGCCCTGCCTTTCCTCCTTCTCTGCTCCCAGGGGCGTTTGAAGCTGTGAGGGCTGCAGGTTGGCAGTCAGCTTGATGGAGGTCTGCAAAAAGGTGAGTGTGGATTTGGAAATGGAGGGGCAGTACAGAGAGGTGCAGCACCTGAACAAGCCCAACCAGGTTCTGGGGAGCAGGTGTCAACCATCCAAGTTAGGAATGTACTGGACACATTCCCCAGGCCTCTCCCATAGCCTTCCACCCTATCTTACTCATCAAAGTGAAAAGAAAATTGAGGAAAACAGTAACAAACTCATTTCAGCTGGTCTTAACTTCGTCAGACAATGTGAGGAGATAAGAGGCTGTTACCCTCATCTACATTAGCAAGTAGGCAACAATTTATGCACTGGTAGTGCCTTTTTTTCCATCCTCACGTTGTGACTCCATAACAGCCTGCAGAGGTTGACAAGCACGTAACAACACAGCACAAACTCAGCTTTCAGGCACTTCCAGATGGAAAGGGACACTTCTAGGGAAGTGACAACAGCAAAAAGGACTTACAGCTTGCAGTGCACTTTCAATGTTTTCAGCCACCTAGTTAAATAACCTAGCCATCACCTGGCTCTGATAGAAAGAGCTCCTTATTTTGTGCAGGAAGCCTGGGAGTCAATCAGCTTTAACAAATAGCCGATGGCTTCTAGAGGCTCTTGCTGGGGTAGTTGTTTCAGCAGGTCAAACGCTTTCATCCCTATTTCACAAGCCTGGAGTGAAACAGAAAAGACAATGTAATTGTGAAGAATTTGGCTTTTCTCAAAGGGTACTTAAAATACGTGCAGAGACTCATTGAAATGGCTGCGCTGGATGTGATCCAGGCTCCGATTGCTCAGCCACCTGTTTCAGAGGGTGACCTGGACAAGCTGCTTTAGAAGAGAGAGTAAAGCTGCCCACAGATATCATATCTAGGATCCAGTGGTGCAGACAGAAGAGATTACCAACCCCAGCTCCTCCTGCTGGAGAGCATTACCTGCCATCTGACACACCAGTTCATCTGAACACTCTGAAAGCTATTTCAGGAAAAACCAGCTGCACCAACTCCGTTTGAACTAAATCCCTCATTTTCCTTGGTAGCCCTTCCAGTGACATTCTCACATTTACAAAGCTTTGCTTTTTTTTTTTTCTTTTCTATTTTGAATTTCTTCCTTTGTGTATTCCAAACACTTATTTGAATGACAGCTTTCTCTAACACAACAGAGACCGTTCACAATCTGTATTTCCATCCTTCAAATCACAGGCAGAAGAAACCTGAGATTCTGACTGCTCAGCCCAAACAAAGAGGCCTGATTTCCAGACGGTTAAAGCTCAGCACTTTCTCAAAATTAATTGCCTTAAGTGCAGAAAATTGCACGCTGAAGTTTGCAGTTGAAATTTTTAGCCATAAACTCTGAAATACAGCAGCGCAAAGTCAAAACTGAATTACAGGGTGGTAATTACAGGGAGTCTTGCTCTTGGAGGGATACATGCAAGGCCTACGTCTTTCTCGCTGCATAACATCCAACCTGATGTCTAAATGTGGCTTGTGAGAGGCACCTACACTGCCAGGATGGAGGACAATCCTAGAAAACGTGAGTGACTGCAGGATCTGCTGTGGATGATGAGGCAGAGCTCAAAACAGACCCAGTGGGGTTTTTTAGCCCTGACAGCATGCAGAGCATGAGCTGGCTTTGTGCACAGCTACCGAAGCAGCTTTGCCTTGAGTTATCCAGTGCTCCAAGGCAGTCGTGCTCTTAGAGAGGAGCCAGTGAACACAGGCAGCTGGCTTGTGTTCATGCCTTTGTGGAATGGGGCCAACACCTTCCTGCACCCTTTCAACAGGTGAAACTTACCTTTGATAAATCCATGATTAGGTAATAAAGCATTGCAAGAGCATGCAAGACTCTGGCAGTTTCCCCAGGTTGTTGCTTTGGTGCCTTTTCTCTGATATCTAGTACTGCATTCAGGACCTGAATTGCTTCTGCTTGCTGGGCTTCAGCTGCATCAAGAATGAAATAATCTTGTTGAATGTATGTATACAAGATAATATAATCAAAACTGCCCAATTATCTCTTCTAGACATCAAAGCACTTCTACAACAAGCATCAGTGTGGCATTCCAGCTCCATGCAAATTCCATACCCATTAACAGGTATCTTTTCATCCAGTCTGTAATTGTGTTGATTATCCTTTAGTAAGGATGTGAAGTCATAACAGCTGCATGAAAAGAGCAACTTTCATACTCCTGTCACATCTAAAGATGGATTCATGTAGACCTGCCTTGTTTGCTTCCTATTATTTAAGAGAATGCCAGGTAAAGGGATTTGCAGAAGCATTTCTTCTTCTCTGGCAATATTCTTATGAGTGTAGATGGTAGAAGGAAGACAAAGAATGGAATCTAGACTGACTTCACGAAGTGCTGAAGTCATACCATGCACAGTAGCATATTTCCCCATGCTTCATGCACCTTCCCCCAGTGTATTCTCCAGATTAATACATCCAATTATCGACACATGCTGTTTCACTGCGTCCCACTGCTTCAGATGATAGAGCTGGAATTACCTAAGTGAGATGAAATTTCACCTAATTAAATGAAAGGAAAGGAGCCGCTGAGAAACGAGAATGCTGAAGTGGAACTGAATCCTGAAAGGCACCATCTTGTATTGCTGAAGTCAAGGATACTGTGAAAAGGGCAAGGCTGTGTTTCCACTTGAACACTCTCATTTCTGAAGTGGCCCCACTTGTTTCATCCAGCACTGCCTGCTGGGCACAGCTATCAGAAACGCCCACGACTCTGATTAAAGTCGGTCTACAGAAAGACGGTGCAAAATCCAACACAGTAAATATGACCACTAAGATGAATGGAATTTTTAAATTCCTGCCTCCCAAACACTCCTGCACAACAGTGCTGCTTACTCATGGTGTCTTCACCGACTTCCACTTCCTTGTCCTCGGTGAATGGAGACTTTTCTGCTCTCGACTTGTGAATTTGCTCCTGTGTTTGGACTGACTTCACAAGAAAGGTGTGCCAGATGTCAGTGACCTACCAGGAAGTGAATGAATTATTTCACCCATGTAAACACGTGGTATTCAGCAACTGGCTGTCCTATAAACAATGCATTCTGCAGCGCACGTCCCTTCCGCAACACCCCCAGCGCCCGCTGCTCAGCGGGCAGGAGCTGCCAAGCTGGATGTTTCACATGCAGATCTGATGGCTCTTCTCCCTCTGGGAGCCTGAGTCGGAAGCTCATTTCTCTACCTGAATATTAATTTTCATCAAACTTGAACAAAATAACTCAATTGCTAACTCAAAGCAAATTTGGTGGATGCTTGTGAGTGGAGCGGAGGCAAAGCCTCGTTGAATAGTCAGCCTAAACAACTGGAAGTTCATTTTTTCCCCAGCTGTTACGGTCATTAGACAACTGTCACTTCCTTTGTTTGACAAGCTTTTAGCAGTGTCACTTTTCACTGATATTCTGCTCAAATTTTACATGGCTTGTTTGCCTCCCACCGCTGCTCGGCCACTCTTCCTTGGTTATGGAAACTCCCTGGCCTCCTGCTCTGCCTGTGGGAATGTCTTTAGTCTTTGGTGTGGGGCTTCGGGTAGTAAAGCTATTTTTTAATGAGGTTTACCTATGAAAACTACAACTTCAATACCTTTTCCAGAATGTATTTGTTCTGGTTCTAACTTGGGGAAATGTTTGGATATGAACATGTTGATTCTGAAACACTGATATGGTTGCCATCATATTAAAGGCAGTCAGAAACAGGGAAACATTGAAAAGCACACAGGGGAAAAAAAAAAGAAAAGTTAACTGAGAGATGGAGACCGGATGAGCTTTGGATTTACCAACCTCAGCATACAATGAGCTTGCTATGTCCATTTTGTTCTGGCGAGAAAAAACATTAGCCATGTGGAAATACCCCCCAGAGGCCTCAACAGATTTTAGTCCAAATGTAGAACTGGCGAGGTAAATCTGAAAACAATATTAAAAGAAAAGAAAAAGCAGGAGTTTAACATTCATACGAAAACTGAGAAATTTTTCATAATTATGGATTAATAATATTGCATAATTCTGTCTTTTTCTGGGTAACTACAGCATTAGTTCCACTTGATTGCAGCTGTGAAATGGGGTACCTGCACAGCAGGATTTTATGTGTTATGCACAGGAATGCAACACGCCCAAATGCCCTGCTAGCTGGTGCAGAAGATTCCTTCTCATGGTGTGCTGCCCTGTTGGAGCACAGACAGGTTCCTCACACCTCCTCCTCTCAGTGTGCATCCTGCAGGTCTCCTGTCTTCAAATGAACAACTTGCTGCTGCTTTTCAGAAGTCAGACGTGCCCATGGAGGCTGTTTCCTCCCCAAAGCCCCAGCCAAAGCGAGGGGAAGGTAGTGGGAAGGCAGTGGCACATTCCAGCTATTCTGAGCTGGCATGTGACTCTCAGCAGATCTCAGACACTCAGCCAAAATCCAAGCAGGTCCTGCGCTGCTCTGATGCAGCCCAAAGACTCGCCAGTAGTAAAAAACCTACACTGCTGCTCCTTTTCAGGCACCAGACCAAAGCAACCTAAAAAAACCACAAAAGTGGCATAGCAGGGAATCTCTCCCAGTAGGTTTACAGCAGGTTTACAAACTAAATGAAGCCAGAGTTGTGTGTGTTACGATAGAAAGCCTCTAATCCTCCTCCACCATATGTCATCGCTTACGCCCACAGAAAGCTGTTGTAAAAAGTGACTATCAAATTCAACAGTAGTGGGCATACATCACTCTGCACTGGGTAAATTTAGGCGACGTGGGACATAAATAGGAAGTCACAGAGTTCATCTGCCTTTGGGCTGTTAAATAACAGGCGAAGCATCCCCAGGAACACTGCTGGCAATGACCACTTCACATTTCTCCAACCACTGTCGTGGCTAAAAGGATTGAACTGGGGAAAAAGGTACTGAACCAGATATTTACATAGCTAAGTGAGGCATTCATTAAAGAATGGATGATGGAAAATTGCCACTGAACAGAAAAGTATTAAGGAAAATGACAGCCAAAATATACAGTCGCTTATCTGTAAACAAAAGGCTGCCACAGCAGTTTGCGGTAGGAATGTCTGTTGATATCAGGATCTTAACAAAGCTGGCAGAAAAAATGCTAAGCAAATGTAGGACAGATGAGTTATGTATCACTTGAGGATAACCAGAACTGGAAAAACACAGCTTTGGCTAACACATGGATATACAGGTGTGTAAGGCTCATGCAGTTCAGGTGTTCTTGATGTACTGTCCTGGCTCCTCAGCTCGGTGCCACAACCTGTCTGCTGGGTTCATATTGCTCAGAACAGCTACAGAGGGAAGGAAAACCGAAAGGCTGCTGCATTGTTATTGGCTTACATCATTGGCCAGGTGATACAAAGCCTTATCGAAGTTTCCATCAGCAGCACAGAGAAGCCCCAGACTGCGATGCAATCTATGCTGGAAGGCACCGCTGCAATCTGGAGTTCTGAGGACAATCCACTGAGCTTGGGAGAGATAGTTAGATGCCTGCTGAAAGTTGCCAACACCTGAAATGACATAAGAAATAAGCAGGATACAGAGCACTTTCTGCTTAGAAATGTAGAGGATGTTGCCTGCTATCCCTTTGCAGCAGTTTGACACAAAGACAGTTTGTGGATTCCCCAGTTCTGAGTTAAGCAAGTGCTCAGAATGTAACTCACAAACAGCTACAAGAGAAACCAGAAACTGCATTGCATTCAATGCCTCTGGAACACGTGTTCAAACCAGGTAACAACCAGGCAGAAGCTAACAACTGCTGTATTATCACACTCAAAATACTGATAGGATATTTCTCCTTCTCCTGCCTCCCCATTTTACAACAATCTTTCACATTGCTCAGTTGTGCCAGCAGAGCATTGTGTCTACTCCTGTAACAACAATGGTTTACAATCATTTCTCAGTCATTTATGTGTGCAGCTGAGCCACACAGTCAATGAGAAGAAGCTCTGCTCCAGGCAGAACTCATTTCTGTGAAGGAACAGAGGAGCTCCTCTGTGGGGTGGCCTCAAAGGTGTGCTGGCTGGGAATTCAATGCTTTTGTGAGCCATACGAAGCCACAGAGGTGAAGAGATGAACTTCATACCCCTTCTCTTGTGAGAATCAGTTAGAGATGGAGAAAATGCTCCATTTTTCACTGATCTCTCACCATTGATGAGAAATCTTTTTCCCTGGCCAACACAGGAGTTGGCACCTTGAATCTCCCTGGATGCCCTTCAGGCTGGACATAGAACAGACATGGCACCATGACTGCAGAGCTGGCCTTTCCCTGGAATGCTGAGAGGAAACCAGAAACCTGACCCAGGGGAGCTTTTGCCCTTGCCAAAGTTACTGTTCAGACCTGTGCTTACCAATGCAGGCGTCAGCCAAGAGGAGATAGGCAGGTACCAGTTGCACAGAACTTGGGCCATACACTTTGCTGCTGAAACGCAGTGCATGCAGAGCTGCAGGTAATGCTTTTTCATGCTTTCCATCAAAAATAAACTTCTGGGCTGTGCTGGATGTAAGATCGATGATGTATTTCTGCCAGGAAAAACAATAGTGGGGCAAGGTGAGCAAAGGATAAGGAGAAAGAATATGCATGGTCTCTTTCCACATTCCAGTCTGCGCTGTTAATAATCACTTTATAATTTTATTTGTGCCTGTAATTATTAGATGGAAATTAAAGCTGTCATATTAGTGCCTGGATTTCATTCCTACTTCCGGTAAGAACAGCTCTGGGCATCCTCGTAGGTCATGTGGTGTCTTGTGAGACAAAGAATCCTTCAGGCCCATGAAAAAGGACTAACAAGGTTGTAGCAATAAAGGCCGTGAAGCACAGAAAACGATCATCACAAGACCATAGAAAAGATCAGACAAAGGGGTTACAGCAGGATTTTGCTGACGATAACGGTGACTCATAGCAGGCAGCAGAGCGTATGGTTTGCCAGGCTGTTGCCAGCATGGCACATCTCCAGCTGCAGGAGACACTGTCTGGAAGTAAGGGGAGAGCTTGTGCTGCAGCACACTGCCCCTCAGCCCCGGAGAAGGGCAGCTTCGGGGTGGGACAGCAGCGTACCCGCATGATCCCCGGGGCTTGGCAGCTTCCTCTCACCCTCTGCTGGCCAATTCTGGGCTTTGAAGGGCCGACGGTTTGGATGCAGAATCTGGAAAAATTGGTCAAAATCAGAAAACTCCAATGCACTGCATTATATTCCTGCATCTTGGATGGGGCCCTGGGCAAAGCGATCCAGTAGCTGTGGAGATCTGTGAGAGAAGGTCAGAAGGGGATGGGCTGTAAGGTCCCTTGGAACCCAAACCATTCCCTGATTCTACCATCTCCATAACCCAAGTTTAGTCTGCTCATCAAGCAGCTTTGTAGGATTTCTGTGTGTCAGAAACCATAGCGTTTGCCACAGGTACAACCACTTCCTGTCCTGTGCTGCTCCTAGCAGCCCACACTGCATTTGGTCTTGTCACCCTTTGCAGTACCTGATCATCAGCTCCAAATGTTTCTATACTTGAATGCCTGCTCATTGCCAAGGACTCTACAGCAACTGCAGATGGTATGCCCTTACAACATGCCACTGGATAGGGATGCCAATGAAAAAGAGCCAGGATGCTTACTTATTTCTATTAGCTTTCATCGAGATAGTTGCCAACTCCCAGCACTTCTCTGTTGGCTTTTCGCACAATGCAGAGCAGAGGGAAGGCTGCCTGCAAACAAATCTCATTGCTGGTATGCCTAGCAGGGCTGCATGGTAGGTAGCAAAGCACTCTTCTTTGGCTAGAAGGCACAAACAGGCCTGTGCAGCGAGTGCCTGCAGAGAATAATGTTGTACCTCTTTGCAGGCTGTGCTTTGTTGCCCGATGTTTCCCAGTTGCAGCAGAGCAGAGGGCAGAAAAAGCAAATTTCAGTGCTGTTAGAGGCCAGGTTATGGTTTTAGCATTTTACTGATCTCGAAGTGCTCAGAAAGGCAAATAAAAGTGAAGGAACAGCTCAGGGGCAAGGAACCACAAGGACAGTGCACGAGTGCATACCGGAGATCCTGGCTGAGATAAAGGGAAATGCTTTCTAGATAAATGAGAGCTTCACCAAATGCATCCCAGAGTGAGCTGCAGCAGCAAGGACATCCAGGAGCACGGAAGCACAACCATCATCCCCCTCTCCTGCACCTGTGCTATCAGCACATACAGCAGGAGAAAGGGCTGGAGACAACAGAAGCCCTGCAGCACGGAATATTTGAGACAGTGCAGTTGCAAGCCTTGGAGGCATCATTAGCTTTGGCCCTGCACCATTTTGCTCGTAGCGCTCTTTTCACGTGTGCAGCAATTACAGAAATTTCTCTGAAGATGCTCCCATGAGTTTTTCCCTGGTTGGGGTTTGAGGAGGCAGAGGAGCACAGCTCGGCTGCAGGAGGGAGCAGGGGTTGGGCAAACACCCGAGCTCTGTGTCACATCCGTTCCCACACTCGCAGGCACCCGCCACGACGGCACGTTTAGGTAAAAATACACTTTAAAGAGGAAGAAGGGCCTTCAATCAGTTTGAAAGTGGGCCCTTGGAGTTAAAGCCTGCATCAGCAGGGCTGGCACTGATGCTGGAGGATGGCTGTAGCTGGCCAAGGTGCAGATTTTTTCCCATCCCCAGAGGCTGTGGTTAGCTGACATCACGCTTGGTGCAGGCAGTGAGGCTATTCCACAAACAGAAACTTGGAGTTTTTTCAGTTTGCAGGTATTGTCTGCAGGCACCCCCACGGCTATGTTGACAAAAGCAGATTTCTATCAACAAAGTTTTGGAGCACATCTGAGGTATGAAACTCATAACCTCCTGGCTCCCAGCTTAATGCACCTTCCCTTAGGCCAAAGGGCATTCCAGTGTGCACAAGCTTTCCTGTGTCCTGACAGAGGCTTCAGTTCCATGTTTTCCAAACAAGCACAGCACAAGAATTCATGAAATGCAATAGAAAAGTTCAGAAAATAATAAACCCACGTGCAAGGGCTTTTCTCTGTGAAGAGACTGCGTCACTTTTCCCTGAGCATCAAAGACCTTTCAAGCATTTTTGTTTGCCCTCTGAATGGGAAAACAAAGATGGGGCTCTGAATAATCCCACCCTCTCCACACTGCCTTGCCGATGCTCGTCAGTCAGTCTAGGTCAGTTTCCCTGCACCTCACTGCACACAAAAGCAGACTTCACTGGTGGACTAGGAGCTGCAGTCCTGCTGTGTAAGAAAGCAAGTAACAAACAAAACATTTCTGCTTTTTCACCCTTTTCTTAAGGGAGAAGAAAGACAACGTGCCCTTCCATATAACACTCTGAGCATCTGCTTCGTTTCAGCAGTTTGCAGTATATACTGAGGTCAAAGAACAAATGCAAGGAGTTGTTAAAAATCCTGTAAAAGTCTTCCTTTAGAAAAACAGTGGGAATCTGCTCTCTGTAGCCTTTCCTATGAGGTCAATCCAAGCCTGGGCTCAAGCTGCAGTTCTGCAGTCACTGTGTGTTAACCTAGGTGTGCACTGCAATCAAGAGCAGTGGCTGCTCCTTTGCCTACTTCTCTACCAGTTTTATGTTCCTGGTGCACTCCGTAGAACGCTATAAAAACAAATGATCAGCGTCCAGCTGAAGCACTGCGTTGATTCTGCAGTCGTGTGCTGTGCTGTAATGCATACAGCATAGTTTTAGTTGCTACCAAATCAATAATGTAGAAACAGATGCTTTTGACAACGTTTGATTTGTAGGTAAAGTGTTTTGGAAAAGCTTTAAGCTGTAAGCAAGCATGAGAGCTGCCACCACTCTGCATTATTTTTGACACTGTGTGTGGAAATACTCCTGACATACAATTGGGCAACTTAAGGGCTTGCAGTAACATGAGCAAAGCCCGTTTTTCCTATATTTAGGATGTCTTTCCCACTCCCAGACTCCTTGTACATGTTTAGATAATGAGCCACAGCCTTCACCTCACCTCTACCACCCTCTTGGCTTTGACAATATACTGTCACATTTTTTCTGCTCTTTGATCAACAATCTTGTTTGTGATTTTCCATCAGGTGACATTTTCAAAACAAACTTGGGTGTCGGTGCCTAATTGCCACAAATCTGAAAGGAATCTGTTGCCTAAAGCCTCTCACAAGCTTTCACCACGCACAACTTCTGTCCATGCAGGTTCCTTCTCTTTTAAGCTTTTTCCTTCTGCTCACAAGAAAGGTAATGACTTCAGCAATGAGCCAAAGTGCTAACACCTGACCCAGAAACAATCTTAAAAACAATACAAGATGTAAAGCACTGAAGATTAATGATCCTCCCAGTGGCACCGTTTGTTTGTTACCATTTCACTTTCAGTTGTTCTGTTGTCCTGCTATTCTGCGATTAGGAGTTTTGCAACGATAGGAGGATGATTTATTTTTATGGGAAAGATCGTTCCAAGTAACAGAGGTATTTGGGCGGGTTATTTTCTTTTATCAACGCTGTGGAAAGGCAGATTCTGCATCCCATAAACAAACACAAAAAAAACCAACCCACAACAGTTCTTCTCTGACTGGAAAGGAGCTGCACATCTGCACCTCCGAGGAGGCCAAAAAGCAGAGATAAAAAAACCACACTTAGTGGGAAAGAGCATTTAAAGTTGTGGAGGTAAACAAGGGGAAGGGTTTTATTTCTTTGCTCTCTGCTTTGAGGAAGGGGAATCCCTCTCATCAGTGATGGATGAGGACAGTCGTAAGAACCAGAACTCAGCTGGATCCCAATGGACTTACTGCTGATTGCCATTGCAAGGTAGGAGATGCAGGACTGCTGCTGTCAGGCCAGCAAAGATAAGGAGGCTCAAGTTTTGGAGGAAGGGCTGCCAGAAGGCAAGAGGCTTTTAGAGTTGGAGAGAGAACATTCCTGCTCCTTTTATTGGGAAGTTTTAGTTGCAGAGTCTTTAATACTTTTTTTTTTTTTTGTAAACAAAGTACTGATTAACAAACTACATGCCCTCCCAACACAACGCACATCAAAATACAGAAAGAGATCTAACCAAATTTCACTGGCAGCACTTTGAAGTGGTATTCCTCCTTCTTGTACATACCTGCCTCTTCACCAGCTGTTCCACTCCGTGTTTTCTTTCTTCTTCAGAAGTGAGAGAAGGGAGGGATGTGCGGACTGGAATCAGCAGCTGGCATATTTTCTCATGGATACTAACCCAGTCGGCTTTCTGATGACCTACATCACTAACAAAATAAGAAAGAATTATATTTTTGTTTACTTTGAAACAAGGTGAAGAAAGATTATTGCTTGTTGTTTCTTCTGGACTTTCACCACAAGATTTACTCACAACAGCCGCCGCTCCGTAACTTCTTAGAACTGCTGAATCATTCTGGTTGGAAAAGACCTCCAAGGCCATCACTCCAAACATTAACCCATCAACCACGGCCCTAAGTGTCACATCTCCACATCTTCTGAGCACTTCCAGGGATGGTGACTCCACCACTTCCTTGGGCAGCCTCTCCTAAAGCTCCACAACCTTCTTGGTGACAGAATTTTTTCTGATGTCTGACCTAAAACCCCCTCAGAGCAACTCCAGGCCGCTTCCCTGTCCTGCCATTGTTTGGAGGAGCCTGACCCCAGCTCACTGCAGCCTCCTGTGAGGCATCCGTGGGAGCGGTGAGGCTGATGCTCATCCTGGCGTCAGAGGGACACACACAGCTGGCGGGATGTCAGCACACTCGCGTGGCCCGCAGGCGGTGCCGCTATGCCGTGCGTTAAGGTCTCCACTAACAGAGCCTCCCACGCCACTCGGCTCCTGCGAACGCCTCGCTTTCAGCACCAGGGCGAAAAGTTCACCGAAGCCAACCCAACCCCGAGCCCGACTCGTGACACCGGTGACATCTGTCCTTAACTGTGGCCGCACCGAGAGCTCCGGGGGGCGCGGACAGCCGGAGGCCCTCACCAGTAATACGTGAGGCGGCAGCAGGAACACCGCAGCCGCGCCGCCGCCCCGCACAACTCGCAGCGGCCAGACCGCTCCAGCGTCCCTCAGCGCGGTAGCCGCGTTGCCGTGGCGACGGGGCGGCGCTTCCGGCGTGAGCAGTGCTTCCGGCGGAAGTAGAAGAGGGCAGCACCGTCATGGCGGCGGAAGCACTTCCGGCGGAAGTAGAGGGAGGTTGGGCGGGCATGGCGGCGGCGAAGGAGGAAGCCGCGGCGGCGGCGGAGGAGCGCGTGCGGGTCTGGGCGGCGGCTCAGGTGGCGAGCGGGCGGCGAGTGGCGCTGGTGACGTCGGGCGGCACGCAGGTGCCGTTGGAGACGCGGGCAGTGCGCTTCCTGGAGAACTTCAGCAGCGGGCGACGCGGCGCGGTGTCGGCGGAGCGCTTGGTGAGCGCCGGGTACGGCGTTTGCTTCCTGCACCGCGCGCGCTCCGCCTTCCCCTGGGCCCGCGTGCTGCCGCCGCCCGGCCCCGCGCTGCTCGACGCCCTCTGCCTCACCCCGGGGCCGCCCCCCGGCGTGGCCGCCGACTCCGCCGCCCTGCCCGCCCTGCTGCCCGCCCTCCGCGCCTACCGGCAGGCAGCCGACGCGGATGCGCTGCTGTCGCTCGAGTTCACCAGTCTGAACGAGTACCTGGCGCTGCTCCGCGCCACCGCCCGCGCCCTGGCGCCATTCGGTAAGAGCGGAGCTGGAAGGGAAGTGGAGGGATCGAGGGGACGGAAGGGATCTGCTGTGTGGGACCCCTGCGCTATGGGGAAAGGAGACCCCTGCGCTGAGGGGCTGGGCTCACCTCACTGATCATCTCTGCGCTGTTCTGAGCCCCTCTCGGAAGCGTGTGTGAGGGGCTGCAGCTCTGGCATCACATCACCATGTGTTGGCAGCGCAGCCTGCCGCAGAACGGCGGTGCAGAAGGGCCTGGCTGCTCTGTGCAGGCTGCCAGCAGTGATGGTTGTGTCTCTCGCAGGCTCTGGTGTCATGTTTTACCTGGCAGCTGCAGTGTCTGATTTCTACATCCCTGCCTCAGAGATGTCTGAGCACAAGATCCAGTCCTCAGAGGGAGCCCTGCAGGTGAGGTGCACCTGGGCAAGGCTCCTGCCCTTGCCCCACTGTCCTGTCATGGATGTAGCAGCAGGGGACTGGCAGTGAGATCTGGGAAAGGTCGCAGAGCAGCGGTTCATTAATCAGAAACATACATTTTCACGATTAATTCCTTAGCACAAGAAAAATAAGACCCTACCTGATTCCCAGCGGCACACCCAGATGCAAAGAAGTTGGAGAGTAAAAAGGCAGTTACTCCTTTTCCCCATGCTTTGGCATATGCATCTTTCACGTGCTTTAAAGAGATGATAGAAGGGTTATGATTTGATAACGTGCTTGGATTTTCGAAGGCTGAAAACACTGCATTTTGCAGTTTACTTACATAAAAACAAGCTCATGCAGTTACTGCAGGCCTGCTTCATAGTTTAAGAACATCCCGGTTACTGTTAGCAGTAGATAGGTATTTGAATTCAGTTTTGCAGTACATGCTGTTAATGAAATCTGACAAAACAGTGTCTTGAAAATCCTTCCAGTGTAAAACCCACATGAAGTGAAGGTGGAATTTCCGTACTCCCCTTGTTTCAGTGACTTTTTTTTTTCCTATTGTCTTTTCCCACTGTAGATTACGATGAAGATGGTGCCAAAAATGCTGTCTCCTCTCGTCAAAGAATGGGCTCCGGAGGCTTTTGTTATTTCCTTTAAATTGGAAACAGATCCCTTGATCTTGATAGATAAATCACGCCAGGCTCTGGAGAAATACCGTCACCAGGTGGTGGTAGCAAATATCCTGGAGTCACGAAGAACCTCTGTTATTATTGTAACCAAAGACTCACAGACTCCATTATCTCTTTCTGAGGAGGAAATAGCGCAAGGCATGGAAATAGAAGAAAAAATAGTGAGTTATCTTCAGGGCCAACATACCTTATTTATGGAAAAGAAAATCTGATGAGCAGCTGTGGATGAAGCAGACGAAGTTGTACTAGAGAGAGCAGAATTGGAGCAACTCTTTGTCCCACGTGAATAGAATAATAATCAGAGCAATCCTACGGAGGAGGCTGCCGTCCAAAACTCTGCACTTTTCTACTGCTTGGTAATAGTTGCTATAGCTTGCTTTAAAAAAAAAACAGAACAGTAAAGTGCACTGAAGTGAAAGCATTCCAAAGGATGGTATTTGTTCTAGTCTGTAAAGAAGGAAAGGTTATGTTGTATTTCTGTCCCATGCCCTGGGAGAGGGAGAAATGGTACATATAAAATGTTTTCTCGAATCTGCTTCTTCAAGTTTCTTTCTGGATGGAAGGAACAGAGCTTTGTGGTGCTCGGCCATGGGCTGGAGTGAAAGCGCAGCACTGCCAGTCAGCTGGCATTGAGAGGGATGGGGACACTGCTTGGGCACATGGAATGAGAACGGGGTGGTGACAACATTGGAGGGCATCTGTTGCTCCGGGATGGATCCTGTGCATCTACACTGAGAGAACTCTGCACATAAATGCAGTCAGAGCAACACTGCAACACCTTCTGCTGCTGTGATTTATTTTCTTTGAGTGTATTCCCCTTGACTGCCTGCTGTCTGTGAACTGGTACGTGGTGTAGGAGGCACCCGTGTGAGGCTTCAAGAATCACAGAATCATAGAATGGCCTGGGTTGAAAAGGACACAATGCTTATCTGGTTCCAACCCCCTGCTGTGTGCAGGTCACCAACCAGCAGACCAGGCTGCCCAGAGCCACATCGAGCCTGGCCTTGAATGCCTGCAGGAATGGGGCATCCACAACCTGCTGTGGTTGAGAAGCTGTGGGATGTGAGGAAATAGAGAATAGCTGCGGTGAGCAAAGTAGGTTGTTGTCTGGTGTCCTTCCAGCAGCCGTTGTGCGGCGGCGGTCGGTCTGCGGTGGGATGGTGTGTGGTGGGGGGTCCGTGCAGCGCAGTTTGACCCAAGTTGGGGGAGATGCACCCGGAGCGCTGTGTGAGGGGGCTGAAAGGGACGCTGCAGGCGCAGCCCTGCTAGAGAAGAGCGCGATCCCCGGGCTGGGAACGTTCCTGCAGCTTCGTCGGGGAGTTGCGTGGCGGGGAACCCGCCGGACCGCGGGCAGCTTGGGGGAGGGAGCGGGCGGGGCTGTGACCCCTCGGCCCGGGTTGAGCGGGGGCGGGGCATCGCGGCGCCATGGCAACGGGCAGCCGCGAGCGAGGCGCCGATTGGCCGACTTCCGGAAGACCCGCCCCAATGGGTGAGTGTTGCTTCCGCAGCCAATCGGCGCCGCGCTCGGGGCAGCCCGTTGCCATGGCGCCCCGCCGCCCCGCGGCCCGTGCTCGCGTCGCATGGAGGCGGCGGCCGCCGCGCTGGTGAGTTCCCGGGCTCCGCGGGCGGGTGCCGGCAGCGCGTCGCTCACGTCGGGTATCGCTTCCCTGCAGGCGGAGCCGCCGGTACCGGCGGACGACGTCCGGCGCTGGCTGCGGGCGGAGGGCGCGGATCCTGGCGACCCGGCGGAGGAGCAGCTGGGTCTGGCCTGGCGGCTGCTGCGGCGCGCCGAGGCGCGGCTGGGGGACGCGGAGCGGCGGCGGGCCGAGGAGTTGAGAGAAGTAAGGGATGAAATGGCTGGGCTCTGCCCCGAGAGAGACGTCGGGGAAGGGAGAGAGGCTGGAATCGCGGGACGGCCGGGGCTGGAAGGGGCTCACGGAGCTGCTTCCCCAGGTGGAGCGTTACGTGGGTCATGTCCGCGGGCTGAGCCGGGAGCGGGATGCGGCCATCGCGGAGTGCGAGCGGGAGAACGAGCGGCTCGGGACGGAGCTGGCGCGGCTGCGGCTGCAGCACGGTAATCCAGCGCTGCGCGGCAGGGGTGCGGGCAGCTTTCCTGAGGGGCTTTGTGAGACTGGTGATGTTTGGGCGCAGAGGAATTTGATGAGGTTCAATTAGGGTGAGCGTGAAGTTCAGCAGATGTGGAGGAATAACTGCTTGTGCAGCCCCTGACCTGCACTGATGTGGCTGGAGAGGAGCTCTGCTGAGAAGGACTTGGGTGTCCTGGTGGCCACAGGCTGACCATGAGCCAGCAGGGCGTTCTTGAGCCAATGGCACCCGGGGTGCATTGCACAGAGCGTGGCCTGCAGAACGAGGGAGGTTCTCCTCCCCTCTGCTCTGCCCTGGGGAGGCCACATCCGGAGCACTGGGCCCAGTGCTGGGCTGCCCAGTTCAAGGCAGGCAGGGAACTGCTGGGGAGAGCCCAGGAGGGCTACAGAGAGATCGGGGCCTGGAGCATCTCCTGCGTGAGGAAAGGCTGAGAGCCCTGGGTCTGCTTAGAGAATCTCAGCAATGTTTGTATCACAGGGCAGGTGTCTAACGAATGATGCCAGGTTCTTTTCAGTGGTGTGCAGGTCATTTGGTCCAACCCACAGCTCCATCAGGTGCTCAGAGCCCCTCCAGTCCCTCTCCAGGGATGGGGCACCACCACCTCTCTGTGCATCCCCAGCCCTGAGCTAACTGACAACAAACCCCTCAGCCGAGTGCTGAGCTGTGTTCCTGCTAGAAGTGGTGAAGCAGCTTTGCCATTGGATTTGGTCTAGAGAAGGCCCGTATATTTAAAGAAAACTTTGTAGGATACCTGTGTATTCGCATTAGCAGTTCAAACCCTGTGGTTTGTGTTTACTTCAGTGCCATCATTTTGTTTGGAATATAGTCTGTTCCTTTAAATAATTTGCTTTTCTCTCAAACATAAGGTCACTTCTTTCTTGACTTACTCCCGTCTTCTTTTGTGCACTGAGCACTGCTCGGAGCATGTTCTTACCATTAGCTCTTCCTTCTGTGCTGTGCCTTATCCTGGGTCTGTGGTGAAGGTGGGGTGAGAAGCACAGCTGGAACAGTTTCTTTGTTATGTGCACTTCATTTTGGGCAAAGATGTAGGAGTTTGGGGAAGTTAATTGCTTTTTTGAGAGTTGGTTCTGGGTGGCCTGCAGATCTTAGGGAACATGTCTGACAGTGTGACTGTACAAGACAGGTGAGTTCAGCCCAGTCTGAAAATCTCACTGCTCTGTGGCCCCTTGGTCTCCTGGAGCCACTTGCTGCTGCAACCGGCACAGGGGTTTGTAATGATGGAGTGACTTCTTGCAAGCGTCGCTGTGGTAGAAAACTTTACGGATTTTTTTCCCCTCATCTTCCCCACCAGGTGGCAGGCAGGAGATGGAAACGTCTCCAAAGCTTTGTTGGAATTTATTTCTCCTTGCTGGCTCTGCTCTTTTCCACTTTTTGTGTTTTTTAAGGATTCTCATGGCTGTTGGGCAATGATTAACATTCAGATGAAAACTGAGTTCTGTCCCCATTGCTTGCTATTTGAGACCACGTTGCTCTCAGCCCACCATCCATGAGGGCTTTCTGTGGCTGTACAGCACTTTTATGCACCAGGGCTTAGCTGGAGGACTGCAGCTTTGCTGTCTCATGTGTGGGAGCAGCTTTGAATTGGAGGCTGTGGAATACCCCAGTAGCTGTGTCCTGGGTCCTGGAATGTTTGTGGCTGCAGGTCAGCCTTTCCTTCTGAAAGCTCAGCCTTAGGGGTGGGTGCTCATGTTCTCAGTGCTCACTCCAGCTGGACGTCTGTGGCTCTGGACAGGATGTGCCTTAGCTGCTTGTAGTTCATGAGGGTCATTTCTTGGGCTGTATTTTTTTTTTTCTACCACTTTTCTTTTTCCCTTCTGGTCCCTCCCCAGTTATTCTTCCTCCTTTACAAAGAACACTGCCCATCTCTGTCTCTGTGCCTCTGCTGCCCGTTGTGTGGCTGCAGGGTTTGGAGCTGCATCTCTGCTGGCTCTGTTCCCTGGGCCTCTGCTTTTTGCTGGAATGTGTGCAAACCAGCCCAGATGATTCCTCCCAAGTGCTGTGGGTGTAGGGCAGGCAGAGGGCCTGGATCTAGAGGCTGGGTGTCCTCCAGGTCTCACTGTGCCTCTTGTTTTGTTTTGTTCCTCTTTAGGAGGGACAAGATGATACTGCAGATCAGGCTTTATCAAAACAGGGCTGGAGAAGGGGTCTTGTGAAAAGGAAGTCCCCAGCCCCCTGGGGTTGTTAAACAGAAATGTGAGTAAGGCGAGTCCAGAGGACTGGGCCTGGAGAATCACTGTAGCCATGCCTGGTTTTGTGTTGAGCTATTGATGCAGCTTCACCTCATTTGGTACCTCTGCCCAGATTGAAATTTTTCCTGTCCTCGAGGCAGCTCATAATCCATTTCTGATGGTTCTCATCTCATGTGCCTCCGTGTTTTTGGAGGGCAGATCGATAACTCATGCACTGAATTACCAAAGCTTTTATGAAAAACAAATGTACCAGCAGTAAAACACAGTGCAGTTGGAGCCTACTGTGATTTAAGAGCGAAACAAACAGAATAGTTGTAGCCTGTTTGTTGTAATAGCTGCATTGCTCACGTGTAGGCAGCATGGATGAGTTCCTGTTGTGGGTGTGATAGCTGTGAATGGCTTGCCCTGTGTGGCAGGGAGGGAAACCTTGTGAAAGCAAGGCAGCTTTGCAAATACAAAGCGTGCTTCCAAAGAAGTGGCTGTGCAGTGGGAATGCATCAGTGTGCTGCCATGACACTGATCATAGAGGATGTTTGCTGTCCTCAAGCATGAGTATGGTGGAGAAGGGTTTGGGAGATGCTGGTGAGAAATCAGGAGGATTTACAAGCAGCAGTCTGTGCTATAAACAGCAGGCTGCCCTCATCCTCTCAAATCTTTCTTTCTTCAGCCTGTGTAAAATGTCCAGATCCTCTTGCCACAGGCTAAATCATGTAGTGTCATTTTTGCAGATTGGGTGGAAGGCAAATTGATGCCCCATCCCTGAAGGAATTCAAGGCCAGGCTGGATGTGGCTGTGGGCAGCCTGGTCTGGTGGTTGGCGACCCTGCCTGTGGCAGGGGGTTGAAACGAGATGAGCGCTGTGGTCCTTTTCAACCCAGGCCATTCTATGATTCAGGTACCTTCAAGCAAAACTGCCAGCCAAGAAGCAGCTGCAGGAGGTCAGAGCTGTCAGGGCTGTACTCAGAGCAGCTTTCAGAGGAGCTGCAACCCTGACTGGGAGCACTGGTGGGATTTGGCAAAGCCATGGCAGGAATGTGTAGGGCACGTTGGGTGTTAGGTGGGCTTTTTGATTCAGTATGAACCGTAGGCTCTTCCTAATGCTTATGGAGCAAGGGGTGAGTTAGTTTTTCAATTGCAAAATGCAGTATTTTGTGGTTTGCTTCAAAGAGGGAAGCAGCAAATGAGCTGTATTTGACCTCTTTGTGAAACAAACTGTAATTCATAACCACAGGGAGGGCGAAGGGGAAACCTCAGGGTGTTTTCCATTCATAGGGCTGAACAGGCTGGCTGCAAAATGCAGAGTGGAAACATGGCATTGATTTGAGCCGTGGGGTGCGATTGCGTTGGGTCCCCTGTTAAACCCAGAGAGTGGGAGTGTGGAGCAGACGTGTCCAGAGCAGTGTAACTGTCCTAAGAGTACTAGAAATGCTTGTTGCACTTCCAATGTTTAGTTTTTTAAGCAGCACGACAGTGTGAGCATCCCTTCTTCCTCCATACGAACCCACAGCTCCTCTCGATTCTCATCTGAGAGCATGTGTCAACTTTTATCATCTAGTTTGGGCTAGAAATTAGGAGAGATGGTTGTTTTTTTCATATTCATTAAATTACTGGAGCAAAAGTGATTGTGAGGTTGATGAGAAATGAGCAACTCTGGCCTACACACCACAGTACTTAGCCATAACCAAGCACCAGCTTCTCTTGGCAACGCCATTACACTCCATTTGCTTTGAAAGCCATTGAAGTCTTTCCCAGTGCAGTCTTCCCAGCTGGAACTTTGGAAGAAATGGTGAAGAGCTGTCAGTTAGATTCTAAAAGGGATTTTTACACCTTTAATCCTACAGGAGAGGCCTTGGAGGTTACTAGAAGAAGTCTGTGGGATTACAGCTGGTTTTGGATGAATGTGCATGGGGGAAAAAAGCGCTGCTCAGATCCACGTCCTCACTGCACGCTGAGCAACGTGGCATTTTGTCTGCTCTTTCAAAGAAAATGTTTGTCATCGCCTGCCCCTGTTTTCTTTATCTTGAGACCTTTCTAATCTGTTGTTTAGTTCCCACTGAACTGTGTTAGGAGTTAAGAGGCTCAAGGATAATGAGGTTGGTGAAGCTGAGCTGCTGGGTAGAGGGAAATGGCCTGAATAACTCGCCCCTCTTAAGGGTGAGAAAGCTCAGATGCAGACAGTCCTATTGCTTGTGGGCAGTGGGTATGAGCAGGAACATCAGGACAGTGGGATTAGGGCGGGAGCAAGGGATCTGGAAAGCAGGTGGAGAGACTAAAAGTTCTACGAGCCTTTGAAGGGTATGGGGAGAAACTGGGGCTGTTGTGAAAGGGAGCACTTGGTGGAGCTGGGATCCACAAGGGATCATCGGGCTTCCTTTCCTCCTGTGCTCACAGAAAGCCTTGCCTTGCAGAAGCCCAGCTGAAGGAGGTCCAGGAGATGCTGGAACAGGAAGGCTTGTCGGAAATAGCTCACAGTAATGCCAGTGAGCAGATTGCTTATTTACTGGTGGAAAGAACGGCGCTGCTGGAGAAACTGCAGGTTGCAGATGAGAAGTTGAACTCGCACAGTTGTGTCGGCAGGCTGTGTGCTGCACAGCTTCAGGTACGCCCTGCTTCAGCTGCTCGGGCTGATGGAAAGCCTGCTGGGGAAGAGAATGTCAGAGAATGTCTTTGGTCGTTTCTTTTTAAGTAAGATTCTGCAAATTCTCTGTGCTCACACTGATTTTTTTTTTTTTTTTTTTTTTTTTTTAGTAGGTTTCACACTTGTGTTTCTCTGTTTGA
This sequence comes from Lagopus leucura, assembly GCF_019238085.1. Classification (NCBI taxonomy): domain Eukaryota; kingdom Metazoa; phylum Chordata; class Aves; order Galliformes; family Phasianidae; genus Lagopus; species Lagopus leucura. The sequence continues at coordinate 64,386 of NW_024962286.1, forward strand.
TTTGCTCTCACATCTTACACAGGGATGATAAGCAGGGCTATCTTATTTCTAGTTAGAGTTCCTGCCTTGCTGTTGTGGGGTTGGTTGTCACTCCTGGTCCAAAAGCACCTTCGGATGTAGGTATCTTCCTCAGAAGCAAAGAAACCTGCAGGGAAGAGCTCCCTGAGGTGCTGCCTCCCACTACCTAATAGGAAACGTCTCTCTGCAAATCCTGAGTGATCTGCCTGTGACTTTCTTGCCACTTGATACAAACAATTGCAGAAAGTTGTCTTTTTTTCTTGTGAAGCATTGTAATAAAACTTAACCTGGTTAGGAGGAAGCAGAGCTGTAGCTCCCCAGTGAAATGCCAGTTAACCACACCTGCCCTGGGCATTCACCCACTGCGATCAGATTCACTCTTCCTTCAGTGTGACGACTGATAAGAGAAATAGAGCTACGTCAGCTGAAGGATGCAGATGCTTGTAAGTCTGATGTTGAATCCAGGCCATCCTGCATGGAGCTCCTGCTTCTGAAGATGCAGCTGATGCTTACCCCTGTTAGATGTAGGGGCAGGTTCCATCCATCACTTCAAAGAGCAAGCAGGCAGGGAGCATGACTGCAAGAAGGGCTAGAACAGGAATTCTGCATTGATGTTCATGCTTGTAAGATAGAAGCTGTTGGTTAAGCACTCTGCTCTCTTTGGTAGCATCACACACGTTCTACACAATCATGAGAGCCACCACGGTGGTTCAAGGTAATAGAGCAGTTAACCTTTTAACTGGAACACGTAATCTTTCTAATCCTCAAAAGAGCTGCTTCACGCTTGTTCACTCTTATGCTGGAGGCCCAGAAAAGTCTGGGTGTAGACGTGCATTTTCGTGTAGCTGTCTCTGACACATATGAGGTATTTTTGCAGGGATGTGGGATATCTCTGATTGAAACCTGTTCTTATTAAGGTATGATTATAGCACCTGCTAATCAAGGCACGTTAAAACTGAAAATGCAGTGTGCTGGTTCCCAGGGATGCATGGCAACATGCTTTCTTGTGCTGATTTTTAAAAATTTCTTTTCTGTGCAAGGATGAATTTGCTCACATTCATCAGGAGTTGGAAGATGAACTCCAGCAACAGTGTGAATCCATGCAGCACACTGAAGATGCAGTAAACGAGGTAATACATTGACATATTAATTGCTTGATGGCATGGCACGTAGGTGAGATTTCAAGCAGTGGGTCTGCTCTTCAGCACACTGTGAGGTTTAGAGATTTGGGCTGGTGAGGTGTGGGTGAGCTTGGAAACACAGCCAGTGCAATCATGTCAGGTGCTACTTAGTGGACTGCAGAGCTCTGTAGGAAACAGGCATGGCACACCATCTGATGTTTGCATTTTGGCATGTTCCTCTTGCAGCATGCCTCTATAAGCTCTGTTTGTGTGGCCAGTACTGTTCCAGTGGGTCAGGAGGAGCACGGAGCCATCTGTGGTCACTGTAAGAGTCATCTCACTTCCATTGCAGCACTAGCTTGTGTGTTTCAGCCCTACAGGAAAGAGCTGGAGAGGGAGCGGGCATCACGTGTGAGAGTAGAACAAGACCTGGATGAGGCCACACAGAGGCTGCTGATGGCTCACAAAGAGATCCTGAGGCTGACAGATGAGCTGGCTGCACAAGGAAAGGAGCAGAGCAGAGTAGGTAAGAGCTCCTATTGTGGCTGCGTGCCACTCCTTGTTACTAGCTGGCATTTAGCCCAGCCCTGTTTACTGCAAGCCTTGCCCTTCCTTGGTAGGATAGTTGGAGAAAGGCTGTCCTGCCTGTAATGTGAAAAAATCAGTGTCAGATTTTTACCCCGGTACTGAGATCTGAATGCATCCAGTAAATGCAGTCAGGATGAAACCCTGTTTTCTGGTTACAATACCTCAAGCCAGATGCTTCCCTGCTGCATCCTGCAGGAGCCCCCCAGCAAAACACGGCCCCTAGAAGCTTTTTCTCTGGGCTCCTCCAGTTGTCCCCAGCTCTGTGATAGGGAATGCCAGCATTTGCAGCAATTAGCTTGCTCAAGGAGACTGCTAGCACCTGGGCAGTGTTGCTGTGCGAATCACAGATCGTGATTCTAACCTTGCAGCTTTCACAATGTTCAGATGTGTCCCTAACCCTCCTAGCCAGCCTCCAAACCCATCGTTACAGCTTTTTAATCACGGGCACTGAAACGAGTGCTCTGCAGTTGTCTGCTCTGGTATCGACTGACACGCGTGCGTCTGCGGGCACAGTGATGTGCTGTGCTGCAGCCTGCAAAGGGCACTGCTTCCCCAGATTTCGGACAGGATGCAGCATGACTCCTCTCAGTGGATCTCCCTAAGTATCAAATGAATCTAAGGCTTTCCAAACTGTGAGTAAGGGTTTGATGCTTGCTACGTCTGCGTGGTTTACTGTGCTATATTAGAGAGCAAGATGAGTGAGTTCTCCCCATGCTGTCTGTCCTGCATGCCTTCTCTTCCCTGTGAGCTGCAGAGCCATGAATAAACAGATTCTTTGAAGATCAGACATTTTGTTTCTATTCAGTAAGGCTCCACTGGAGCAGCGTATTTTGGTTCAACCTGCAGCTGCCTGTTGTGTTAATGGAAAAATACAAGATTGCTCCTGGGCAGTTTGTAGCCCCATTATTGAGTCTTTAGTGATGGAGATTAGAGATCTTAAATCACTGGTTTAAAGTGGTTTAGCTGCACACCCCTTGACTGACTCTTTTTCTTACAAATTTATATTTAACAGAGAAGTGCATCAACAATGCCATTGAGTTTTGTGTTCAGAAACCTGTAACAGAGCAAAACTGTTCTTCTATTCTTACAGGAGCTGCCCCGTGGTCAGTGCTGCAAGATTCTGGGAGCCAGGGAGAAGGCATGGATGAATGGAGGCAGAGTGGTAAGTCACCCAACTCTCAAGCAGAGGAGATCCAAAATCATATTAAGGCTTTTCTTAGCAACAAAACAGGCTTTTTAGGCTTTTTGGCCAAATGAAGGCTTTGATAGAAGGCTTTTCTTGTTTTGTGTATTTTTTTTTTTTTTTTTTTTTTTCATTTCAAATTACAGAAAGTGAAAATCCAATTGCACAGTCCTTGCTTGGAAGTGGAATTTGAGGTTATGGTTAGTTTTTTTTGATGTTGTTGTTTTTTGCTGGATTGGAATGAAGACACTGGGTATAGTTTTAGTTTTGCCTGAGGAAAAGCCAAGTTTAAGCTGAAAAGGGAAAAATCTTTGTTCATTTCTTTAAGGAAAACTGGTTTCCCACTGGTTACACTTAGGAGTAGCAGAGCAGTGTGCATGCACTTGTTAGACCCACTGCTATCACTGTGCTCCCCATACAGACATATTCTCCTGTTTCTTGCAGGTGAAATACTGCTCTGTGTTAATTCATCTGATGGTTACACATGCTTATTGATTCAGGCTTTTATGGCCATCTATTCATCATGTCCTAGATAGCAATACATTAATAGTGAGGTTCTCTCTCTGCTCATAGCAAATAGTGAATGTCATGTAAGTTTTCACTCATAAGGAAACTTCTTCCAAACTGTTTTACTCTGAAGTACGTTTTGTGGACAGGCACCAGGTTTGTCCGTGCTGCTGATTCTGGCTGTGACTGGAAATAAAGCATAGCTCGTGTGGTGGATGGTTGGGGGATTTCAACTCGAGACTGCTGTGCTCCTGCAGTAAAGGTGGCACAGCTTGGTAGTGCTGGTATCAAACCTGGATCTCCAGCATCATAAACCTCTGTCTGAGTGAGGGAACTGTGCTCCCACGTGCGTCTGTGTGCACTCTGCTGTCACACAGCTGTGCATAAGGGCAGTGCAGTTTCAGAAATTCATGTGATAGCTCTGCTCTGAGCTTGGTGGAGGCGAAGGGCTGAGGCAGTGTTAGAGCTGGTGACCAGTCCATGTGCTGTGTCCAGACAGGATGGAGCTGCAGAAGGCCATGGAGCACAACAGCAGGCTGGACAAGGAAATCCTGGCGCTGCGTGCGCGGGTCCAAACACTCGACTTGGAAAGAAAGACATTCCTTGATCTGGTGAGTGCCCGTCCAGTTCTGGCTTGCTCTCTGGGTCAGCAGGCTGCTCACAGCTGGCATTCCTGGGCTGACTGCTGATGTTCAGCTGGACTCCTTTCCCTGCTCTGCCTCTGTGTTTCCCTTCTCTTTGCTGTGAGTCTTTCCAGAACTGCAGTTCTGATGTCACGTGGCTCACAAACATCCAGAGTCAGAATCACTGCTCTTAGTTAAATGGTTCACGTAATGAGATTAGAATTCTCTGAATGCAGCAATCTTTCTCAATAGGATATTTCCTTAGTGAGGTGGCCAGTGGGGAGTGAATATAACGTCTGATTTGGCACAAGTTTTGCCTCTGTCCTTAGCTCTCAAATTCCCTAGTAGTTGTTCAGCAGCCTACAGCTGGTTCTCAGGAGTTTTAATTATTTATGTCATCCCACATCTCGCTGTTCTCCTGGATTAAAGCTAGTAGTTTTAAAATAATGTAAGTATCATTGAGAATACTGTGCCCATCTCTTCCAGACAGTATCAAGGACTTACTTTCTTGAATGAGATTTATTAACATTTGAGGACTTCAAACTTTTAGTATGCAGTTCTGCTCCTTGCATTCAAAACATGCTGACTCTTAGAGTTATGCTGTCATCTGAAACTTGGATTTACAGGGCAATCTGTCCGTGCACACGTAAGTATATAGATACCAGAGATGCATCTAAGATTTGAGATTGACTTCTCAATGCAAAAAAGGAACGTAGCCAGACTGAGATCACTTCCAGCCAAACGTGTTGTCAAGCTAAGTCTAAGAATCTTTGTTTCGTAGGAAGATGAGGTTTAGCTGTTGATGTAATAGAGAGCTGTCATTCTAATCTGTGAAAGCTGCGAGCAGACTTTGTTGTGAGCCATGGGAGCTGTGTGTCCTGAAGTCATTTTTCTGTCTGAGAGCAGCATGGGCAGTGGGGGAGCTGCATGCTGACCTCCCATGCTTCCACCTCGCTGGGCTGAGGCCGCCTGGCGGTACCAGCCATGTGAGCTCAGCAGTCCCTCAAGCTGAGCAATTAATAAATCTTCAGTTTATCAGCTTGAGGAGGATCTTAATCCCATAAGGCAGAGAGATGAGCATCCACCAAAAGTACGAGTGTTTTTATTTTGAAGGTTGAACAGCTGAAAGAGGAGATCAGTGAGTATCAAAAGGGCGAGAAACGAGGATTCCCCCTGCCCACACCAGGCAAGACTGAAGAATTTGCAGCTTGTTCACTGCAGGTATTTTCAAGTGCTTTTTGTTTGCCATCACAGAAAGCAGATCCTTTCTGTGTGTGTGTAGATGTGTAGAGCAATCTGTTGGTGTAAGCTAATGCCCACTGCTGCCTTCCCAATCGTTACAGGTCTGGGGGGTTTTACTCTTATGGCTGGTGGATTATCTTAATACAGGCAGATGTAGCTTGTGTCCCATTCATTTGTTAGAGACTTGGGCAGCTTTAAAATCACATCATGCCAAGATATTTCAGTCTTAATTGCATGCTAACTTTTCATTTTTTCTTGATACACAGGGCACAAAGGATGAAGGGAGAGCTGAAGGGGATTGCATTACAGGCAAAGCTGGCTCAGATCAAGAAGACAGATGTCAGGGTAGTGAAACTCTTCATAAAAGGTTTGCGATGTAGAAATCCTTAATACATTGTCTTTTTGGATGGCTTATTTTGCATTCTGGTTGCTGTTACTCTGTCCTACAGAGTGCATTGAAGAGTTGGGTTCATTCGAGTATCCTTTGGTACCAGCTTTGTTTCTTTGCTCTTGAATTAGAAAGTTTGGAGGTAATGCAGTCCTGAGTGGATGTGTATCAAGAATGCAGGCTGTTTTCTGGCACTTTCTCCTGTTTTCTGCTTTCCTAAAAGAGTAGATGTCGGGTTTTTGTGGCTCCCTGCAGGCAGAAGTGTTGTTTTTGAAATTATTTTGCTGCTGGGAGGATTTTCTCTGGATTTGATTGCTGTCCAGGGGGTGTACAGAGACACTTGGCTTTCACACTTAAATACATTAACTGGGATTTTTAAGGGAAGACAAAGCTTCATTCTCAGGTGGCCTGCTCAGGATGTGCTGCTGCTAAGCCTCTTCTAAGGGCTTCAAGGAGGAAAGGATTGTCTGATCCCACCCCACATAGCAGTTCCAGTCTTGGTGATGTTTGTTGTTGTTGTGCAGGTGTCGAGAGGTGATTGAAAACATCGAGGGCAGGAATTCTCAGCTCCTTCACAAGCTGCACAAACTTGAGCAGGAGCACGAGGATTTGGTAGAGCGCAATGAAGAGCTGGAATCAATTCTGGGAGAGACACAGATCCAAACAAAGCAGGACAAGGAACAGTTTGAGAGTGAGGTGGAGGGACTTCACCGGAAAGTAAGTAAGGAATGGGAGAAATGCTGTTTGGTTTTGATTCTAGCTGCTTGTCTCTCTGCGTATGGATTGGTAAAATAAAATGATGCTGGACCTACAGCTGCATGCTGCTTTGTGTAGTTTGACAAGAAACACTACCTGCAAAGTCTGTCACTCATACGATATTGACACTTGCTCAGAGGTATGCACACCCCTAAGGAAGTACAGCAGCATTTTCCAGCTTCTTCCTTTTTGGCACTTGAACAAGCACTGTTAACAAGCTAATTTGTTGTCCTGCACCCGCAAGATCAGGCAACGTTCCTTTCACAAACAGCCCTTCTGTATGCCTGGGCTGTGCAACCTTCAGTTTCTTGTCTGAGCTGAAGCAAAGCCTTTGCGATTCAAATTTGAATTGCGTGATGATTTCTCTGAAGGTATTTCCTTTGAGCCTCTTGTATCTTGGAAGCATTTATTTCCCCTGAGAGGCTGTCCTGGATATCATCAGTACTCTTTCCAGAGCTCCACATCAAGCTCCTTGAGGAGGTGCATTTCCACCTTGGATGGATGTTGCTGCTGCCCTCTGAAGTTCCTGCTGAAGGGCAAGTTTGAGGTGGCCAGGACTTCTTTGGAGGCTCAGAAGGGGCAAGAGGTTTTTCTGATAGAAGGTCATGATGGAAGGCCTGGCTTTGGCCTCAATCCCCATTCCTCCCCAGACCGGCCTAGCAGAAGAAATTGGTTACTGTGGGGCACTGGTGCTACCTGATCTGAAGAAAGATCACTAATTAAGCATGCTGGTGATGAAAAGTTGCACTTCTTGAGCACAGCATTTTGGACACCTGTCAGTTGCAAACACTGAAGCACTTGGGAGTATTGGGGCCAGGATCTGCGTTGTCTGGAGACATCCTTTCTGAAACTATTGGATTTGAGAGGACAGTGAGGTTTTCCTCATCACCCCTTCTCTCATCCTGCAGCATCTGCTGTTGCATAGAGCAGAGATGGCTGGACACAACTTTCTGAAAAGCTCTAAGGAAGCTGATGCATTTGGAGAGGCTCTGCTTCACCTTGATCAAGAGGTGATCTTGCTGGTTTCTTCCTAACGTGTCCTGCTTGGTTTTTTGGGCACCCTCAAACAAGGGCAATCTGGGTCATTTCCTGTTAGCAGGACAAGGCTGTTCAAAGGATCCTTTGACTTGAGAAGGTTAAGGAAGTCTTTATTTCCACTTATTTGCGCGTGACAATCTGCGAGTCTTTAGGACGCCATCGATCCGAACACCATGGTAGTTGTCTCATTTACCAGAGCTGAGGCCGTGTCAGAGACCTCCTTGCAAGACCTGCTGAGTCATCTCCGTTGACATCTTGAATGTGGATTAAGTGATGGGTGAAGCTTCTCAGTCTGAGGCTGCCGCTGTTGGAGTGATCCTTAGACCTGGTGCGACGAGGGCTCCATCCTTCTGGAGATGGCTTTGTGAGGAGCACTACTGCACGGCATTTGTGGAGCATTGCTTAGCAGGGCACGCAGTCCACCTCAACTGGCAGCTGAATAGCTCTAAGGACAGGTCTTCTCTAATCTCTGGCCAGAGAGCAGAGGAAGCCAGAAAATGTTTTTGCTTCTAGGCAGGTAGGGAATAGAAAGCTTTACCCCTGAAACAGGCTGTCAGGGACTTTCAATTTCCTTCGGTTGGCTGAAGGCCTTGCTGCTTGGCCAACAGTTCCTCCCTTGGGCTGAGCAGCCCTGTCCCCTCTGACTGAGGCCAGGAGATGTTCTCTGGAGCTTCCAAGCAGCCAAGGAGATGCAAGGCTACAAATGGCAGCAGAGGAGGGGTCTGCAGGATGGAAGAGAAGGCTAAACCTTGGCTAGATGCACTGTCTGTACAGACGGAGTGCAGCAGAGCTGCGTTATTCATCTCTCAGGCTTTTGGGTGCCTGGCTGTAGTGACGGAAGAGCTGCACAAAGGCGAGTGCATTGGAGCCTGGAGAGAACAGCACTGTGGGTGTTTGCCAGGCTGCACCGTGTGAAAAGGACTTGGGAACCTTTTCTGCTCTGGCACACCTACCAAAGTGCTGGCTGCACGGGTTGCTGACACAGAACGGGGACGCAGGGACACAATGTGAGCATTGTTCTGCCATTAGAATGGGACTTACCTGCCCAGCTCAAATACTGAAAAGTTAATGGCTTGGAAGAAAAATAAGCTAAATAATGGAGATTTATTGAGATTTATCAGCTTTGGGAGCAAAGGCTGGCGGGGGGCTGAGGAGAACAGGTTTGCTTTGTTCCTGAGATCCCTCCCACAGCGTCCCTCCAACGTCCTGTTAGAGCTGCAGGCTGTTATCTGGTCATGGAAGGGGTTTCTGTATGAGCCCTGAGTGTTTCACCCCCCTGGGTTCCTGTTAACTCCTGGCTTGGTAAAATTAGAAAACAGGCTTGCTCAGCCTTTGAAACAGCAGGATGAAAGGTCTGCTGAAGCCAGCCTGCCTTGGCAGCAGTCCATATCCAGCCCTACTCCTCACTTCCAAATGTAGGATTTGTTCTGAAGTTGCTAAGTTCACTGCCATTTGCAAGGGCTGGTTTGGCTTTAACCTGTGATTTGTGTGTGTTAAGATCACAAGTTTAGAGACGGAATTGCTTGAAGTGCAGAAGAACAGAACAGAGATGAGTGGGGAAGAGCAGGCATCCGAAGGAGCACAGGAGATGCAAGAGGTAAGGGGTTTTCTCCAGGAAAAGTGTCATTTTATTTGGAAATGTATTAAATGAGCCTCTCATGTGAATGCTCTTTATCAGTTTCTTCTGAGAATTTGTACCCCATCAGCTCATGCCAGGCAGGTAGCTGCTTTCTCCCAAAGACATACAACATACCAGTCCAATACTCACAATAGCTCGTTACTGTGAGCGTTCTTTTAGGAGATTTTCTTGCCTTCATTGCTACAAGCTGAGGAGCACACTGGCTTCCTTCTGAGGGGCGAAAGGTTTACAGCTGTAGAGGAACATCAAGACCTGAGGTTCTGTAACTTGCCAGCTAGACAGAGGGATCTGCAGGTTTCTTTTGTGGGGAAGTCAAAGCTTGTAGTATACGGGAAATCAACTTGCCCATGTATCCTGCATCAGGTGAATGCTCCAGAAATATTCAGGCAATTCGAGGCATAATCCTGCTGGCAGCTTTTGGGAAACATTCTTCTCAGCCTCATCTTTCTAGAAAATGGAATTTCTGCAGTTTGTTTCTATTTTGCTAGGATGAGTGGTGCTGCGAAAGTGACTCACGATCTCACTTGTTCCAGATGCTGCAGAGCTGTCAGGAAACAATAGAAAAGTTGGGAAATCAGCTGGGAGAGCGCAGAGAATGGAGAAAACAACTTGCATCTGAACTTGAGCTGTTAAGAGAAGATCTGAAGGCTGAGAAGGTACTGAGCAGCCAGATGTGTACCAGCTACAGGTTTGCACTGCACTCCCAGGAAGAATGCTGTGAACATTCCAGTTTGGGAAGTGGGCAGTGCTCTTCCAGAGGGAGCTGCATGTAGTTCCTGCAGTGGGACCCCCTGCAGGGGAGGGATGCCTTTCTGGCTCCATAAAACATCCATGGTTGCCCTTCAGTGTTGTTGCTTGAATTCTCCTGACCCTTTTCTCTAGTCCACTGAGTTTCAAAGCTTTTTTTGGCAGCTGGTTTTAGATCCAGCTACTTTAGGGGGGCTGTCTCTAACTCCAAAGTGCTGCTCCTGTTGCTGAGTGCTTCAGGGCACATTTCACTGGAGGCTGACTGGGGAGCTCAGCACAGGCAGGTTAGGTGCTGAAAACCAGGCTGAAAACTAAGAGCTGCAGATCTGCAGCCTGGGTCAGACACAAGATAGGACCTCAGGGAAGGTCTTAGAAGGAGTAGTGGTGGTTGCATCTGTGACAAAGCTATTCTTCCCTCCCTGGGTGACCTTAAACCAGCTGTGAGTCATCATCACTTCGTTAAACATAAATAGAAACCAGTGGAGGTCTGAACTGTTGGTGGAACTGCACGCAGCCTTGTGGAGGGATGGTGTTACCTAGAGGGCAGCTCTTTCCTAGTGCTGTTAGAAGCTCACCTTGCAGACCAGGCCTTGCTGAGAAGTAGGTTAGAAAGTGGCTGGGTCACTCCGTATGTCAGTGTGTGAAAGGAGCTGTCAGGTTTGGACATGGTGGGAAGAGGAGGAGGAGCCACTCTAACCTCTGCACCCCAATAGCTCCATGCACTCATCACCTGGGGAACTCGTGATGAAAGTCCTCTGTCCTTGAAAGCTTGTTTGTGGTTCTGCTTAAGCTGGAGAGGGAAGTATTTCTCTGTCACAGGGATGATGAAGTGAAATCCAATGGCCTCTGTTAGGCTTGCAGGTAGTAAGTGTTCTTCATGTATTTGGTAGGACCCTTGAACTTCACAAATGCATTAAATTCTCTTTTTTTAGAGCAGCTGTAGTGGGAGAAATCATTTTCCAGCAGGGTGCTGGGAGTGAGCTCTGCATGAATTCTGGGCTGTTCTGATTAATACACATCTGGATGTCAAGACTTGAAGTTGTTCGGTGTTTTGCCAGATGCCCAAAACTCGGCACTCTTGTTCTTGTAGGTTTTAATAATGACCATGTAAGAAATGTTCCAAGAACTGATGCTCTACAAAGAGCACTTACATTTATTAGAACTTCTTTTTTTCCCTTGGTTTTAAGAGATTTCTGGATGTCGCAGAGGAGAAAGCACTTTCTCTGAGCTTATAGTTAGGGGTATATTACATTGCTAACTCCTTTCTTCAACAGGGCTTGCCTAATGCAAAACCAGAGCTGAAAAGCCAGAGTGTCCAAAGAACTTCAGCAAGCAGAGATTTCATTAATGCTTCCCATGAGAGGCTACAGAAAGACAATGCTCTACTAGATACAGAGGTGAGAAGTGTAAAGGAATCACCATCGTTCCAGTGTCTGATGCATGTAGAAGCTGCATGTTTGCCTTGCTCAATATAAATAAATGCAGTTGTGTGTGGATGAGACCTGGAATCAGAATATTGGTGCTAGCATACACTCAGGAAGCATTTGCTTTGGATTTGGTCTCACCAGTGCTTAGCAGATACACCAGACTAGGCAGATGCTTGTTCCAATCGAGAGTTCTGTGTCCCTGTGTGTTCCTTATCCCTTCTTTTCTTGCCCCTTCTGCTTGCAGTGCATGTTTGTTCTGTGTCCTGGGTTTTGGGTCTGTCAGTGCCAGGTGTTGGGGCAAAGATGACACTGGAAGTGGAAGGCAGCCATCCTCAGCATCCTCAGGTTTGGGTTGATTTGGGTGGAGAAATACATGCCTTGTACTTCTGCTGCTTTTCTGCAAGCTGCTTTGTAAGCTACAGTTTTGTAAAGAAATGTGGCACACAACATAATGCACTGAGAAATAGAGATAGCCAGCAGGAGGTGAAATCAGGTAAAGCAGTGGGATTTGGTGATAGCTGACACTCAGCTGCCTCCCATGCAGGTTTGTATGCGTGTCCTCAGGGGAGAAGAGCTGCAGAACGGCGAGGCCAAAGAAAATGAGTGGTGGTGTTTTCTGACCCTGCAGGTCTCTGAACTCGTCCGAGAAAACGAGCAGGTTGACAAACTTCAGCAGCAACGGGAAGATGTGAGTATGGATGGAAAGGAGTTCGAAGAGCAGGTGGCCAAAGTGGTGTTTTTGGAAGAGCAGATCCGGAACCTGACAGATGAACAAGAACAGCTCTGGTAAACCCTAACGAGGGCTGTGGTGCTTTCTGCCACTCACCTGTGCTGATGGTGGAGTTGGTGGATTGAAAACTTCATGCCCTGTTTCTTTTGGGAGGAATGGCCACAGCTGTTTGTGTCTTTTCTAAGATAGTAGGTAATCAGCTCTCTGTAGAGAGTTCTGGTCAGTGAGCACCTCCTCAGCAAACCCAGGATAAGGTGTAAGTTAGCTCACTGGGACGTGCAGTTTGGATCAGCATAAGTCAGACAGAAGGCTTTGGGGGGGCTGTGAGCCCCTGCTTCCATACAGCAGGTCATGGTGTAAGTGTTCCTGGGTGCTTGTGAGCCCAGACCACACAGAGCTACACAAGTGCTTCTTTATCCAGCTGTGTAACCTAGTAATGAATGACTGAGAGCTCACCCTTTGGATACACACCTCTTGTGGATTGGTGTCTGTGGGAGCCTGACCCTTAACCAGAATTAATAGACCCAGGATTAAATCCCCTTTGAAGCCTCCAGAGAGCCTTGGCTATTGCCCAGAGTGCTGCACGAGGTTCTCACAGCCCTCAGAGGCTGATTTCCCTCAGATACATATAGTTACCACTTTCCTGTGCTATTTCTTCTTCAAGTTCTGAATTACTTGAAAGCAACAAGAAGAGGGAGGAGCTAGAAAAGCAGCTGAAGGAGAGCAATGAAGGAAAACAGTCGCTGCTGGAAGAAATCGCCCAGCTAAAGCAAGATATCCTGACTACCAGGGAGCAGCGTGACAACACGTCTGAGGAGGCCTTGAGGATGAATCAAGGCACGGTCCATAGAGACAACAGGTTTCTTACGTCACAGAGCTCTGCAGGCGGTTTAGATGGGAGCATCAAACAGGTATGGGCAGCTTTGCCATCTGCACTCTACTTTTTTCACTAATTTAGTGGCAAAATTGGAGTGGAAGCCAGTCCCTGAAAGGCTGCAGGACTGACAGAAAGGGAGAGCTGAGAGACTGATTTCCTTGGTATGCTGCTGGGGAATGTGCAGAGCCATCATGTCCCTCTGTCACGTTTTTAGATGTAATAGGAAGAAGAGATTTTGAAGACATCCAGGATGGAGAGTTTTAAGATAAGCAAGGATTACATGCAGGGGTTTGGAAGAGATTTGAAGATAAGAAGGCCTGCAGGCAGGAGTGAAAGTGGAAAAGTGAATCAGAGCTGCAGTGATACCAAGACTGTCCCATGTGTGCTGTCAGAGCAGGTTGTGACAGCAGAGAAAAGCATGTGGTTTGCCAAAGCAGGTTAGGAGATGTAGGGAGGGTGCTGAAAGAAATCCTCATAGGAGCAGGTGGGGAAACAAATCCGTAAGTGATGAGAGCCCTGAAAAGGGTTTTCCAGCCAGCTGGGCAACGACATGGGGAGGAACCTTTGATCTTCAGTAGGTTTCATTTGATCCCAAGAGCAGAGGGTGAAGAGAGAGAATGCAGATCAACAGGTGGCTGAAATTGATGCTGGGAAGAAGGGTTTTGATAAAGCAGATGTGGAAAGAGCTTTTAGTTTGTGTACAGTGCTCTTGCAAGGCTGAAGAGCTTAATTAATGTCTGAAAGCTCCTGTAAATCTATTTGCCTGTAACAGAAGTGAGGGAGCACCCCGTGGTGTGCAGGCTGCTGTGGCAGTGTGTCTGTCCCTGTACTGCTGGCAGCTCTCACTTTGTGGATCTGGGTGTCACCTGTGCTAAGAGACTGCCACAGAACTGGGGATGCTGTCAGAAATCACTCAGGGTCTGAGTTGTTTTGCTTTTGTTTGCCAGGTTAGTTTTAACAGGGCTTTGTTTCCTGATCCTTGTTCCTGCAGAGTCTGTCTGAAGAGAGATTCCAGCAGCAGGAGGAAAGGCTGCAGCAGCTGCGGCACGACCTGCGTCGGGTGCAGAACTTGTGCAGCTCAGCTGAGAGGGAGCTGAGATACGAAAGGGAGAAAAACATTGACTTACAAAAGCAAAATCTCTTGCTTCAGCAGGAATGCACCAAGGTAGGAAGAGAGCAGGAGAGGAAAGCGTTGTGTTATTTCACGAGCTCTGGGAGGTCTGAAGTGCTGATTTCAACATGTGGATCTGGTTTATGTCCCTGTCTGGGCTGGTGAATGTTGGGGTCTGTTCATGTCTTGCTCTCACTCCAGTTTTCCCCAGGAAATTATTTGACCAAATAGTGTTTCTCTCATGCATGCACTGCCTCCAAATAAAGCATGGCGTGCTTGCTTGGCGTATTTAGCTTTTGTTCTTGTTCAGTAGCTGGTAATCCTGTTGCCCAGATTCTATATACTGAAGTGCAAACTTGATTTCTTTTTCTTTTGAAACTCAGGTCAAAGCTGAACTGAAGCAAGCCCGGACGAAGCTCTTGGACACGACTGAAACGTGCTCCTCTCTGTCAGCACAGTGGGAGAAGAGCCAGCAGAAGGTCAAAGAACTCGAACAAGAGCTCTTGAAGTGCTCCCAGGCTGAGAAATTGCAGAGCAGTTTGCAAGAGAAACTTGTGCAGGAGAAATCTAAAGTGTATGAAGCACAAAAGCAGGTAACTCATGAGGGTGGACTAACTCACCATCAGCAGTGATTTTAGCAGTTATGTGGCTGTAGTTCAGAAAAAGATGCACTGGCAGCTCATGAATCAATTTCCTGAAGTGCATTTCACTAGGGTGAGATTGCCTGAGAGGCTGACTGTGTATTTTAGAAGACGTCAGTCATTAATGGGAGTGTAATTAAGGCAGTAGAAGGCAAATTGATTACCTTAACTCCTGTCTCTAAAGCTCAGTATTTCAGAGCATACTGCTGGGATGCTGTCAGGTGTAGGGAGCTTGCATTGTGCTCTCACTGACAACTCTTGCTGCTGTTTGCAACCTGGTGAGCTGCAAAAACTCTGATTTTTTTATGGCATTGATTCCTGCACTGATTGCTGGATTTGGTTTTGAAGTGTGCAGGATCACACTAAGTGTAAAAGAGGATTGTTGCTAATTCGTGCCATGGTATCTGATCCAAAATCTGAGTCATTGGAAAGGATTTGCTTTTTGTGAGTGCTCTTGGAAACAAAAGACCTGCAGAAATGAGTACGTCTGGGTAGAAGCAAGCAAATCTTCCTTTCCTGTGACTCCTTTGATTCCAATACCAGCTTGTTAAATTTGAAAACTTTAATCCATGTCCAATTTTAATCTGAGCTCTCAAAGATCCAGCAAAAGCTGAAGGATTCACAGCACCAACTCCTGCTGGCAGAAGCCCGTGTTTCTGACAAGAAACTCCTGGAGGAGGAGCTGAAGGAAGCTCGAGGAAATGAAGCTCGAGTGCAGCAAGAGCTCCGTGAGGAGCTGCTGAAAAGGTACACAGAGCTGGGGGAGAGCCATAGCATTCCCTCTTTATGAAGCATGAAAGGTTGGAGGGGGTTTCGGCTGACTCAGAAGATGCAGCAGCCTTCCTGCCAGCCCAGTGAGTTGGGGCAGTGCTCATTCACCTCAGTGTTAATTGAGTTAATTAACTGTGCTCATTCACCTCTGGGTGCCAGCACTGCGGGTCCGGCTGCGTCGCAGCACGGCTCTGTTCACGCAGGGTTCGATGCTCCCAGTCCCAGCGTTCACCTTTTGGCGTGGCACTGGAACACGGCGACATCCACGACTGATTTCTTTCTCCCCCCCGAGTCGTGTGGGCTATGTGCAGCGCACTGCGTTGTTTTTAGAGCTCGCAGTGGCAGATGGTGAGGCGAGCTCGGTGTCAGCGTCTCCCTGTCACACCGATGTGCTTTTAGGAAGCTCCTGGAGCAGCAGGTGGAGGAGCTGTGGCAGCAGCTGCGGCATTCCCAAGAGACAGAGGCGTCACTGGCCAAGATGCATGTGGAGCTGCAGGCCAAGACTCTGCACGCCTTGGAAGATGACAAGAGAACTGACTCGGGCGAGGTGAGCTGCAGCACACGCGTGTCCTCATCACCCAACGTGAGGCTGAGAAGCAGAGTGGATGGGACCCGTGATGGAGAAGCTTTGGAGACCGGACTGAAAGGAGGCGTGGAGCCCCTGTGGCTGAAGGATGCGCAAAAATAGAGAAAATATTTGTTTTGCAGCACCTCCAGTGTCAGAAGGAGAGCCAGAAGCTTTCAGAGCAACTCTCGCTGCTGAAGGAGGAAAACAAGGCTCTCTATGAGGAAGGAGTCCGTCTCCTGAACCAGAAGGATCTGTATGTCAGGTAAAGGCTTAAGTGGGAAGGGATGTGGAGTCAGGAAAAAAAACCCACAGAACTACCCAGGAGCTGCTCTTTATTTGCCTGATAGTGACACCGGATTTGACTTTCTGCAGCCTTCCATGTCTCTCCTGGTTAGGACACGTAGCACTGAGAGATCTGTCTTAATCCACGGAGAGGTAACCCAGAAGAGCCAGGGCTGGGATTTGTAAAGCTGGGAGTCAGTTTGGGGGATACTTTGGGTCCTTTCCTCAGTCAGTTTCCACTTGGTTGGTGCTTAATGCAGTCTTGCAAGAAAAAAATGAACAACCAAATGGTCAGATGTGACAGTGAAAGGTGGAGTCTAGGAAATCAGTGCACTCGCTCTGCCTTCAGCTGTGTGGACAGAGCTTGGTAGATGGCTGCAGCTCCTGGTTCAGGCTTGGAGATAGATGCCTTTGTAAATGCAGAACGTCTTCCGCCTCATTTTTGGCTTAAAACACAAAAGGGTTTCACATCTTTGTGTTTGTGCCTCCTCAGGAAATATAACGAAATGCAGCTCCGCCACAAAGACAAGATCCGCAGAGCCAAAGCAACGTTTATCCAAGAGGTGAAACAAAGGGACAGCAGAATTAAGCAGCTTGAAAACGAGCTCAGTGAGTCAAAACTCCAAGTGGAAAAGGTAAAAGAACTCATCGGGGGTTTCCCCACAGGGAAGGCAGGGAAAGCTGACTGCAGAGTAGCTCTTCTCCTTACAAGGAGGTGATTGCCACAGTAAGCTTTGCAGAGCAGCTCCAGCAGAGGTGCACTTGCCTTGCAGTGGCAGACAGGAGGCTTGAATAGTTAGAGCTGATGATGTAAGAGCCACTTCTTCTAGCAAACCTCCTGGAAAGGGACAAAGCAGCCCTGAGAAAGGCACCTCGGTGCCTGTGGTGTGCTGGGAGAGACTGTGAGGTTTGCAGAAGATAGAGAAGAGCAAAGCATAACTTCTGGTTGTTTCCTTCTGCAACGGTGCTCAGGGGAAGGCACTGATTGCACAGATCACTACTGAGAATGAGAAGTTACTCCAGGAAAGAAGGCGGCTCCTCCAGAGGATCACTGACCAAGAGGAGACCCCTTGGAGCAGCAGGTCTACGGTTGCTGCCCTGCAGAGCAGGTAGGCACCTAGCGATGTCCCAGCGGGATGCCCTGGGAGCCTGCCTCGTCTTTGCGTGTCTGCAAATGTGCTTTCTATGAAGAAATCCTTAATTTTGGCTGGAGGAAAGCCCGAATTGTGCCTTGCTCATTAGTGCTGGAGCTGTTGATTGCTGTGGGATATAATTAGGCCCTCTGCCCAGCAAAACTCTTGGCATACAGCTGAAGTCCATGGAGGCAAAAGGATCTGAAGTCGAAAGAGGAAGATCCTTTAGGAAGCATAATGGGGCCAGAAGGGAAATAACCTGCGCCTTGTTTGTGCAACACACCCAGAGTGAAGATCCTGGATGAGGAGAACATGCGGCTGCATGAGAGCAAACTCCTCCTCTCTGGCCACGTGCAGCCCTCGCAGCGCGCGCTGAGGAGCAGCCACACTCCCAGCACAGAGGTGAGACCCCCTGGGCTGTGCTGATCTCAGCAGACAGCTGGCAGGAGCCATGTCCTGCTGGGAGGATCAGTGTCTGCAGCTGCAGTTGAAGTGCCAGAGAAGGGCTGGACCACTCCTTTCCTGTGGATGGAATGGGGATGCCAAGCATGCAGCAAACTGCAGTGGCTTGTTGGCGAGGAGGAACTTGTGGGTTAGCTGGTATGGCACTCAGATTATTATCTGGTCTTGCTTGTTAAGCAATGAACTTAGGATGAGAAGTCCAAGGGTGATCAAAACATCCCTTAGAAGTACTGGTAAAGAGATCAGGAGCACAGGTAGCATTCTCTAACAAAAAAGCTTTTCCAAGCATGTCACCAGCAAAAGGAGGACTAAAGAAAACATTGGTCTGCTGTTCAGTGAGGTTGGTCATCTCACAAATGGAGATGAAGATGAAGCAGAGACACTTAATGCCTTCTTCACCTCTGTATTTAACACCAGTGATGGGCCCTGGGATCTCCAGAGCCCTGAGCTGAAGGGCTGCAACCAGGGGGAATGATGAGCCCCAGGGTGACTTTGAACTTGTCTGGGATTTGCTGCTAGAACTGAAACCAAGTTGGAAACAGTGGTTACAAATGAAAAAGGACACTTTCAGGACCTGTATGGCAGTCCGTGGTGTTTTCTTTTTTTCTGGTTGTTTGACCTGGGCTTTGGGGTTTGTTAGCTTTTGACTTAAGATTCAGACTCAAAGGACAGATTTATGTTTAGTAGCACTGTAGAGCTGGGGGATCTGCACTGGAGTGGGGGACACCTTCAGCTCCAAGGCTGTACATCCAGGGTCTGATGTGCACCTCCTCTCTGTCTTTCCAGGACTTGAAGAGTGCCAACTTCTCTGAACGACAGCTGCAGAGTAAGGTGTCGGCGTCTCCCCGTGCCAGGTATTGTGGGGTAAAATGAGAAGGAAGGGATTTCTCCTTGCGTGTGATAAGGCAGGAATGGAGCGTTTGGGCTCACTCGTAGCCCTGTGCTGCCTCACAGAGGTGTGCTGTGGTTGTGTGGGTGGCAGGAGGTCAGATAATGCTTTAAGAATGACTTAAGAGCAGAAATGTGCTTTCAGTTTCCCACCACGAGAGCCACCAGACTCCCTCAGCAGCCTGAAGCCCGTGCACGACACCAAGCCTGAAGGAGGAGCTGAGAGCCAGGATTTGTCCTTCTGCTTGTCCCCCTCTCAGCCTTCAGAGATTGGGTACCTGAATGTAGCCTCACCTGGAGACACCACGGCCTCCCAGCTGCAGGAGGAGAGTCAGAGCATGAGCTCTGAGAACTTCTAACCTGGGAAAGACGTTTGTGAGGTACAGACTGGCAGGGCTGCCAGGATTTGGACTCCAGTTGCCATGCAGTGTTAAGGATTGCAAGAGGGAGTGTTGCCAAATGACTTGATGATTTCTGTGGTAACTAAATTATGCAGCAGCTTTTTTTTTTTTAATTAACTTAGCCAACAATAAATGCGTGCGCGTCATCTCCCACCTACCCAGAGGCTGGAATTTGCAGACAAACTCAGTACAATAGAAGGGGGGTGGGGTAAGACACGTGTTTCCCTGAATCCAAATTCCCTGCAAACTTTGTAAATAAAACTTGGAGAGATTTTCCTGTGCTTGGCTGTGCATCCGTGTTTCTCCGTTCCCCTCTGTGTGTGCTGAAGTGCTGCTTGCTTTGGCTTCAGCTGTGTGCAAGCGTAGGGAGGGGAACAGGAGGGGTCTAAGGTTTGAAGGGAGAGAACTGTTTTACAGGGGGAGGAATGGAAGGCATCTGAGCACAGTATGGGGAGTGAGAAGGGCCATTGAGGGAAGAGGAAGGAATTTGGCTGCAGATGGAAGCAGGGAGGAGCTCTGAGTGTAAGGAGGAGGGGAAAGGGAACCGAAAGGAGCAAGAAGGGAGATGGAGAGGCTGCAGAAATGGAATTTGGAACATAGGTGGTGAAAGGAGGGGATCTGAATCTGCAGAGAGGGAAATAGAGTAGATCTGAATGCTTACAAGCAGCAATGGAAGGTCTGCAAGGATGCACCCACAGATGGGTGGGAGTGGAAGGAGAGCTGATGTGTGCAGGGAGTGGGAAGGGGATCTGTGCGTGGAAAGAGGGAAGCAGAAAAGTTTGTGGCAGGTGCTGTGGGGGAGAGCAAATGGTATCTCAGGCTCCATCAGAAGAGAGGAGGCCAGCAGGGACAGGGAGCTGATTGTCCCCTGCTGCTCTGCTCTTGTGAGGCCTCATCTGCAGCACTGTGTCCAGGTCTGGAGCCCCGAGTACAAGAAGGACATGGAGCTGTTGGAGCGGGTCCAGAGGAGCCACAGAGATGATTGGGGGCTGCAGCAGCTCTCCTATGAAGACAGGCTGGGGGAGCTGGGCTTGTTCAGCCTGGAGAAAAGAAGGCTGCAGGGTGACCTCAGTGCAGCCTTTCAGTACCTAAAGGGAGCCTGCAAACAGGTGGGGAGTCAACTCTTGGAAAGGGGAAATGACAGCAGGACAAGGGGCAATGGTTTGAAGTTGAGGCCGGGAAGATTGAGGTTGGATGTCAGGGGGAAGTTCTTTCCTATGAGAGTGGTGAGGTGCTGGAACAGCTGCCCGGAGAGCTGTGGATGCCCCGTCCATCCCTGGAGGTGTTCAAGGCCAGGTTGGATGGGGCCCTGGGCAGCCTGGTTTAGCATTAAATGTGGAGGTTGGTGGTCCTGCACGTGGCAGGGGGTTGGAACTTCGTGATCCCTGAGGTCCCTTCCAACCCTGGCCATTCTGTGATTCTGTGAGTGGGGATGGAAAAGATCTGAGCGGGCAGGAGATGAATGCGAGTCAATGCTGGAACCGAGGGAATGGAAGCACACAGAGGACGGGACCCCATCACCTCTGAGGATCTCACCCCTTTCCTGAACACCGTAACACTGCTCGACAGAGCGGCCCTAAGGGCGGACACGCGGCTGAGCCCCGTCACCCTTCCCGGTGGGATTCAGCAGCCCGCGGTGAGGGTAAGGCTGCCCTCGTGTGGCTGAAGGGGAGAGAGGCAGGCAAACAGCGACGAGAAACCCGCAGATCCGTTCAGGTTATCGGGTTCCGCGCCCTCTGCTTCGCTCTCACTGCCGTCTCAGCAGCCGCCCGGTGCTCCGCCCCCCCTCCCGGCTGATCCCCTGCACCCGCAGCCCGCGCCGCAACTCCCAGGACAGACGGCGCTGCGACGGCAACGCAGCGCCCTTACGTGACGTACGTTACGTGATGACGTCACGCGCACAGCAGCTTCCGCCCGCTCGAGGGCGCGTAGCCCCGCCTCCCTCCACTCCGCTTCCGCTTCCGGGTGAGGCGGCCGTCATGTCGGCGCTGGCGGCCAACCCCAACAACCCTGTGGTGTTCTTCGATGTCACCATCGGCGGGCAGGTGGGCGGCGGGAGCTGCGGGCCGCCGCGGTGCCCGCCCTCGGGCTCCCCGTCTCTGGGCCGAGCGAACCACGAGGCTGCAGCCGCTCTCTACGCGCTGCTCCCTCCGTGCCGTTCCCCGTCCCCTTGGGTGCTCCGGAGGTTGCGTGACTTCTCGCGGTGGGGTGGCGGCGGCTGGGAGCTGCGCTGGGGCGGGGGGGAGCGGGGCGGAGCGGGCTAGCCGCCTGAGCCGCCGCTGTTTGTGCAGGAGGTCGGCCGCATGAAGATCGAGCTGTTTGCTGATGTCGTGCCCAAAACCGCGGAGAACTTCAGGTAGGAGCAGCTGGCGGCACCGCGGGCTCGGCTGGGCGCCCTGCCTGGCAGCGGGCTGCGAGGGGCGTGCGGGAGTGCGGTGGTTTCAGTGATCACCGCACCCGCCTCAGTTCTGTGTCCCCACAGTGTTGCCCGTGCAGCATCCCTATCACCGGGAGAGTCCACGTGGGCTGAAGGAGAAAGACCGCGGCCCCTCTCTGCTCCCTCTGTGGAGCTTCCGATACACTCAGTTCACAGAGGCAGCACTTTCATGTCATGGTAAAAACCTCTTTGCCGCCCCGTTCTCCATCTCTGACAGCAGAATTCACCACCTGGACATTCCAGTTCTGGAGAAGAGAACATAGCCTGTCCTCTGTGAGACATGGTGCCCTGTTCCACACTTTGGGATTGGTTTTATTTAACAGGTTGTTAAATATCCAGACTTTCTCAAAACTCCATTTCCAAATGGAAGCATTGAGTGGTTATCAGTGATTCTTGTTTCACCCCCACTGAAATAAGCCGAGTCCTGCACAGCATTCAGTGCGCGTTGCTGAGTGCCACCCTCTGTGTCCTCAAAATTCAGAAGTGGTTTATGCTTGGCTTTTCTGTGTTTTTTTCTTTTCCAGGCAGTTTTGTACCGGTGAATTCAGGTATGCGAGTTATTTTTTCCTTTTGCCCACATTCTCAGACACACTGGGCTGGGTGCTTGGAACAATGACCCACTTGGAAGTTTTCCTCACTGTATTGCTGTGCAATGGAAGAGTTTCAGAAATCTCTGATGAAAGCACGCCTGGCTCAGTGAGTCATGGAAGTCTTTTCCTTTGGGGCACAAATGCAGTCATACTCCTGTTGTTCTAAAAATGCCTTGCCTGAAAAAAAAACCAAACACATTGTGGCCCAGATGTCTGTACTGCAAATTGGAGTGGGATTCTTTGAGATGGTGAAATGCGTGCTGCAAACAGCTGTGCCCATTCGAGGCTTCCCTTGGCCTCTGGTAGCATCAGTGCAAAATTAGGATCCAGGATGGGCTGAAGGAGGTGGGTCGGTAGGTGATACATTAAGCCAGCTCCTAATGTAGGGGGCAACCCTGTGGGAATGTGACTTCCTGGGAGGGTTCTGTGGTGGGATTTACAATGAGTTGTAATGATTTTCCTTTTTATTTCCTTGTAGGAAAGACGGTGTCCCCATAGGTTATAAAGGAAGCACTTTCCACAGGTGGTACTTCTGCTTTTGTTTAGAGATTAACAGCACGAGGTGGCTTTGAGACCTGCCTCGAGGGTGCAGCTTCTGCTGTCTACCCTTTGGGTGTTGTCAAATACTGTCAGTGCTCACTGTTTGTAGACTGTAGCATTCACAGTCATTCACAAGGCATTTTTCTACTGGGAGCTAAGTATTGCTTTACTTTTTTAGGGTAATAAAGGATTTCATGATCCAAGGAGGTGACTTTGTAAACGTATGTACTACTGCATTGCTTTTGTCCTTTTCCTGTGCTGTACAGCATGCAGCTCGTCCTTCCCCCTGTTTTCTCTCTCTGACAGCATGACTCACTATAAAGCGAGGGGCTTTTCAAACTTGCAGAGGTTTTTCTTTCCACTCTGTTGTCCTTCCCGTTTCTCCTTTCCCCCCAGTAAGAGGCAGAGATCTCCACTGTGCGTGTGAGAAGAGATGCTTAAGTGCACAAACCAAGAATCTCTTCCAAGAGATCATTTTGAATCAAGTCAGGCTTAATAAAGAAAGTGTGTGTTAAGTGGAAAGGCAATAAGGGGAGACAGGCTGCAGACAGAGTAAATGGGGCTGAGATTCATGATCCCTGAGGTCCCTTCCAACCCTGGCCATTTGTGATTCTGTGGTAAATTTCACTGTCTGTGCTGGATTCTGTTTGAATTGCTTGTGCAGCTTTCTCTGAAAGGTTCCTCGCTGCCATTGTGCTGAAGGGTCTCAGTCCTTTGGCAGAGCACAGGAGCCTCTCTGCAGTGCAGCAGTTATGGGCCACGCTTCTGTGGTTGATAAATCAAGTCCTGAGGTCTGAGTGCTTGTGCTTGTAGTAAGGGCAAGGTGTGTTGACTTGGAGGAAAGGAATGAAACGTCTAAATGTGTTCACCACTGGTATATATAATGGCAGTGCAGCATCTCTTTTTTGGGCTGAGTTTAGCACGGTGATTTTGCTTATTTCAAGTTCATGCTGCAGAGCTGATGCTGTGGCTGACTAATTGCCTCTCTTGTGCAGGGTGATGGCACTGGAGTAGCCAGTATATATAGGGGGCCTTTTGCAGATGAAAACTTCAAGCTGAAACACTCTGCTCCTGGCCTGCTTTCTATGGTAAGGATAAAGTGAAGACTGGGAGCTTTTGCTATTTTCTCTCTGCCTTTTTCCTAAATGTATAAATTGTGTTTGCCAGACAGTAGGAATCTGTACAGTGGGATGGAAAGTGTGACAGACCTGTGTTGTAAGTTACCAGCTGGAAGATTGGTTATGGTTTGAGCAATGCAGGAGTCCTCATCCTCCAGCCTCCTTTCTTCTTACCTGTTGGAGCTCAGGAATGTGTTTTGTTTGCCCAGCTTTCAGAATGACTTGACAATTGCAGGTCTTGTACAGTGATGAGTGAAGGGTCTTTTTCTTCCCTTATACTGTTGTTGAACACTGACCTTAGTGAGGAGAAAACAAAGACTGTGGAGTTTCAGAGTCACAGCACTGTTACTGTGCTGTCTTTTAGAACATTTTTCCCCAGAGTGATGCTGCAGTCACTAAAGATGTTGTTGTGTGCTTGCACAGAGCAGCAGGACCTGACCTGATAGTGCACCATGTCCAAGCACAGGTGCTCTCCTGCAAATGTGTCTTGTTTCCTCTGGCTTATGAATCAGTAAGCTTAATAAAAGACAGTGAGGCCATTTCTGAAGCAGCAGCTCTTTCCAATGTCAGATCTCTCTGCCTCCAGCTTTGGGGAAGTCCTAATTTGTAATGCTTTGCATTTTGATGTTTTCACCCCGCAGGCAAACAGTGGCCCAAGCACTAACGGGTGTCAGTTTTTCATCACGTGCTCCAAGTGTGACTGGTTGGATGGAAAACACGTTGTGTTCGGTGAGTACAGCCTGGCATGCAGAGTCTTGGGCAGTTCCTGTGGCACAGCTGCTAAAATAAACAGCTGTGGACTGCTTTTTCCTTCCCCATCCATTGTGCCAGCGGAGGTATTTGTGCAGCCAGGTATTGAGATGCGTCTTTAGAAACATTTTTTTCTCAGCTTAACTTTAATCCAGATCAGATCCTTGATCGTTGTGTCACTGTTAGTACATAAATCCTTGTGCCAGTGCAGATGGGACGAAGGATGAGGGGATGGATGCCTTCCTACTCCACTGTCAGAGTGGGGCTGGCATCCAAATGGAGTTTCCAGCTGAGTTTGTAGGTATGAGATGTGCTTTCAGAGGATGACTGACTTTTCTGTGCTGCCTCTTGAGCTGTAAGATTCCAAGGCCAGGCCTGAAGCTCTTGTCCTGCTCACTGCTGTCAGTTTAGAGAGCCGTGCCCAGGGAGAGGAGCAGGAATTGGATGTGCTGGGGAAGGCAGCAAAGGTTAAAGCACAGCCCTGAGGTGGATGCGTTTCTCATTTCAGGTAAAATCGTTGATGGGCTGTTGGTAATGAGAAAAATTGAAGTAAGTGGGATTTGCCTTTTTTCTCTGTGAAATCCGTGTTGGAAAGTCATGGGAGGGCAGCAGTGGTTGTTGTGTTCTCTCCTGTGTAACGAATACCAGGGAATACCACTGACAATAACTGGTGTCATCAGTTGTCTTCACTGCAAGATAATAGGAAATCCGTTGTGAAATAGTCTGTCATTCAGATGGACTTTGGAAATGCTGTGCTCCCATGGCTGCTGCTTAGGCTTTGAGCAGGGATTTTATTCCCCCAGCTTGATTTGCAGCGCTTTGCATTTGTTCAGGAAGCTGAAATGAAAAGCTGTTCCATCAGACAGGAGTGTAAAGCAGATCGCTTCCGTGCCACTGCCCAGGATCATTCAGTGGGTGTCAAACCATCAGTTCTGCTGATGTGTGATTGGCAAATCTAATTAGAAAAGTTAAACCAATCTTTTGATGAGCTGCCAGGATACGTTCAGATAAATAGGAGCACTGACTGGGTGCCATGGCAGGGTGGTGAGCAGGTTTAACAAAGGGCAGTTGCTGACATCGTGGCACAGCTCTGGGTTGGGAAATGTGCACGAGGGCCTCTGCCATCAGAGAATGCAAAAAGCAGAGCTGCCAACCATTAGGTGTCTCTGGGTTTGCTGTTTTGATGAGATGTAACCTTGTATCTGTCCCCAGAATGTGCCCACAGGACCGAATAACAAACCCAAGCTGCCAGTTGTGATCTCTCAGTGCGGGGAGATGTAAAGCAGTGGAGTAGGAACGGGGTAAGTCTCAGGTTTCTGAGGCATCCGCTGTAGTTGAACAGTGGGTTTCTGTGCTCCTTGCTTCTCTCTTGACTTCTTGTCACGTTCGCATGAGCTTGCAGAAAGTTGGCTCAGCTCAGTGAACCATCACAAAGTGCTGCTTGGATAGCATGATGTTTTTTATCAGCTCAACTCCCTGAAGCAGTTTCCCTTCAGTCTACATGAAGACCAAAGGCAGCACTAAAGGGAAGTGATTTTGTGGCTGCAGTCTGAGGGAAGACGTGGTCAGCCCTGCCTTGGATGGGGTTAGGTTGCCTTGAAGCCTCAGCTTCAGAGAGCGGTGGATGAAAAGGGGTCTGCAAGAGGAATTGAGCTGGGGTTGCTCAGGCAGGAGGGAGCGGACGGTCGTTTAACCTGCAGCTAAGTGCTCTCTGCTGTTGCTGCAGAAAGCAGAGCATCCATGTGTGGTGCAGACAGGGATCAAGAGCAGTGCTGCAGAAAGAGAGGACTTAAGCCTTCCTGCTCACTGCAGCCATAGGGCAGCTGCCACGGGAGGGCTGAGGAATTGCTGTGTTACAGAGCCTTACCTTAATTGAGAAGAACACCGCTGTCCTCATGCAAAGGGAAACGTTTCCAGCATTACCCAGGCTTCATTTTGCTTAAACCAAACAGGTGCAAGGCTGAACTTAGACTAACACAGAGTATTCTGTTGGCGTTTTCACTAGAAAAATACCACAAGCATTCGAGCAAATCTGACCAGATTTCAGTGTGTCAGGCTGCAGCTTATCAAAAATCTGCTGTATGAGCCATTTGGTTGCTGACTTTTCAAATTTCAGCAGGCAGGCACTGACAAAAGCACTCCACACAGTTTTTAACCCTCCTTTATATGATTTCCAAAGATGTCTGGAATTACCCATGAAGACACATCCCTGCTGGCATGGTAAAGCCTTTCAGATTTGCAGTGCTTCAAATGCTTCTGTGTGATGAAGTGACAGTATGGAATGCAGTCACTCGGTGCTTCTGGCCTTTATAGGCTTTTGGAGATGGGGGGCAGCTTTGTTAATAGGCTTTCTTGCAGATGGAAAGAGCCTTGCTGATGTGTTGGGTCCCCTTCAGGGCTGCCCTCAGGCCCAGACCTATTGATCGTGTTTCTTTGGAGCCTTTCTGTATAATCTCTGGTCAACATCCAGCTGCATATCTTCAGTTTGCATCTGCTTCCTTCCCAGCCAGGTCTTAGGAAACATCTTTCTGCACACTGCTGCCTTTCGGCTAGCTCTTGACAGGAATGGGGTTTATCTCCCCCACCTTCAGACAGTTAAATGAGTTATTTGTAAAGATCTTTAAGATCAGCCTGGAGAAACAGGCAGTGTTGGTTATGAATTCAGAGCCAGGCGCAGGTGCTGGAGTGGAGACTTGTTTGCCATGAGCTGGTGCACGCAGCAGGCAGAACCAATTCAGCACCCAGTGCTGTGCTGCAGGATGCTGAAGGTGGCTGCTGAGCACCTGGGACAGTTTGTTCTCCTTTGTTTCAGTGCTCCCTTGTGGGTGGATTGGCCTTTGCCAGCTCCATGCAGCTCCAGCTCCAGCCAGTTCCCCTGCTGCTCCAGTCCTCCTCACAGACTCCTGAAATCATGAAATAATTGGCATATATCATTTTTTTTTAAGTATGTTGAAATGTAAATAAAGGATTTTGTTAAATATTTGCATAGTGGATATCAGTAAACGTGCCTGGGAGTGGATTCTGTGGGCAAAAAGGCATACTGCCTTCCCTATGGTGTGTGCATTATCCCAGCTGATTCGGTACAGAATGTTTCCTGTGTGAGGTGGTGAGAGGCATTGCTGCAGGGCATTTGCTAAGGGGAAAGCAGAAATGCAAGGAACACACCTGAGCTGTGCTGCAGCAGCTCTGGCTGTGAAGCTGCCCTGGCAGAGAAGTTCTGGGGGACACCTTTCTACATACAACCTTATTGAAGCTCAGGACAGGATAAAGGCATGATGGCCAGGATTTTCTGGGCTCTGGAGTGAGTTTTGCTGTTAGCCCTCACCTGGCACGTCCTGGGCCAAAAGGCACTGGGCTCTTATATGCCACAGGTGTGAGAGGAATTGACATGGGTGTTAGAAGGGTGTTGATGGAAGGTCTTTTGGTTAGCGGGCAGAGAATGAGCATGCCATAGAATTCAGGGCTCCTGAATGGTTGCAGAGAACAGAGGTGAGGCTGCAGGTCTGTGGAAAAACTGTCATTGTCAGACTGGGTTTGCAAGCTCACCTGCTGGGCAGCTCGAAGTCACCCTTTGTGGGCGCTGGGCTCCAAGGTGAGTTTTCTCTGCAGCAGATTAAATATCAGAGAGGTTGGACAGAGTCTGTTCTGTCAGGTGCAGTTGCTTTGTCAGTCCTGATCTGCCCCGTCGCTCCTCTCCTCGTGCAGCAGAAAGCTTTGTGATCTGTGCCTGAGGTGCAGGAGCGGGGCTGGCTCAGGGAGGTGTGGGCTGACGCTGACGTGTCAGAGGACAGATCCTGTAGGCATGCTTTGGTGTCATCTGCTACGTAACGGCTGCTCGAAATCTTTAGGGCAGGCTGTGGGATTGCACAGCTGCTGAGGATGCTTGCAGTTTATTCTCTCCTGCTCAGCGTGTCTCACTTGTACCTGCAACATGCCAGGTGATGAAGGAAACAAAGCAAAGGATCCCATTCCCATCCTGGCTTTACATAGCCACGATTTCTCCTAGGAGACAAGGGTTGAAAATTCCTCAACCAGAGGAGGAGAAAACTTGGGTAACAGCTGTGAGACAGAGGTGAGCAAAAAATGAGACGCTCAGCTGTTGCTCATGCTCAGGGAATGCATCTGGATGCCCTTTCCCTGTGGGGTTTAGGCGTGAGCCTGACTCCAGGCGGCTCAGAGGAGCTCTGCCTCCAGCTGCAGTGCTGAGGTTCACAGTTCTGGCTGTGGGTACCCAAATTCACTCTGCTTTCTCACCAGGGAAACCAGCCTATTTCTGGGTCCAGGCTCAGCAGCGTTTTCTCAGCCTGATGTATTTCTATCACTGTGATCAGCCAGTTGTACTTCCTGCATAGCAGGGGTTACACAGCTTCCCCAAATTAATATCTAACAGTGGTAAATCCATTACAACCTCTTGAAAGTTGTGCCAGTGGTTAATTGTATCCTGTTACATTTATCTACCTTGGACACTGAATATACTGAGTTTCAGCTTCCCAGCCTGTGGATCTTGCTGTTCCTTACTTGCTGGCTAAAAGTTCTCTCAAACACCAATATTTTTGGATTTAATTTCTTGTGATGAAGTCACCCTTCAGTCATGTGTGAAGCAAATTCTGGAATCTGCTGCAGAGCAGATGATTGTTATCCTCTATCTGAGCTCCAGCATCATTCTCCAATGGTGGGCACTGCAAACGGAGGCAGTTTGACTGCCTGTTACTCATCTGAACTTCACGTTCACCTCCAGCCCCTGCAGTGTGCCCTTCCTCAAAAGCTGCCCTGAGCTCATAAGCCATCAGGAGACACATCTTTATAGGCTTCATCACTGAGATTTGAAGATTCTTCCCGAGTTACTGATAAAACTGATAAGCAGCTGTGACTCCTTTGTTTTATGTGACCCCTCTAATCTATATACCATTGTATTTTCTGACATAGAATCACAGAATGCCTTGGGTTGGAAGGGACCTCAAGGATCATGAAGGCTCCAGAGGATGATCAGGGGGCTGCAGCACCTCCCCTATGAAGACAGGCTGATGGAGCTGGGCTTGTTCAGCTTGGAGAAAAGAAGGCTGTGGGGTGACCTCAGTGCAGCCTGCAGTACTTAAAGGGAGCCTACAAACAGGAGGGGAATCAGCTCTTTGAAAGGGGAGATAACAGCAGGAGGGGAAATGGTTTGAAGTTGAGGGAGGGAAGATTTAGGTTGGATATCAGGGAAGTTCTTTTCTATGAGAGTGGTGAGGTGCTGGAACAGCTGCCCAGAGAGGCTGTGGATGCAGGGAAGGGTTGGAGATTCGTGATCCTTGAGGTCCCTTCCAACCCTGGCCGTTCTGTGATTCTGTGAATCTCCAACCCTCCCACTGCATGCAGAGCAGTCAACTCCACGTTTAATACCAGACCAGGCTGCCCGCGGCCCCATCCAACCTGGCCTTAAGCACCTCTGGACCTTGAACACATCCAACCTCATTTGAAGGAGGGAAGATTTAAAACCATTTCCCCTCGTCCTGCTGTCATCTCCCCTTTCCAAGAGTTGACTCCCCTCCTGTTTGTAGGCTCCCTTTAGGTACTGAAGGCTGCCGTTCGGTCACCCCGCAGCCTTCTTTTCTCCAGGCTGAACAAGCCCAGCTCCCCCAGCCCGTCTTTGCAGCCCCTGCAGCTGAGCTCAGCACGGTTTGCTCGCCGTTTCCCGGCGGTGTCTCGTGGCTGAGGGCAGGGCTGTGAGTGTGCGGCCAACCACGACTGGAGGGCAGGAGGAGAAATGGGAGACAGGATGGCTCAGTCACAACAAACCCAGCGCGGTGTCCCTGCGGGCGGAGGCACGGAGGTGTCGCTGGGAAAAGGCTAATTAAAAACCAGGCTTTGAAGAGCCCTCGGAGCCGCGGCCCGGCTCTTAAAGAGCTCAATTAGAGGCGTTTGCCTCGAGGAAATGTAATGAGAGCAGCTCCTCGGGAGCGGTGCCACCACAGCTCAGCTGTCCCCGGGGCGCCCGGGCACTGCGCTCTGGTGGCACCGCTCGGTTCGTCGCGGCTCGGCGCTGTGAGGGGCAGCGGCCGGGCGCGTGCCGAACGGCTCCGACTCCAACGCCTGCCGCGCCGCGTGGCCGCGCACGCTGCCCCCGCCGGGCCCGCAGCGCCGGGAGCCTCGGCCCCCTCAGCGGCGGCGGCCAATCAGAGCTCGGGGGCGGGGCGCGGAGGTAGGCGGGAAGAAAAAGAAGCCCAGCAACCGCCGGCCGAGCGGCCAATAGGAGCGCGGAGCCAAGGAAAGGCAGGTAGTGCGGCCAATGGACGTTCGGTAAACGGCCGCCGCCGGGAGAGGAAAAGCCGGCGGGATTGGCTCGCCGTCTGACGGGCGGGGCTAGCGGCCAATAGAGTCGCGCGCGGGCGGGGCGCGCGGTGTGGCTAGCCGGTGCGGGCCGCCATTGTGGCCAGTTCGATCGGTATCGGGAGCGGAGAGCGGAGCTCAGCGAGCCCGGAGCAGGGAGCAGCCCCCCCCACGGCCGGCCTCAGTCACCATCACACCGCGGGAGGCGGCGCAAATAGCCAGTCACCACCACCGTCCGCACCGAACAGCCGCCGCCATGAGCAGCGAGGCCGAGACCCAGCCTCCCGCCGCCCCCGTCCCCGCGGCGGCCTCCGCCGCCGCCCCCGCCGACTCCAAACCCAACGGCGGGAGCGGGAACGGGAGCGGCGGCCTGGCCTCGGCGGCGCCTCCCGCCGGCGGGGACAAGAAGGTCATCGGTGAGGGAGGGAGCGGGCCGCGGGGCGGGGGAGGGCCTCAACGGGCGGCGCGCGCGCCCCTTCCCCCCTCCCCTCACATCCCCACCCCCGGGGCTGCGCGCGCCCTTCCTCACAGCGCGGCGCGCGCCCCCCTTCACCCGCGGCGGCCGTTGGGCGCGCGCCCGCTCCCCCTTCCTCCCCCCGCCCCCCTTCCCCTCCGCGCGCGCGCCGCTCGCCGCCGGGCCCCGCGTGTCGTTGGTGGGGGCGGGGCGGCGCGGCTCAAGATGTCCGCCACGCGGGGCCTTTGTGTGCGCCGCCCCGCCACGTGCCGCCCCTGACGCTGCGCCCCGTTCTCTCTTCTATTTCTCCTTCGCCCCCCTCCTCTCCCAGCAACGAAGGTTTTGGGAACAGTGAAATGGTTCAACGTACGGAACGGTTACGGCTTCATCAACAGGTGAGCTGGGCGGCGCGGGGGTGGGGGGAGCTCGGGACTTCATCCCGCGGTGGCGTGGCCCGCGTTAAGGCCTTTCCTGCTGCTCGGGGCGTTGGCGTAGGCTGTCAGCGCGCTGCGGTGCTCGTTTAGACCTCTCTGTGAAGTTGAGCGGGACAGGCGGTGCGGAATTGGGCAGAGGGGATGTTGAGGTTCGATGAGAGTCGTGCAGCTGTGGAGGAACAGCTGTGGGCATTGGTGCGGGTGAGAGGCTGAGCTGCTGAGAGGAGCTCTGCGATGAGGGACCTGGGTGTCCTGGTGGCCAGCAGGATGACCATACCAGCGGTGTGCTCTGGTGGTCAGGAAGGCCAGTGGGACCCCACAGAGCGTGGCGTGCAGAACGAGGGAGGTTCTCCTCCCCTCTGCTCTGCCCCGGGGAGGCCACATCCATAGCAGTGGGCCCAGTGCTAGGCTGCCCAGTTCAAGGCAGGCAGGGAACTGCTGGGGAGAGCCCAGGAGGGCTACAGAGAGATCAGGGCCTGTATGAGGAAAGCTGAGAGGGGATCTGATCACTGTTTCAAGGTATCTAAAATGTGGGAGTCAAGTTGGTGGGGGCAGACTGTTTTTGGTGGCATGCAGCAGCAAAACAAGAGGCAGTGAACAGAAACTGGAACACAGGAAGTTCCGTACTAGCACAAGGAAGAACTTTACTGTCAGAGTGGCAGAGCACTGGAGCAGGCAGCGGAGGGAGGTGGTGGTGTTTCCTTCTGTGTGGATGTTAAAGACCAACCTGGATACCCACCTGTGTGACCTGCTCTGGAGAACGTGTCTTAGCAGGAGGTTGGACTTGATCTCTAGAGATCCCTTCTGATCCATACAATTCTGTGATTATGTGATGTCCAGTGGCATTGATGTCGGTTAAAAATAGCGGTGGATGCCTAAAAGGAGGTGATCCTCAGACAGCTGTAAGCGTATAAGGAAATGTGCAAGATGCAGATTTCTTGTCTATCACAAGACCACAGAATGTAAGGAGGCCTTGAGAAACGTGCTGTTAGGATTCCTTCTCTGACAGCAGTTGATCTAGAGAGCAGTTCTTCCCTCAGTCAGTTTGGAGTGCCTGTGGGTGGTGGTTCTGCAGAGGCCATGTTTCCAGAAGGCGTTGTCATGCTGCACGCCCTGCAGGGCTGTTCTCTGCCAGGACCTTGGGATGGGGAAAGCCCTAGGGCAGCCCTGTTTCCTGCTGGAGGTCACTGCTGCTTCTCTCCTGTGTGACAGCACGTGGCTCTGCTGCCTTAGTTCCATCAGTGTGTTAACTTGGAGAAAGATGCACAAAATGGGAGCTGGGGGACTTGAAATCCACCATGGCAGGGTTTGACAGGAAGCTGGGGAAATCTTCTCCAGGGGAGCAAGTATTGGTACTGATGATTCTGTGGAAGTTTGACCTAAATGCCACCTTTTCATCTACCTGTTACACTGTGGCCTGGTCTTAAGCCTCTGAGCTCCTTGGCTGGCCGGTGAGCAGCTCTACAGCCTTGCCCAGTGTGCGTTCCCCACGTGGTGGCTGAGTGTCAGGTGTCAAACAGCTGGCAGAGCTGCTGCAGCATCCCAGCTCCTGGAGGTGCGTGCACAGCTACAGGTCGCTGCTTTACCTCTGGGGAAGGCTTTTCTGTTCCGCTCGTAGCTGAATGCTGCTGCATGAGTCAAGCACGGAAGCGGGAGCAGCTACTTAAGGCATCTGAATGGCTTCCCTGCTCGTATTATTTTGGCAGCTGTTTAATCCCTGAGGTTGCTGTTCCTAATGAGAAACGCAGCGTGAGCTCATGTGCTCCAGCTCAGCTCTCATCTCTTGATAACGCTTCTGCTCCCAAACGGCTCGGGCTCACCGAAGCTGTGGAGCGTTGCCTGGGTCTGCCTGCAGCTCACATTGGCTGTGGTTGTAGTCTGTTGGTGTGTGTTAGTATTAAGGACGTTTATTACTGTTTTCTGAAATATTAGGTTGAATTCTGTCGGTTGTTCCTTGCAGTTGTCAGTGTAATAAATGAACGTGCAGGCAGCTGAGTTGCTCTTGTTGCCATAATTGGAGCTGCACGCTGATATCTGGCTTTGTATTTACAGCTTTGCTGTGCTTCCTTAATCGCTGCTTGCTCTTCTGATTTTTTTAAAGAAGAGATTAAAGATATTGAGAGCATCGTCTGGCACCGAGAAGAGATGAGTGTCTCACAGGGCCTTCAAAATGGGCACCTCCTGTTCTGTTTCCTATTTTGTTTGCAAAGTACTGATCGTTATTCCCACATTATCCATGTGGCAGCACATGTACTTCTCCTAGATGGGCTTAGTGCAGAAATCCTGTGGCAGACGCTGGGTTATAGAATGAACCAGGAGGGTTTTTAACAAATCACGTCTCCACCTTGGTCTGGTTCAGCGGAACAGAGTTGTTTACTGAGCCAGAACTGCAGTGTGCTCTTCAATGGGAACTGTGATGTAGAAAGGGCTCTAAATGAAGTGAGGAGCAGCTGATGTGCTTGCAGGAATGGGGCTCGGGAGCAGTGTAGGGCATCCGCACAGAGCTTGGATGGTGAGCAGTTACCACTACTGTGCTCTCAGCAAGGGCAAGCACCAGACTGAAGGCAGGCTCTGGGCTTCCCTCAGGTCCTCAGTTCTTGGAACACCTGCGATCTCGTGTTGAGAACAGAAGCATTAGGCTTTGTAAGAGCTGCTGGGTGCTGCCTGGTGGGCCGGGGCTGAGCTGCCTCCTGAGCTGCCTACCTTCTGTAGCCTGCTGGGCTAACTGCTTTCCATCAGCTCTGCAGTGCTTCCTTGTGGAACTGCAAATGGGGGTGTGGTGCTGTGTGACAGCGCAGCTGTGACTCGGGTTGAATTGTTTCAGAGTTGTTGCTGTGTGTTAAAGCTGTGGTGAGGAGTCCAGGTACGAGCACTGCAGTGCCGGCTGTGCCTGCCGTGTACATCGTAGGAAATGAAAGGCACTCGGCGGGTGATTCGTTGGTCTGTGCAATGACTTGAAGTGAGGCTGTGGCAAGGCTCAGCCCTGCGATGTGAGCCTGAGGGTCAGCTGCAGGCAGGCTGTGATGGTGAGCATGGCTCTGCAGCAGCATGAGGACAGCTGGGGCTGTGCTCAGTAACTGAGAGCAGGAAGCTCCCTGTGCCCACCTGCCTGCCAGCCGCGCTGCTGCCCTGTGGAGTGCTCATGGATGCGGCCTGCAGGAAGTGGAGCTGGGGAAGCAGGCTGTGTGTGCTGCTTTTCATAGCCTGTGATGTCACATCTTCCACTGTGCTGTCCCAGGTATCTGAATTTCAAACTGGGCCAGCGCGCTGCTGGTCTCACATCTGAATTTCTGTTTCGTGCTGTCTTGCAGGAATGACACCAAGGAAGATGTGTTTGTCCATCAGGTAAGATGTGTTGGGAGCTGAAATGTGCTGTGCCTGACCCTAGCCAAGTGGGGTGGAGGGGAAAGTGGAGCTGTCGCACTTCCCCGCTGGGTTTGCACATCAGGCAGGCTGCTTTCCCACCTTGTGCTCAGCTGTGGCAGTGAGGTTTCCTGTCTCTCCCCTAAAATCACTGCTTACGTGCTGAAACGTGTGGACATGTTTTCTGATGGATTTTATTCCATTGAGGGAACAAATGGACCTGAATTGTGTTGCTGACATTAATTTGTGAAGTTGTGACACTTATTAAAAAGTGTTTGCTGAGTAGAATGTAGCTGAGAGCTGTGCTTACAGAGCATTCAGCGACTGTCAGAAATGCAATCTGCTGCTGAACAGCGTAGGAAATAACTCCAAATAAGCTCTTGTAATCAGTGCATGCACCTAATGAGAACACACAGAGCACTTAGTGAGAAACTTCTGATATTTTTGGGGGGCAGCTTTGTATCTCCAACTGGAAGCATGTGGGCAGACATTTCCAGGACAGCTTTAAGGCTGCGCCAGGTAGGCCAGAGCTGTATTGAAGCACACACGTCTTCTGGCTTTGAGTTTCCACTGTGGCTTAATTGCTTGTCCACGAGGATGCCTTAACAAACCAACAGTTAGATTCCTTCCCCCAGAACACCAACACAAACTTCACTCAGTAGCGTTTTCCCGCTGTGCCTGTGAGTGTAACTTTGCCATATTTGTTGTCAGACTGCCATAAAGAAGAATAACCCCAGGAAGTACCTCCGCAGCGTAGGAGACGGAGAGACCGTGGAGTTTGATGTGGTTGAAGGAGAGAAGGTAAAGCTCTGGGTGTTCTGGGAGCGTGCAGGGAGCAGCTCTGCGGGCTGTGCTGTGGTGCTGTGGTTTGAGCAGGCGCCCGATGGCATCCGGGGAGATGAATGGTTTACAGATGGGATGCAGGTGGGCACCGAGTGGCTCCGGTTTGCTGCTCGCTGCTTACCTGACCTCTCTGTGCTCCTCAGGGTGCGGAGGCAGCGAACGTGACAGGGCCTGGTGGCGTTCCAGTGCAAGGCAGCAAATACGCAGCAGACCGTAACCATTACAGACGATATCCGCGTCGCAGGGGTCCTCCACGCAACTACCAGCAAAACTACCAGAACAGTGAGAGTGGGGAGAAGAACGAAGGAGCAGAGAACATCCCGGAAGGCCAAGCCCAGCAGCGCCGTCCCTACCGCAGGCGGCGGTACCCACCTTACTACATGCGTAGGCCCTACGGGCGTCGACCACAATATTCCAACCCTCCCGTGCAGGGAGAGATAGTGGAGGTAACGCACAAGATGTGGTTCCTTTGCAGGGCTGCGTTTTATCGCCCTGCTCCAGATGCTGGAGATGTGCTCTGCAAGGCTGAGCAGTGAGATAAAACACAGCTGTTGGGTACAGCTGTGGGACGGCAGCGCGCTGGGATGCGTGTTAAGTTTTGTTAGGAGTGATGGGGCGCAGAGGAGCTCTGCAGCGCTGCTGTCGTGCGCTGAGGCCGCCGTCACCTCGCAGCCCTCGGTGTGGTTTGTCTGCCTGGCTGAGAGCGCTTGTTGCCTCGTGTCTTCCAGGGTGCTGACAACCAAGGTGCAGGAGAGCAAGGCAGACCAGTCAGGCAGAACATGTATCGAGGTTACAGACCGCGATTCCGCAGGTATGCTGCAGGCCGGCTCTCGCTGTCGCCTCGTGCTCTAGCAGCACGGCCGGAACGCCGCGGCGCTCAGATGCTGCATGGTTAAAGCCCAGCTTGACTTTCAGGGGTCCTCCTCGTCAAAGACAGCCTAGAGAGGATGGAAACGAAGAAGATAAAGAGAACCAAGGGGATGAGACCCAAGGTCAGCAGCCACCTCAACGTCGGTACCGTCGTAACTTCAACTACAGACGCAGACGCCCAGAGAACCCTAAACCACAAGATGGCAAAGAGACGAAGACAGCCGAACCACCAGCTGAGAACACGTCCGCTCCCGAGGCCGAGCAGGGCGGGGCTGAGTAAACGCCGGCTTAACATCTCTACCATCATCCGGGTGAGCGCCGGGCTGCTGGGCGCGAGGTGACGCAGGGATCTCTTGGTCTTGGGCGCTTCCCTCCGAGTTGTGCTTTGCAGGCTCGTGTCAGTGGTGCTGTGCCTGTTGCAGCTGAAGTGGCTGCACTGCTTGCTGGTTCTGCAGAGCCAGCTGTGAGCTTTTGCTGTGCGAGTGCTGGGTAACTGGGAGGGCTCTGCTACCAGGCTTTAATTTTCCCTGGTGGAATGAATATTGCTAACCTTAAAGCCTCAATTGCTCTCTGCTATCAAAGTTCACCCACAAGAAGCATTTTGATGCTGGTATGGTGACCTGAAAAAGTTGTGCAGGTGTGCACAGACACTAGATATTACTCAGGCCTGCCAGCATTGTGGCTTTGATTGCCCTGTGTGGCTTTTCCACCTCTACATGTCTGTTTCTTGTAAATGGATGTTGAATTTGCAGCATTTTGGTAGGAGCTTCTCACCCCGGAAGGGCTGGAAATGGTGGTGGAGGGGCTGCAATGGGAGGTGTGTTCTGCAGGGACCTCAGTGCTGTGCTGAGGCGCTGCTGGGCTGCCTGCAGCGCACGGAGGTCCCTGCTGAAATCAGAGCTTTTTGCTCATTCTGCCTTCTGTAGTCATTGGCTCTTTGCTCTCAAAGCAGGCAGGCCTGTATGGAGCCGCGAGGTTCTGGTGAGGGGTGAGGAGTGCTTTCTCCTGGGTTCCTCTGCGCTCACTTGTGATGGAAGCTGCCAGCTTCCATCCCTGCGCAGCAGGCTGCTGTGCTTGAGATTTGTGTGCGTGAAAGCAGCATGAATGTAACTTGTAGTTGAGCCTCTATCTGAACACCTCAGTGCCATGATGTGTCTGATGGGCCTTTATTTCTCTTTCTTTCAGTTTAGTCATCAAAGAAAAGACTTAAGAAATGAAGAAGAAAAGAAAATGAAATTCCAGCAATAAGAAATGAACAAAAGAATTGGAACTGAAGACCTTAAGTGCTTGCTTTTTGCTGTTGACCAGATTACTAGAACTATCTGCATTATCTATGCAGCATGGGGTTTTTATTATTTTTACCTAAAGAAGTCTCCTTTTGGAAACAATAAGCACGTTTTTTAAAAGTCTGTTTTTTCTCAATACACCTTTAAAGGTTTTTAAATTGTTTCATATCTGGTCAAGTTGAGATTTTTAAGAACCTCATTTTTAATTTGTATGAAAAGTACGCCTGATTTTTTCAAGTCAAACTGCAAGCATCTGTTAATAAAGGTCTTAAAGTTAATGACAGCGTGCTCTTGGTTCTTTCAAACCCACCTCTGTGAGAACAGCTGAGAAAAAACAGCTGGGAATAACTGCTTTAATTGTTCAGCGTTAAGTATTTGAATATTGGAACTGCAGAGCCTGCGCTGCTCGGTTTGCGCCCTCGGCTCTGCTCGGGGGTAAAAACTGCTGGGTGAGGAGGTGCTTGAGGTCATCAAACTGTTCCCAAAAGCTTTTGGGGACGGGAAAGGAGAAACGCTCCTCTCCTGGGGCGGTGCAGGGCGCTGCTGCTCCTGGCTCAGCAGAGGAAGCGGCGCTTCCAAAGGCGAGCGGCTGCGGAGTCCGGGAGCAGCGCAGCGAGTGCCGCTGGGTCTGACGGCCTGAGCGCCGAGCTCTGAGCGCGACCTGCAGCTTCCCTTTCTACCCGCTAATGAGCGCTCTGCTTTTATCATGCTAATGCTTGTTCTTAATTGCTTTCCTGTGTGCTCGAGCACCAGCCATTAGCAGCCCGGTGCGGCTGGGTTGTGCCCTATCTCCGTGCCTTTCAGCGTTTCCAGCTGCCAGTGGAGCGGCGGGTTCCTCCTGTAGGAGCCATTCTTGGAACGCGGAGCTGTTGCACAGCAGCTCGCGGTGACTGCAGGGCCGCGAGGCTTTCCCTCTCCCTTTCCCTTCCTTTGGGTTATAAGCTGAGCTTGAAATCGAGGCAGATCCACCTCAGCAATGGGGAGCGTGTTGGTTTGTGGTTTTCAGAGCGGTTTGTGAGTGAAGAGGGATAATGGTTAATTTGGAAAACGCTCCTTTACGTGTGGGCTTCAACACCCGGCTTTGAAGGAGCACCTGTTACTTTTCAGGCTGCTTTGTGTGCAGCGATGGAGTGGCACACAGATCACTGCTCCGAGCTGCAGCTGCAGCGTCACCCTGCCTGCTGCGCGGCCGGCCCGGCAGCCACGTGGAGTCAGTGTTGCTCTGTGCAGATGAAGCTTTTCGCTGAATTCCTCCACAGCAGCGATGCGGCAATGAGTGCAGAGCTGTGCTGCGCCCACAGAGGCATCGAGCATTGCTGGTACAGCTGCAGGGTACAACAGGAGCTTAAGGCACTCTGTCCACTGCGGGGCAGTTGGAAGAGATGACCTGGAAGTGCCCCTTTCAACTCAAACGATTCCATTCCCCAAGGCTTCTTATCTTACTGTGAGACGTCGCTGAGCTGCCCCTGTGGGTGACGGTGCTTTGATGAGGGGGGCTGTCCTTGGCTGGGCTGGGTGTGGGAGCTGCTGCTGCCCATCACACACGGGAGTTCATGGTGTACATCTTGGTGGTGACAACACGGCGCTGAGGTCCCTGAGGATGGCTGGGTGCTGGTGGGAGAGACAGCACTCCATTCAGGGTGTGTGTGTGTCGCCCCGCATGGCTGTGCCACGGACATGGTGACACACAGAGAGAAATGAACCTGGATGGCCAGCTGACACCTCCACCAGGACCTCAAGATGCCCTGGGCCGGGGTGGAGCATTTCTGCATTCCCCCTGTGCCCCCACGGGACCTATGGGGCTCTGCATGGCATGATGCAGCCCCCCCTCCCATCCCCCAGCCAGGGTGCAAATGCCAACTGCCCTTCATTTGCAGCCTGCAAGAAGCACCTGCACCCTCTGAGTCGTCCACCCCAGGTTTATCCCTGCATGACTCCATGGGGCAGCCTGGGGCAACACAGACTGACCTGTGTGGGCATGGAGGCAGCAGGTGAGCAGGACGGATGCCGCGAAGCAGCCCGTTGAGCCAGCCATCCCCAGCCAGCAGGACCACCCAAAGTCATAGTGGACCCCCAGGAAGAGGTTATGGGACACCAGCATGGCCCTCTCCACGTAGACATCCACTGCATACCACACGGAGCCCACGAGACCCAGGATACCTAGGAGGAATGGGGCCAGTTAAGAGTAAGCCGCAGAACCTCCTACTTCCCAGAAGCCCTCGGAAGGATGCCTCTGTCTCCCCGTGTCCCAGCTGTCCCCGGGTTCTCCTGACCACGCACTCGCAGTGCCAAGGATGGCACCAGCCCCGTAGCACATCTTCAGTTTGACACGAGGTTCTTCCTTGAGGAACTTGGTGCAGTCGAGCCCAAGGAGCAAAGTAGCCAAAGCCAGGCCCACCAGGAGGTCCGCCGTGATCAGCAGCGTCCGCGTCACCACAATCTTCACTGGTGAGAAATGAACAAAAAACCAGAAAGGGGACTACGGGGTGGTCAGAGGAAGTGGTGCCCCTCTCCAGACTGCTGCCTGTCCCTCCTGGACTTACCCAGCTCACTGCTAGATTGGGTTGGATAGAGCCCTGGGCAGCCTGGTCTGGTGGCTGGCAACCCAGCCCGTGGGCAGGCAGTAGGAGCTCAGGGACCTGCTAGGTCCCCTCCAACTTAAGCCGTTCCATCATCATTGGGCATCTCCATAGGATACGGTGACACGGGGACACCAGTGTCCACCACCCTTTGTGCTGCTCGCTGTATCTCACCAGGCTCATCAGAAACCTTGCAATGGGACTCAGTAAGTCCATCATCAAGAAACCACACAACTTAAGGTGCGCCATTCAGGAGCTGGGATGCTGTCACCTTCTCAAGACATTCTTGGCTTACCCTGCATGTTAGCTTAGGTAGAAGATGCTGCTGTCTGAGTCTGCTCATGTTGCCATCTGTTTGTGGCTTCTCCCTGAAAAGCCCTGAATCCCCACTTAGTCCATGCTAACTTCTGGTTCCCTTCTTCAGTGTCCAAATCTTCGTCCATAGAATCACATTATCCTGCGTTGTCTATATATAGGACAAGGGCCTGAGTTTCTCATTAAGGTCAACCCTTCACAATGAGGATCTTTTTCTCGAGGGAAATCTTAGCTGTGAACTCAAAGATGCCTTGTTGGGTGTTCACAAGAGGTTAAAGAGACTTGGTGGAATAGGCAAATGGTGCTGGAAATGGATTGCTTGACACTGTAGAGTAATGCTCCCACCCCAGACCATACTGTCCTACCTGGATGGTCTGCCAAAATGGAGTCATACTGGTCACAGGTCCTCACCCCATCCTGCATGTTGGTGACACATTCTCTCCAAAGCCCCCGGCATTTGTGACTCACCTGGAAGCAGGAGAAAGGATGCTCAAAGAGCACTCAAAACACCTCTGCTCCCCAGGGATCATAGAGTCATAGAGTGAGTTGGAAAGGACCCTAAAAGACCATCCGGTCCAACTCCCCTGTAATAAACAGGGACACCTACAACCAGCCCAGCAAAGCAGACCGTCAGGCCCTCACCTAGCTTTCAGCCACGAGCATGTGGATGCTCTACTCACCTCTAGGCTGTCATCAGCATTCACCATCCAGCAGTCGGTGCATGTGGCAAGGAGGAGGAATAGGGCTGAGAGGAGAGCGAGACCAAATGCTGTCATCTGCAAGATTGCACTCATGGAGACACCTGCAAGGGAACACGGAGATGCCTGCTGCCACCTCCCACTGCCTTGTCCACTGCCTGGGCCACAGTGCCTGGATCCCTAAGAGCAGCTCAAACGGCCTCCAGTTGTGCCAGATGAGGGCTGGATGGAAGATCAGGAAGGAATTCTCTATAGGGAGTGTGGTCAAGCACTGGAATGGCCGCCCGGTGGAGAGCTGCAGTCCCCAGCCCTGGAGGCATTTCAGACATGTGGATGTGGCACTGAGCGACAGGTTCAGTGACAGGACCTGTAGGTGAACGTGATGATTTCGCTCAGTGACCCTGAAGGCATTTTCCAGACTGGATGATTCCATAACCCTCAGTGCTGCCCCTCTGGGAATCAAGAGCTGCTTGGAAACTATTGTCAAAGAGCCTCTGTAGTCAGACCCCATTATTGGAGCACGTATCTCCTGAGATCCTAACGTTTTCTTTCATCATTCAGTGAAAAGATTACCTGCTTTTCCTTTAATGCCTTTTTAAGAAAAGCTGTGAAGTGTCAGAACACCCAAACTGGAGCACGTGGGGGTGTCCTGAGGAGTGTCCGATCCTCAAGTGGTAAAGAGGGCTGCTGTGCCTCCATGTGGTGCCTTTGGGTGCTGCTGAGCATCGCCAGAGAGCAAAGGGGACGGAACCGTGTGAATTCCATCAATGCCAGAATTGAGGGACTTCGCAGAGAAAGCAATTGAACAGCAGGTCTGAGCGGAGGGCATCACATCTCCAAGGGCTGGAGAAGACTCCTACTTCAGTGTGTTTTGCAGCCCAAGCCTTGGTGCTGCCATATGCTTCAGTGCCTGAACTGCAGCCGCTGTGTGCAGAGGT
This sequence comes from Lagopus leucura, assembly GCF_019238085.1. NCBI lineage: Eukaryota > Metazoa > Chordata > Aves > Galliformes > Phasianidae > Lagopus > Lagopus leucura. The sequence goes on from NW_024962286.1 coordinate 107,051, forward strand.
TCAAACCCTTAGGGTTTGTTTTTTACCCTTTCTTACTGACATTATTACTGACAGACCTCACCTTATAAAGCTCTTTTAAACATCCCAAGCCACCTTCTGAGCAACTCCCCGCAATCTTTCTTCCTTCCCCGAGACCCTGGCTGTTCTGCAGGCTTTGAAGAAAATCTGTTCAGCCATTTGAGTTAAATCAGGGGAAAAAAAAAAAACAAAAAACACCCAACAAAAAATTCCTTCTCTAGAGGAAACGCTCAGTCATTGTTTGCGCTTGGGTAACTCCAAAACAGCTTAGTTTTACTGCTGGAGCCTTGGCTGGTGCAGCAGGTGGTGGAGCTGCTGGTTTTGTTGTGCTTGGAGGTGTTTTATGGGGAATTAATGATGTTTGGGACAAAGGGGAGCTGGGAGGGGAGCGCTTGTTGGATGCATCTGCCCTCCTCTAGAACACAGAATCATAGAATCATGGAGAGTGGAAAAAGCTCTAAGATCATCCGGTCCAACCATCCAGCTACCAGCAACACTGCACACAGTCCAGTCCAACTGGAAGCCTTACCTTCATCGCAGCATCCAGGCTCATCCTCACTGTGTTGTGGCCATCTGAAGTCCCAGAGTGGGATTCAGTCCCACCTGGATGGGATGCGGAGGTACCCAATGGAAACGCAATGCCCACGGAGCACTGTGAGCCCACATCTGTGCTGGGCTATTTAATGCTTCTCTAGGGCATGTCAGAGCGCTCTGTGTGCTGAGCTCAGCAGGGAGCATCATGGTTAAACGCTAATTGGCTGCAAACAGAGACTGGCTTCCAAAAAACATCACATCTTGACACCCGTTGGAACCAGCTGGGGCCGTGGGAGACGTGGAGAAACACTGCCCGGGTGGGGGGCTCTGTGTTCTGGGCAAACATCCCCTGTTCTTTAATCACACCTTTTAATTAGTGCTCAAGGGCGAGTGGCCTGAGGTGTGTTGGTTCCAACTCTCTGGTGCAGCAGAGGCAGACAGACATGGGTGGCAGGAGGAAGAACGCAGCTTGTTGCAGGGAGGGCAATTCAAAACCCTTAGTGCTGTCCGTTGGGCTCCCAGCTGTGAGATGGTCCAGCATTTCCCATTTTCCAAAGACATCTCATAGCTTTCAAACTGGCGGAGAGGTCAACCCAGAGGCAGCAAAACAAGCCGCCTCGATGGGGCCTCTCACAGATCCTGGGGGTTCAAAGAGGGCTGTGATCAGCTCTGCGGCTCCCCCAGCATTCACAGCTCTCAAGGGAGGGATGCAGGAAAAGGCTGTAAAGGACACAGCCTCACAGGGGCACTGAATGCAGCCTGTAAAACTCATCCATTTCCAGGCTGTGTGGGGACTCCCAGACCATTATGCACAGTCACTCCTCTCCGGTGGTTTCCAGCTCAGAAACGTGGCTGCTTGGCCAGAGGCATTTTTGTGGGCTTTTTGCTGACCCTCAAAAGCAGCACCTCAGTACCTCGTGCTGCCCAAATATTTCAGTTTTGTTCCTTACTACCCAGAAAAACTGCTTTCTTGCAAAGCATCTTGTTACAGCGACCTCTGAGCATCTCCAGCATAAGCAGTGCCTCACGGCTGTCAGCTGTATCTGTGCTCTCCTCTGTGGGTCAGTGGGAAACAACACCCCACGTATGTATTTCCAAGTCACGGGATATATTTAAGAGAGGCACTTTTATTATTATTTTTTTTCCCCTCTAAATAATCCCCTGCAGTACTGAACTACAGGGGTTTGGCAGAGCGCTGCACACTCCTTCAAATTCTTGAGGCTCAGCCCTGCAGAGGCACCCAGGCTCTTGATGTGAGTGATTGCTGTGGCTTTATTTCACATTATCCTGTTTCACGTGGTATTCTGGCTCATGGCAAGACTTTTCTCCAGCATACCTGTGCATGTAGCGGTACACTGGGGCTGAAACCTTCCAGCAGGGTTTGTATACCTTCATTTTCCAACTCAGATCTCAGGAATTTATTGGTGGTACTTAGATGTCCACGAAACGGCTGGAATTCTGGTATGTTCTCCACATGTAGGCACTGGTGGTGTGTAAAAGAGTTTTGTTTTTATTTTTTACTCTTCTAATCTGTGGATTTACTGTATATGAAATGAGCCCACCTGTTTGATTCTGAGTTGAAATGTTTTGGGCATTGGAAAGATACAGGTGGAGGGGTAAATGCGTCAGTCTTTCAATAGTTAAGAACATTTCCTCGGTCAGTGAAGATGAGATGAAGATCACACCTGCATCACACTGGTTTTGTAAGAGGAAAAGAAAGAGGCAGTGGGGACAGAATGCCACCAAAGCGCTCTTTTTAGCGGTTTGGATGGCAGTGGATCCCACGCATCGCATGCAACGCTGCGGGCCACCCCAAGCCTGGCAGCCCGTTCCCATATTTAATTCCACTCTGCCATGGGCAAAACACACAAGGGATTGTCTGGAGGACAGTGGGGGCCTTTGTGCCCCCAAACATGTAATTGCTTCTGCAGATCAGCTGTTTTTCCCCCTCTGTTATGTTCTTCCAGCCTGGGCGGCTGATGCCATGCGACCGAGCCTGCGGCAACGTGGCAGAGCTTTGGGGAGAACAGAAGATATCTGCGAGCCAGGGGCTGCGGGAAGGCAGGGGATCTGGGCAAAAGCCCTGGGCCTCCAGCAGTGCCAAGGAAAAGCAGGTGCCGCGAAAGCAGAAATCAACTCAATTGGCACAGCGAGGAGCACCCTGGTTCTTGGAAAAGGGATTAAAGCCTGCGGCTGCCCTTTGCACACAGCAGGGCGACTGCAGCGAGGGCTCTGTGCGGAGCGGAGCAATGGGAGGCGATGGGGAGGCGATGGGGGGCTGCGGCGCTGGGCGGACAGACTGTGGTCTGAGAAGGGCCTTGCTGAGGACGTGGCTGCAGGGGTGCGGTGCCAGGCCAGCCAGATGGGATTTAGGTGCTTTAGGCTGAAATTAAACAACCTTTTAAGCCACGCTTTCAGCGACAGCACCTGCTGGGCATGCCTGCAAAGTTCTGCCTCACAGTGGCTCAAAGCCGGTGGGCTCTCAGCAGCCGCGCTTCTCTCAAGTGCCTCCCAGCGGGCTGAGAGGAGGGGGCTCTGGCCTGGGAGCCAGCAGCAGGCAGCCTTCAGCCCAAACACAAACCTCCCTCCCTTCCTCCCCAGACCCGCTGCCCAGCCCGGGGATGAGGCCTCAGCCCCACGGCGCTGCCATGGGAGCGATGGGAAGAGGCCCGTTGGGATGGAGGCTGAGATGACTTCAGAAGGACGCCCGTAGTCAGAAATATTTTAATACAACTTTTAGTACAAACAATCTGAAAAACCCCACCACAAATAGGAATCCCAAACAGCGCTGCTCCCGCGGTGTGCGTCACACAGAGAAGTTAATGCAGGTTTACCTTCAAGGAATAAAAACATTCTTCTACACAATGCTGCACTCTGTATATGAAAACACACTTCAGACACAACTATTTTTAAGCACGATTCTCCTTCCCAATCCTCACTGCAGTGGCTTTGGGGTGTGTTTTGAGGGGAAAGCAAGCACCAGTCTCCCCGACAGTGCAGACACTACAAGCACTGCTCTCCCCTGATGGCTGACGATATTTTTACATGGGGTCTGCAATGCAAAAGAGAAAGATGGCTGTTAGTCCTTCCTGCCTCACGGAAGCCAACCCCCAGTGCAGGGACCGTTCTGCTTCCCTCCTGCATGGGGAGGTGCTGCCCCGACTGTTAATTTTGGGACAACCGGCTACGTTTAGCCAGGAGTAAGAGCAGCACACGGGCGTAAAGCAGACCATAAAAAAAAAGCAGGGAGAAATCAGCGATGTGGGGATTTATAAAGTAATTAAAAAAAAAAGGGCAAAACCACCAAGCCAGGCTCTTTGGATCATTTCCACTGCGCCGTTTCCTGCGGTTTAGCTGGCATACCACGTACAGCAGACAGACAGATGGCAGCACCAGGCCTTCCGAGGATCCACGGGAGGAATGGAGCGCTGGTGTGTTAGTAACAGCTGCGGCGTGGACACAGAGGTGGTGGCAGTTAGCACGGCTGAGCCTAAAAGCCTTCACCGGTCCTATTGGGGAAGGGGCATTTGGAAACAGTGGGGAGACATCAAAATTCACAGGTTTGTCCATCTCGGAGTTAACTGAAACAGCTACGCTGGGCGCCGAAGTAAAAACAAACCATTACTTGTGCTCACAGTCCCCATTTTGCCTGCTCTAACCTGGCCGACACCAGTTTGTTCTCCTGCTTAACAAGGCCACATATTTGCGCCTGGTGAGAAATACACCCGGGTCAGATTTTAGCTGGCAGAGCTCAGCTGGAGCACCAGCAACCACCAAACCACCGTGCTTTCATTCCTCGTGTGCTCACATCAAGAATGATTAATACAAATAGCGCTTTGGGGCAGCAGCCACGCAGAGCACACCTGCACCCTGAACACAGGAATGTTTCCTAAGCCACCAAAGCTGGGCTACGGGGACACTGAGCCTCTCCAGCACCGCTAGGCAGCAGCCCTTTCCCTGGAAAACCCAGAGGTGAGGCTGTGGGAGATGTAGGGGCACACGGGGACGGCTGCACGCAGTGGGGTGGCCCAACACAAAGCACCTCTGTGCAGCCCACCCCCAGCACCCCACGCCAGGCACTGGGGCACGGCCCAGCCACCCACAGCCCCAGTAGCGCAGGGCTGGGGGCGGAGGTGCAGCCCCTGCAGCCTGGTGGTGCTGGATGCGGGGAATTCTGACCAACAGCCTGTTTTAGAGGCTTGCGCTGCAACCTGGAAAAGCTCCTGAGAAGCTGGTGCGTCCCCAGCAGAAGAAAAGTCTCTGGTGGTGCCCTTGAGCTGTGCGTCCTGTGGGAGCACCGGGGCCGTGCCTGCTCTTGGGAGGGGAGGGCATGGGAAGGCAGGGCTGGGGTCAGACGTACTCCCGGGCTGTGGAAGGCTGCGACTGTCGGTAGTACTGCTGTCCTTGGCGCTCCTTGGCAGGGCAGGAGCAGCAGAGCAGGGAACCCCCCAGCACGGTGAGGCTGGCAGCCCCCCAGCCGACAAACAGCGCCGAGCCAAACTCGTACCTGTGGTAAGATGAGGGTTGGTACAGCATCAGGGGATGGGAAAAGCAGTAGGGCTGCGTGTCACCACCGCCTACCACGGAGGGCAGCCCCAGGGATGCAGAGGAGCTCAGGGAAGCGGTGTCCCCGGGGGGCTCCTACCTGGCGTTGATCGGAGTGCTGGTACTGAAGAACTCGTAGGTGACCTGCGTGGCGTACAAGGAGACGGCCGCTAACGTGCACAGACCTGGGTGTCAAACACCGAGCATCAGCAGTGCCCAACTCATCGCCAAACAGCTCCACTTCCCTCCTGTTAGAGGCTATTGGAGCTTTTCTGCATCAAAGAGGCACAAAGGCTGCAGCTGCCCAGCGGCTTACCGCAGAGGATGAAGAGGACACCTCCAGCAACAGCAATGCGGCTCTTGGTGATGGGATCCTCCTCACCAACCTTGGTGCATTTCATGCCCACGACACTCACGATGATGCCGAAGAAACCCAGGAGGAGAGAAATAACCATGAGAGCCCGGGAGGTCTGGATGTGAACTGCAGGGGGAAACACGCTGCTCGCAGCACTGCAAGGTGAAGTCACTTCCCACTGGGATGGACCTGACCTTAACACCCCGTCCTTTACCTTATCCTTAACCCTGTCCTCACTGCGTAGGGTCACTCACAGCTCCTGTGCCTGGGGCACTGTGCCAGGACACCTCGGCTCACTCTCAACACCAGGGTCCCCAGCCTTCCTCCCCACCACGCTCTTTTTCCTCCCTCCCTGCTCTTCTCACTGCAGTTTCAGCAGCAGCACCATCCCCAAATGCTGTGCGCAGCCCTAGGGTCATGATGTCCCCACATGGCACCTACTGTCGGGATCAAACCCACAGGGATTGGGGGCAAAGACAAAGGGGCTGAAACCCATGGGCACAAGCTGGTTTCAGATTTACAGCAGGGCTCTGACCTACATTGGGAATCAAACTGTGGATGCAAAGCAGGACTGGAACACGAAGAGAAGAGTGAGGGTCTCAGACCCACAGCAGGATGCAGACCAATGGCACAACAAGGCGAGCTTGACTCACTCTCAGCACTGGGGCCTCAGCCTTCCTCCCCACTGTGCTCTTCCTCCTCCCTCCACACTCTTCTGGCTGCAATTTCAGCAGCAGCACGACAGTCCTCAACACTGCACACAACCCAGGGTTGCAATGTCCCCACTGTGCAGCTGCCATTCCCAAATTTGATGCCCAGTGTGTGGCTCAAACCCACAGAGACTGGGGAGGGCGAGGGCTTTAAGCCCATGGTCACGAGGTGGGCTCAGCCCTACAGCTGGGCTCTGAGCTGTGGGTACAAAGTGGGACTGGAGCACAAAGAGAAGCCAAGGGGCTCAGACCCACAACAGGATGCAGACCCAGGGAGGAGCAAGGAGAGCTCTGACACGCACTGGGCTCAGATGTTCAGGGGGAAAGTAGGCTCTTCCCACAGAGCTGGGAAGGGGAGCTCAAACCTGGGGGGGGGGGGTCATAGGGCTGGGACCCAAAGGATGGCTCAGATCAGCGGGAAGGGCACTAAGGGGGCTCGGACCCAGGCTGGGAAGTGGGGAGGGGTTGGCTCAAAGCCACGGGGGTTGGCTCAGCTCCTTGGAAGGGGCTCAGCGCCGAGGGAAGGGATGCCCGCCGCCCCCTGTACGCACCGTCGAGGGAGAGCAGCGAGTCGTGCAGGCGGCACTGCACCTGCCCGGTGCTCTGCGCGGCGCAGCTCATCCACAGCCCTTCGTGCAGCCCCACCGCCGTGATGATGGCGTCTCCGGCGTACGAGCTCTGTCTCCACTGGGGCAGAGCCGCGGCAGCCAGAGCCGCCACCCACCCGCCCAACGCGGCCAGGTACCCCGCCAGCTCCCGTGCTCCGCCGCCCATCGCCGCCGCGCTGCGCCCGGCCCGGCCCGGCTCTGCCCGGGGGTGTGCCCGCCACGTCCCGCCCCGAGCTCCATCAGCCCCTCCTCTGGGCTGGAGGGGCAGTGGGGGGGAGGTGGGTGGTTAGGGGTCAGGGAGCGGAGCGGGGTAGTAGGTGTCCGCCGAGAAAAGAGGGATTCGGATGGAGATTAGGGGAGGTGGGGGATATGGGGACCCCCGGGGAGGTCGAAGCGCAGTGGGGAAGGCTTTGGGGTGGGGGAGGTGAACCCCCGCCGGGTCATCGGAGCAGGGACCCCTGGGGCTGCTGCAGGGGTGGTTGCAGGAGTGTCACACTGTGCTGTGCTGCCCGGAGGGGGGCACGCAGGGCAGTGGGCATTTGGTCGTGCCAAGAGGAACTTGGAGCTCTCAGTGGCGCGGAGCTCTTCGTAACATGGAGCCCTCAGTGGTGTAGAGGTCTTGATGGCATGGAGCTCTCAGTTCTGTGTAGCCCTTGGTGGCACAGAGCTCTCAGTGGTATGGAGTTCTTGGTGACATGAGGGAGGGAGTTCTTTGGTGGTATGGAGCCCTCCATGAGATGGAGCTCTTGGTGAAACTGAACTCTTGTTGAAATGGAACTCAGTTGCATGGAGCTCTTGTGATATGGAGCTCTCAATGCAATGGAGCCCCGGGTGACATGGAATCCACAGTGGCATGGAGACCATGTTGGCACTGACTACTTGCTGTCATAGAGCCCCGGGTGGCATGGAGCTCTTGATGGTACGAAGCTCTTGGTGGAATGGAGCTCTTCATGCCATGGCACCCTCAGTGCTATGGACCCCTTGGTGGCATGGAGCCCTCAGTAACACGGAGTCCTTGGTTACATGGAGCTGTTGATGACACGGAGTCCTTGGTGGCACAGAGCATGGCACAGAGTTCTTGGCGGGACGGAGCTCTCATTGGTGCAGAGCTCTTGATGACACAGAGCCCTTGGTGGCATGAAACCCTTGGTGAAACAGAGCTCTCGGTGACATGGAGACCTCAGTGGCTGTTTGCTGGGTGCAGGGAGCTGGCAGCTGCCCCAAGCATTGCCCTCCTGCCGGGCTGCCTGCCCTGGCAATCGTTAACCGCCATCTCATCGGCAGTCAGCTCACGCTCGCTGTGGCCAGGGGCTGGCTGCCTGCCCCAGGCTGAGCTCCACGCTTGGGGGACAGCAGGCAGCTCCTGCACCAGTGTGCGAGCAGGGAACCCTTAGGGAGAAACCATCGTCCCGTTGCTGCCATCCCTGTGCTAGGCACTGACCCCTCTGGCCCCTCTGCCTGTTCGTCCAGGGCGTTTTGCGGGCGGTGTTTCAGAGCGTGCGCTCGCATTCCCCACATGGTTATGGTAATGGTGTGGGGACAATTCACTGCCCTGTTCAGCTGCCGCTCAATGTCCTTCTTGTTCAGGGAGAGGGCAGAGCTCCAGTCACGACAGTGGGTGTCATAATAGGGTGAACTGCCCCCACTGGCTCCAGGTCCTTTCTGGCCCGAACATGAAGCTTTTGCGTCCCTCTTGGGGATGTTGCAGAGCTAATGCAGGGGTTGCATTGCCACTCCCCAGCTGCAGGAGTCCTAAAGGCACCTAGGGACAAAGCCTGCAGGCTGTGCAACCAGAAGGCTTTTGCCATGGCACATGGGACAATGACCTCTGCTCCCTGCTGTGCCCCATCACCAGCGCTGCTGGACAGAAAACGCAGCTCTGTGCGCACGGATAGATATGCTGTGCCAGCGTCTCTGCTCCCAGCAGCACAGGGCTGCTGCCCTCGCCTGGGCACCAGGATGGCTGCAAGGATGCACCCACAGCCGGGCTTTTGGAAAAGACACCTGTATTCACCAGTCCTCCGCAGAAGGCACTTAAATAGCTGTGGTGGGGAGTGGGCTCAAGCAAAGCAGAAAGGCACGTTTGGTGTGGCTCCAGCCCTCCCAGCCCCACACTGCTACCATGGCACTGGGTCTTCAACTCTAAAAAACATCCCTCCCTTTTCCCCACGTTCCTCACCCCTATCCACCCCCAAAGTCTGGATGCTCATTTCAAGATTGGTGGCAGATCCACAGCAGGGCTGGGAGCCACGGAGCTCTTCATGCTGCACCACAAAGTAGGGCCCAGCCTGCAGCCCAGGGCTGAGCAGCCAAAGCCACATGGTGGCTGCAGCTGTGTCCTAAATGGCATGGAGCTGGTGGTGCCGGCCCTGGCAGGGCTGGGACCCTGCATGAGGAGTGTCACAGTTCATCCTTCCCTGCTGCATGCAAGCCAGCAGTGCTGGTGGCAGCCATTGGCTCCTGCTCCGTGCTTGGCTCCTGCAGCAAATCCACCTCTTCCGTCCTGAAAAGCATCTTCACCAAATCATCCGCCTGCACTCGCTCCTGTGGGCCAGAGCTCATGTCACACCCTTCCACAGAGGGCAGCCCCCAAGACCCTCCTGCTGCCCAGGGAGCACGGTGAGGTGCTTACCCGCTCGCTGTGCCGAGGGTCCAGGGTGAACCAGAGGGCAATAGCACAGCGTTGGCCTTTGGTCACAGCCTTCACCCCATGGGGGTTCTCTGAGCCAGAGGAGAAGCCCACGGCACGGCCACACTGGGGCTGCACCTCTGCCTGCGAGAAAAGACTCTGCTGCACCACTGGGACACGGGGAGAGCCAGCTCCAAACCCACATTCACCCCGTGCACTGACACAAAGCACTTTCCCCAGGGATGGAATAAAGCTTGGCAGCTGTGCGTGGAGCTCCAGGGAGCACAGTTACTTACAGTCTGCGTCTTGGCATCCAGCTCTGTGAAGTAGAAAGCTCCCCCTTCAAAGTCCCCGTTGAGGTAGAGGATGGCACTAAAGAAAGTAGGGAACAGGGTGACAGCCATCATCCCAGCACCCAAACCCTGACCCACCACCACAGCAAGAGGCCAAGGCAAGAGAGTCTGAGCTGGGCTGCCCTTCTGCCCTGATTCTCACCTGGGGGCTGCTAAGCTTAACAGCCTCCGAAGGGCAGCTCAGCCCCACGGACACCTCGGTACCTGTAATCCCGGAAGGTGTAGGCTGGTGGTTCCTTTACACACACCAGGGCCTCCGCATTGAGGATGCAGTTGTCCACGTGCACCTCGTGGCTGTTGTCACTCCGGCCTTCCTGCTTCTCTAGGGTGGAACAAGAGGTTGTGCATCAGTACTTTGTCCGTATGGGAACAGGGTCTGTCTCCAAACACTGTATGGATGTTGGGATGAGGTGGGGTTGGCCTCTGCTCCCAGGTAACAGCAACAGGACAAGAGGGCAGGACAACCTCAGGCTACACCACGGGAGGTTCAGCCTGCACATTAGGAAGAATTCCTTCTCAGAAAGGGTCCTGGGCAGAGGGTGAAGGCGCTTTGCATCCCCCTGCAGAGCAGCCCTTCGGGGCCGTGCTCACCATCGATGGCTGTGCGGCACACCAGGTGTGAGTAGGAGAAATGGAGCGGGACCTCCAGGCGGAAGTAGGACTCCATCATGTGCCGCACCTTCTCCGTCACGTTGTAGTAGAGGTGGGCGCTCTGCAGGGGGACCTTGCCCTCCTGGCCCAGCTGTGGGGGACAGACAGCAACGTGGGCTCAGCTGCAGCGGGGCAGCAGCCCCAGGCGCCCGCAGCCACGCTAACCTTGAGGGCCTTCAGGACGGTGACACCATAGAAGGTCTCACTGGGGGTGTGAGGCGATGTCTTCCCACGATAGCCATCCCCTGCCGAGGCAGCTGCCTGCAAAGCCCAGCCAACGTTATCCCACCTGATTTCTGAGGCACAGGATGCGACCCCTCGGCATCCCCGCATCCCCGCGCTCACGTTGGTGAGTCTCTGCAGCTCCCGGCACTCCTCAGCTGACAGGACTCCATCCACCACAACGCGCTGAGACCCATTCAGGCTTTTGGAGTTCATGGTGACGCTGGCTCCCTCGTACACCAAGGGGCCGCCTGCAGCACAGGTGGGATCAGGAGGGAGTACGGATGGAACTGGGGCGGTGCTGAGGGACTTTGGGCTGGCACCAGGACCCGGAGCTGCCCGCACCTTCTCGGATGAACTTGCTCATTTCTGCAGACTCCTTTGCTTTCTCCTCCACCAGCGTCTCGATCTCCTTCATCAGGTTGCCGATCTCCTCGGAGATGCGTGCTGCTGTCTCCCGCTCCACCCTGGGCACACAGTGGCCATCAGCTCCACTGCCCCACTGTCCCCAAGTCGGGAAGAAGGCATGCCAAGGCAAGGACAGGACAAGTTGTGTCTAAGGGCTGCTGACAAAGCCCGAGGTGTGAAGGTGTCATCTCAGTGCAGCACTCACGCCCTACCCCAAACTGCTTGGGGTGACCAAGGACCAAGCTCTGCCCTCCAGCAGCCTCTCCCAGCCCCAGCATCAGGTAATTCCCTCTGCAATTGCTGCCTTGAGCCCAAGGAAGGCAGAGAGGTGCCCCCATTGGTTGCCCCCCCCCCCCCCCAGTGGCAATTGGCCAAACACTCACTTTTGTTTCTCTCGCAGCCTCTTTGGTATCACCTCTTCAGGCGTCCACGTGTCCTACAGCCACAGGGACAGCATCAGTAGCTGGATGAGGACCTGCCTCTGACACCACATCCCCCTTCCCTGCAGACACGTCCCTCCAGCTGCCATCAGCCTTGCTGCAGTGCCACTCACCGGGTCCACAAATGGGATCCCAAAGACGTCGTAGCTGAAGAAGAGCAGCTCCTTCTCCATGAGGCTCCGCTGGCGGTATGCCTGGATCTCCTGGGCCAGGGGCAGAGGGGTGGGTCAGGGCAGCCCTCCTACCTGCTGTCCCCATTGCAACCCAACCCAGATCAGCCCACAAAACCTCTGCCAGGGCTTGGAGCTCTGAAAGGACAGAATCCATCCTATGCTGGCTTGTCCCTGTGGTCACCCACCTTTCGGGGCTCAATGGGCCTGGCCAGGTCTTCTCCCAGGACAGCAGTGTAATAGGCCAAATTCTGGTTCATCACCTCATCGTTTGGGAAGAAGAGCAAGTATGTTTTGGTGCATTCAATTGCTTTTTCATAATTCCCACCTGGAAAGAGAAACAGAACCATTACAGCATGTCTTCTCCCTGCCTTGCTGGTGCCCAGCTCTGGCACAGGCACAATCCACTGCTGGAGCAGAGGCTGGGGAGGATGATGAGAATTTGATAGGGAACAGAGTAAATGGGGATACAGAGAAACAACAGAGAAAGCTGAAATCTGCGAAGGATCTCGCCCTAAGCAGGGGCAGATACTCTGAAGCAAAGTCAACTGCTGCCACAAAGGGAAAGTAACAGTGTGAGGTGCTCTCTCACCTCAGCAGCAATCAGTGCCCCTGGCTGAGGAGTTTTCATGCTTGGAAAATGTATCTTAAAGCCCATTTCCAGACAGTAACACCCATTTCCATGCTAACCTGCAATTTTCAGCCACTTAAGCATGCTGACCTACTTTCATCTACAGTATTACATCCTTTCAGTCTTCCTGGAGTTCAGCCTTGGCTGTTTGTTTGTTTTTTAATCCTTCTGGGGAAATTTGCAAAGAAATAGTTCAATTTTTTTCTAATAAGGAGAACAAAAAAAAGACAATATCCATTTGCCTGGGTTATAACAAACTCTCCTGGATGGCCAGAGTGCCTCTTTTGTTTGGATGTGAGGCAGAAAGCTGGCAGGAAAAAAAAATGCCTCTCTAGGCTGTAGTGAAGCTGCACAGGAATTTGGCATTTGAGCAGCAGGGAGGCTCACTGTAACAGAGGGCAGCAAGACACAGCTCTCCTAAGGCACACTGCTGTCCATGAGCCTTTATGCCCACAGCACGATGTCAGTGTTGATGTGAGCAGTGCCAGGAGTCCTGGCCATTGCAGGATGGGGCAACGAGCTGCTTACTGTTGTAGTAGGCAAACTGCAAGTAGTTGAAATGCGAGGGCAGGAAATCCTCCAGGGGCTTCTCCCGGCCAGGCTGCGAGGCGAGCTCTGTGACACAGCCCTGCTTGCAGCTCAGCACCTGCATGTAGTGATCTGGTGGAGAAAAAATCCCATATCACTGCTTGGGGTCATCGAAGAGCTGGTTGGTGGATGAGACATCATAGGGTCCCCGCTCCAGCTTGCAGCACTGGAGACCCCCAAGGATGGCCCCCCACCGCCGTATGACTGGTGTGACATCCCATAAAGGAAGTGTTCCTCCTGTCAGTCTCAGCCTCCCAGCCCCGTGCCCAGGTGACCCGTTCTCCACATCCCTCTGGAAATGGGGAGGGGGTCCTGGGCAGCATTCCTCCTAGTGAAATCTATGGGGACCACAGAATGGCTTGAGTTGGAGGGGACTTTAATGATCACGCAGATCAAAACCCCCAGCCATGGGATGGATGCCCTGCAGCAGCTCAGGCTGCTCAGGGTCCCTGTAGCCTTGGACACCTCCAGGCAGCACTGCCAGGGCCTGGATGAGAGGTGTGCACACCCATAGGGCATTTTGGTCCCAACCCCTCACAGAGGGTTTTGCACAGGCGCTCTCACCTGTCATGGCCTGGAACAGGTCTGCGTTATACTCCAGGTAGTTGTAGCCTTCATAGTCATAGGGCCCCTCACAGAGAGCACGGCACTCTGTGTCAGCCACAAAGTATTCCTCCAGTGCCTTCTCCAGGTGCAGGACAGCAGCAGCCGGCTGCTCCTCGCTGTAAAACCGGACACCCAGGCGGAACTCTGTCTGCAGGAAGCCAGGCAGAGCTGTGAGCACAAAGCTGCCCAGCGCCCATTCATACAATCATAAAACAGGTGGTACTGGGAGGGATGCTTAAAGCCATCAGGTCCAACCCTGCTGCTCCCACAGCTCCATCAGCGCTCAGAGCTCCGTGCCCTGACCTTGGGTGTCTGCAGGGCTGGGGCACCACATGTGCTCAGAGCACTGGTCCCAGGGACACCTCTCACCACATGGACACACAGCAGTGCTGTGTGCTTGCTAAGCCCACAGCCCATCTCCCCCTCCCCACACAGAGCCCTGGGCAGGTATTTTAGGAGCGCTGCCACATTCCCAGCTAAGAAAATGCAATTTTGGGGTAAAACCCAACACGAGGATGGGGCACCCACCATGTGGGGCCTGGCCTCCAGGTCAGCGAAGTCGGACTCCCTGACGCCTGCCATCATCTGGTAGTACTCCAGGTTCTGCTTCATCTCCACGTGCTCGGGGTTGGCCACGAAGAAGGTGTGGGCTGCAGCCACGGCCTTCGCCACCTTATTGATCTGCGGGAGGGCAGAGGGGTGGTGAGGGACCCCAACTTTTGGAGCTAAGACACAGAGGACTGGGGTCATCCTGAACATGCACGTTGCCTCCCAGCCCCCATACCGGGTGGGGGCCCAGTACCGTGTATGGGGGTCCCGGTACTGAGCACGTGTGGGGATGTGGACGGTTTGCTCGGCCCCCCCCCCCCCCCCCCCCCCGGGGGGGGGGGGGGCCCCCCCCCCCCCCCCCCCCCCCACGCCTCGGATGCGGCAGGCCCCAGCCAGGCCCCGACGTGGCACTGCGGGGGGAGCAGTGGAGGGATGGGAGGAGGGCCCGGGACGCCTCCCCGTCCCCCAACATCACTCCCATCCACGCCGCCCGCCTCCTTCCCGCCCGCCCCTCCGCTTGCGGGTTCCGCTGCGGTTGAATCGCACCTCCGGACCCCTCTCGGACGCCGCTCCCCGATATCCCCCCCTCCCTCCCGGATCTCATCTCCTTCGGGGCCGTACCTTGAAGTAGGCGACCTGGAGGTAGTTGTAGGGGCTCCGCTTGCGGAACTCTCTCTCCAGCTCCTCGCCCAGGCGGTACCGGGAGGGCTGGGTGGGCCCGCAGCCCCGGAGGCAGGCTGCGCGCCGCAGCAGCCCCCGGAAGAACAGCAGATCGCGGAGAGCCGGCTCGAGTCCGTTCGTCGGTACCGCCACGGTGGCATTGGCGCAGCGCAGGCGACACCGAACCCACCGAGCGCGGATAGCGGCGCGGGCCCGCAGCGCCCGCTCCATCTGCAGCACCACGGCGGGCCAGTCCCCCCGCGCGTACGCTTCGGCTCCGGCAGCGAAGAGCGCGTCCGGGGGCTCGGCCGGCAGCGGGGGATCGGAGTGCTCCGGCGGTCCCAGCGGTGCCGGCGGTTCCGCCGCCCAGATCAGCAGCGGCAGCAGCGGCAGCAGCAGCGCCATGGCAGAGCCTGCGGCCGCCCGGCTCCGCGCCAGACCACGCCCCCCCCCGGCCACGCCCGCTGCTCACGACCACGCCCACACCGCACGCCAGCAAGACTTTTGGCCACGCCCCCTGCTGAGTGACCACGCCTACACCGGAAGTTTCTCCTCGAGCGGAAGGGGCGGGGCGAAGCGGGCTATGGCGGCCGTAGGAGGGGAGGATGGAGGTGGTGGCGGTGTGGGCCTGGCTTTGGCCTTGGTGGAAGGCAGCGCCGGGCGGGCCGCCCGCGTCGGGGACCCGGGGGACTTGGTGGCGCTGGCCCGGCAGGTGCAGCAGGTGAGGGCCGGGCACGGTCCCCCGGGGAAGCGGCTGGGCAGGGGCTGAGGCCGTACGGGCACCCGGTGTCCTGCTGGTTCCCGGCAGCGCCCCGAGTCAGCACCGCCGTGTTGTCCTCGCTCCGTGCCGGTGCCTCTCGCCGTTATAGGAGCACAGAAAGGCTCGGGTTGGAGGAACCTTGCACATCATCCATTTCCAAACTCTGCCCTGTCCTCCTGCCCTGCCGCCCCAGGTGCTCCAGTGCCTCCCAGCGCTGTGTGCTCTTCTCCAGTGGTTCCCACCATGGCTTCAGTGCCCCAAGTCTTTTCTGCTGCTCCCCCCAGTGCACCCTTTTATGCCTCGCTGTCCCCCTTAGTGTCTCCCTGCCCATCCCAGTACCTCCCAGTGTATCCTGCATCCTTGTATGCCCCATTGCCCCTGCTGTGTGCTGCTGCCTACCACCTTGGTAGGAATGGTTCAGGGTGGAAGGAACCTTGTGGATGCTCTGTTGGGTTTCAGTATTTCCTGCTGTTCTCCCCAGTGCATCCTTGTATGTTCTGCTCTTCCCCTCAGTTCTTTCCTTCCCATCCCAGTGCCTCCCAGGTTGTCTTCCTGACCTTCTCTAGCCCCTCCAAACACCTCCCCATAGATCCTTCTGCCTTCTCTTGGTGCATCCCACTTCTTTTGGTTCACCTCTGTCTTGCTGCCCATCTCCTGCCCACTGTGCCTCCCCCTTGTCTGCATCTGTGTACCCAGCTGTCTGGGGATGCTGTGGTGTCCCCCCACCAGCTATGGATTGCCGGGGGGCTCAGAGCTGCCTGTGCAGCTCGTGTTAGAGCTCCGTTAATGCAAGGCTGCAGCCATTGCTTCCTCAGTGTGGAAATGTCCATAGGACCCTGGCTGCCTTCGTCCTCATCAACCCCTCTGTCTCTTGCAGGCAGATGAGTATGTTCGAGCCAACGCCTGCAACAAGCTGTCTGTCATTGCTGAGCAGATCCGGTGCTTGCAGGAGCAGGCTCGGAAGGTGAGGATGCATCCAGTGGCAGGAAGGAAACAAGGATAAAGATTTGCTTTTACTTAGCTGCTGGGTATTTGGGAGAAGCTGCAGGCTGGTCATTGCCTGAAACCAAGTGGAGAAGATTCGGGGGGATGACAGCCAGAGTTCACTGTCTGGTATCAACTGGGGGCATGAGGGATATTTTGGGGGCTTTGCCTCATTCTGCATATCAGGGGGGCTTTTGTCAGGTGTGCCGAGTCCTTTCAAAGGAGGGGTGAGAGCTGGTGGTCAGCCCATGGCAGCTGGGATGTCAGTTATGACAGTGACAGAAAACTCCTGTCACTGTAGGGTGTGCTTCCAGGAGGAGCTGGAGCAGCAGGGTGACAGTGTGGCTCTGGATGGTTGCTCTGAGGTGAATCCAAGCCCTTGGGAGAAGATGAGCTTTGCTCTGAGGTTTGGATGTGTCTCAGCTTTTGAGTTTGTCCCAGCTCAGTTACCAGAGCAGTTGATCCTGGCTGTCAACCCAGCAGTGCTCAGCTGTTCTCTTGCATTTTGTCTTCAGCCCTACAGGTGTGCTCATAGAACCAAAAACAAGTTATGGAGTGAGAAGGGACCTGCTGGTCACTGCAGCTGGCCCACTGTCATCAAGGCAATTATGTCATGTGGTTGTTAAGAGCTGCAGCTGGGGAGCTGAGTTCCCCTGTGCTTGCTGTGCCTTCCCCAGGTTACTTCAGCAGGGAAGTCCCCAGGGTCTGACTGTGCGTGGAGGCAAGGAAAGACTCCAGCCAATGGTGGGGGCAGGGGCAGAGGCGAACCTGGGGTTGTGAAGAGTTTGCTGCTGTTTGGAGGTATCTGCACATCTGTGGAGGGTTGCAGGAGTCCCAGAGTGCCGCTCGGCAGAGGAAACTTGAAGAAAATAAATGCCTCTTTGGAAAGCATCTATTTCCTGGGGCAAGCGATGGGATGAAGCAAGAGCTGTGCTGGGAAGGCAGAGCCTTGTGGGCTCTGGCTGAGATGCAGAAGTGTGTGTGTAAGAAGAAAGTAATCAGTTATATTTCAAGTGTGGAAATTTTAAATTTGTTTTCAGGTCTTGGAAGATGCTAACAGGGATGCTGATCTGCACCACGTGGCCTGCAACTTAGTGAAGAAGCCAGGAAACATTTACTACTTGTATAGGAGGGAGAGTGGCCAAAAGTACTTCTCCATCCTGTCTCCTAAGGTGTGTGGCGGCAGCCTCTGAGGAAGCAGGGAGGGGAAGAGACAATTTCTGGTATTTGGGCACTTCTGGAACTCTGACAAAAGCACTGGTTTGATGGAGCCATTCACAGACCTGTGCTCGGTTGGGTTTCTTGATATGAGTTATCTGCTGGTCTAAGGTGAGCAGTGTCTTTGACAGGTAGACGACCTCAGTTCAGTCTCCGCCGTTCTTTTTATGAAAGCAGAGAAATGCAGACATGCCCTGGGCCTTCCCTGTCTGCTGTAGTTGTTGGCAGCAATTTTCTCAGGTGCTTTAGCCCAGGGGTTGAGATGGTTTGCAGCTTGGTGTTTTGTTTCTATGGGAAGTGGGGATGACTCTCCTCTTGAGTTAGTGTTGGAGGTGTCTTCCTTGCAGGCAACCCATTTTCTAATGCACAGGGTGAAGACTACAGAGAAAACAGCAATGAGCAAGGTGGAGGAGCTCTGCAAGGTGATACTGTGTCCCCAGACTTCCCTGTGTCAGCAGCACTGTACTGTGCCTTGATTGGTCTTAGACTCAGGGTAGTTACTCTTATATTTAGGTTAGAAAGTGGGACTTCTGTGTAGCTGGGAGTGCCTGGAAGGTGGTGGGGCAAGCCAGCCTGGGCAGAGAGGCTGCGACTGTCAGCACAGTGTGGCACCAAGGGATACCCAGTAGCAGTGTATATCTGTCCTTTCTCTTCCAGGAGTGGGGGACCAGCCCCCATGAGTTTCTCGGTGCCTATAAGCTGCAGCACGACATGTCCTGGACGCCTTTCGAGGACATTGAGCAACGAGATGCTGAAATAAACATCTTGGACAAACTGCTGAGCCGGCAGGCAGCGCTCCCCCCCTGCACAGAGCCCAACTTCCAGGGCCTCACCAAATGATGCGAAGTGTGTTGGCTGTACAGGACCTCTGAACAGAGCTGATGCCTGAGGACAGGCAGTGCCTGAGCGTTGCCAAAGGCAGGGCAAGGAAAGAGACCAAGAAATGAAAATGCTGATGCTGCCAGTACTTGCTCTTTGCTTTAGTAAGACTAATTCTGAATTCAGTCTTACTGGATTTTCTAGTAATCAAGTAACTTATTTCTTTGACTTATGCCAAGCTTTAACAAGAGGCAGATGATATCAGATGGAGTAATTTCAAAAGGACTTGGGGCAAAAAGCAAATATGCTTGGGGCAGATTGATTGCGTTATAAAATATGTCCTACCCATCTGGCTGTGGCATACCTCACTGAGACTGTGTGTGGTAGGTAGTGATTTCAGGTCTGGATTTTGGCCCTTATTACAACACACACATTTAGGAAGCCCTGTGGCATGGGAAGAGTGGTCGAGGTCGCATGCAATGAGGTCTGTTGTTCCTTGTTCCCTTTCTAGTGGGGATTTGTTCATTTCAGACCAAGTAGGGCTCCTCCTGGCCCTTGCCCTGCAGCAGAGGAGGTTTTGGTGCTTGGCTTGAGACCCAAAGATGGGGATGCTGCAGCTCTGGCTTCTCCCAGGTCACCCTCAGCTCATCACTGCACCAGGCTTCTCTCGTTGCAGTGCTGCCATCAGCCCAGCCCCATCCTGCTGTGCTTCTCTGTGGCTGGCAGAAATCTTCTCAGAGTCAGCGTAGGATTTTGGAAGAAGCTTTTCCCAGCTCACCCTCCCTCACTTAGAGCACTGGGCAAATTAAAAGCAATGTGTTGTTATTATCAGACCAGGGTATAATTAATTCCTTATCAAGTCACAAGTGCCTAATTTGATAGGGTGTCTCTTTTTTTTTTTCCTCTGCATGTTTTACCACCCCAGGTCTTATTTTACTGCATGTGATTAAATCTTAACTTGGAAGGGAGAAAGTTAATTACTGCATGGTCTTTGCCGTAGTGCTAATTACAGCAACATCAGAGACTTTCGCCTGTGATTTGTGCTCCTCTGGGGAGAAGGTATTCCTGCCCCAGTTTTATCTGTTTCCCATCATTAAGAATTGTAAGCTGATGTACATGCACAAGGGGACTTGGTGATGTCTGCTACCTTTGTCCTTTGCAGTTTGTGATTTCTTATGTTGGACTTTGACAGGATTTCACTTCTCCAGCAAAGCCTGCTGACCCTCTGTGCCCTGTAGCTCTGCTGCTCCGCTGCAGTTCCTTTGGGTGCCAGCACTTGCTGCTTGAATGACAGCTGTGTGTCACAGAGGGCTGGTGCTCTGTGCCAGCATGTTTCTGCTGGGTAGAGGGATCCTGTTAAGTGAACATAAATGCCTCTTCTAGCCTCTCTTGCCACCTTGCTCTTTGGAGGTTTGCCTACTTCTCCATCCTACCCGTGCACTGCCCATCTTGCAGAGTCCTGCCTGTTCTTTCTGTATCTCCAACAAGCAAAAGGCTTGCAGCAAGTGCAGCATATCCAGCATTGCCTTGTGCTCTCTGTGCTGCAGGCAGGGAGATAGGGCAAGGTACCACTGCAGAGCTGAGCAGCCCATCCTGTGTCAAATAGGGATGGAGCTGGTGACAGAAAGGTGAAAGGTGCTGAACTGCAACCTCCTGCAGCACTTGCAGCTGAGGATGCAATTCTGCTGCAACATTACCTCTCTGTAATGTGTTTGTTGCAAGAGAACAGAGGGGACAGTGCTGGTAAAACCACTAGTAGTAGAGCTTGTGGAGGGTTCCCTGAGTGCCTCTGGGCTTGTGAGTGCCTCTGCTTGGCTCAGCCTGTCCCGAGCCCTTTCCTTAATGCATTTTTGGATCAATAGGGTGGGAATTTAATCAGGAACAAAGCACCAAACTGCAGCTGGGAGGAGTCAGTGACATGCAACACTAGAGAGAGGTCTGGGCTGTCCATGGGTGAGAGGTGGCCTCTGCTTGCTCCTACACGCTTCTCACGCCTTTCATTTGGGTGAATGCATGTGCCTGTCTCAGGTGAACAAACTTCTGGGTGAGAACTGAATGAGGCAGCAGCTGTTTGTGACTCACTGCAGAAAACACCATTGAAGGTGTGTGATTCTGCAAGTCTGGGGAAACTTTTCATGTTGTACTTCTGCTTAAATCATAGCAAGGAACAATGGGGCTTTGAAAAAGAGCCCTGGCTGCCTTTCCAGCCACTGCTGTTTCTGAAGGTATGCCAGGTGCATTCACAGGGAGGGAAGGAAACCAGGGGCTGTTTCATCTGCTGTACAAAAGGTTAAAAATCAGGGTCCTCCTTTGAGACCCTTGTTTCCATTCACAGTCACATTTATCTGCATCCAAGTTTAATTTAATGCTTTTCCATCTCAGGTCACGGACTTTGCAGAGCTAATCCATGTGCAAGCTGAGAGTGGACTCAGTGACATGGGAAGTGTTGCATTTAGGTGTTTTCTAGGTAAACCTGGTTGCAACAAAGAGCAGAGCTTTGCAAACAGCCCTTCCTCCTTTTGAAACAATGCTGCTGCACTCAGCAGAGGTGGCACAGTGCAGCTTGCTGGCTCTGGAGGCAGTGGCTGTGGGTAGGTGTGCACCCAGTCATGGTATTTCTAAAGATTTCTCTCCCATTGCTCTTCAATGAGCGCTCGGGGCAGCAGTGGATGTGCAGCCAATGGCTCATTCCAAAAGCCCCAGAGGTGGACAGTCTCTGTGGGAGATGTGCTTCTGATGCCAACAATGCTTGGCAGAGTGGCTTTGCTCATCTTTGGCTGATACCTGCTCCCCGGAGCTGATGCTTGCTGACGTGAGCCTTGTCTTCTTTTGATCCCAAGAGATGAGTTTAATAATGACTTGATGGGACTGAGAGTGCAGGAAGCATCTCCCCGATGTACCAAGTCATTAGAGCACTTTTGAATTTTTGCATTTTGAGGGCACAGAACCAGGGCTGAGCAAAATCAGAGGAGGGGCAGAGGGGTTTTCAGCCTCATCAGATGGTTTTCAGCTGCTCATTGCAGGGCAGCACTGCAGGCTTACTGCTGCTAGCACTTTGCCTTCCTGAGCTGCACAACAAGCCCAGCAGGTCTTCCTGGATCTTAAGAATTCAATTGATTTAAATGAGTTTTCTCTTTCAGCCAGGAGGCTGCTTTTTGGCTCCTGCTACTCAAACACTGTGTGAGAGCTATGTCTGAGTGTCCCGATGCTCCCTGAGTGGATATCTTCACCCTAACCACACATATCTTGAACAAAAGACCTTCAGCTTAAATACGTTACCTGCGTTACATATGCAAAAGGTTTCCTGCTCAGCAATAGTCAGTAACATTCAGTATCTCAAGGGAGCCTACAAACAGGAGGGGAATCAACTCTTTGAATGGGTAAATAACTGCAGAACAAGGGGAAATGGATTTAAGTTGAGGGAGGGAAGATTTAGGTTGGATGTCAGGGGGAAGTTCTTTACTGTGAGAGTGGTGAGGTGCTGGAACAGCTGCCCAGAGAGGCTGTGGATCCCTGTCCATCCCTGGAGGTGTTCAAGGCCAGGCTGGATGGGGCCCTGGGCAGCCTGGTTTAGCATTAAATGTGGAGGTTGGTGACCCTGCATGTAGCAGGGGGTTGGAACCAGATGAGCACTGTGGTCCTTTTCAACCCAGGCGTTCTATGGTACAGTATAACGTAGGGTCCCACCTCCTTGCACATGCTCAGTGGCTTGGTGTGGGAGTCTCAGGACCCTCTCAGATGAAGTAAGCAGTCTTCCTCTCCATGACCGCACATTGCCCTCCTCTTGTTTGTATCCAGTTTCCAGTTTCACAGTGTTACACTGCAAAGGGCCCACACACTGGCTTAGATAATGATACACCAGGCTTCTCGAGTAGATGAAGGATGATTTGCTTACATTACCTAGTTTTGTGAAAGCCAGTATTGTTAAGTATGTTTAACATCAGACCCGGTGTATTTTTCTTTGCATTGGCTCGTTTAGTGGTATCAGTCAAGCTGCTCAGGGAGTCCCCAGCCCTGGGGGTACTTAAGGGATGCGTGGACACGGCACTGAGGACGAGGTTGCGCACCGGTAGCGCTGAGCGATGAAAGCGCCCTTTTCCAAACAGCCCCACCGCCCCCAAACCGGGCGAGCTGGAAGCGCGGCTCCAAGCCACGCCCTCACGTTCCTACGTGATGACGTCACCAACACCACGCCCCGCCCAGCTCTGCGTGGTGACGTCACCGGCAGCGTGCCCCTGCGCCTGAAGCGGAGGAGACCCCGCAGCGAGCCGCCAACGCCCGGCGGAGACTCTGAGGTGAGCGGCAGCGCCGGAGCGGGGCGGGAGGCTGGGAGCCGCGCGTCCGCAGCGCGGAGGGGAGGGCGGACGGGTAGGCGAGCCGGGCCCGGAGCCGGCCGTGTGCGAGCAGCGCTCCTTGGGGCTGCGCTGCGTGAGTGCGGGGCCTCACCGCCGCTGGGCCGGGGCTGTTGGCGCAGAGCGGGGCCGAGCTGCGTGTGGGGATGGGGCGGTTCGCCCGGCTCGGCTCCGTCTGCCCTGCGCTCCGCTCCCGGCGCCGCGGGCGGGGGCCGGCCTGGCCTCGCTCGGCAGGAAGCGGCGGGCCCTCCGGCTGCGAGCCCCGCGGTGCCGCCCGGCCGCCCGAGGGAGGAGGGGAAGGCGGAGGTCGGGTGTCGCAGGTTGGGCCTCCGCTTCTTCCGGGAGCGACGCCCAGCTCCGATGCGGGTCCGTGGCGCAGCGCGGGTGTGGGCTTCGCTTTAGGCACCGCGAAACGCTTCCTTCCCTCTCCTCATCCTCCTGGGGAGGCTGGGAGGCTCTCCCCGGCTTTTGTCTCGCCCAGGTGCCGCTGGGTCATTCGCCGTCCCGCTGGTTCTTTGGGGGCTTGCTGTGGTGGGCGTTTCTCTTTCGTTTTTGAGGTTTCGAAGACGAGAGTGGTGTATTTTAATGCCCCTTCCGTAGCTGCTTCGCTTGTGAGCGGATGGAGCTTGGAAGCTACTGGCGACAACGGGACGCCGTGCCCAGGTGGCTGTGCAACCTGTGCTTGGCAGAGCTGAGAACGGTGCCTGCCCCATCTGCCAGCACTGCTCTGCTCCCATCATCTGACAGCACCACGAAGGCAAGGCCTGGGTGGGAGGATGTGATAGATGTGTAGGCAAAAGTAGTTCAGTCTGAGCACTTGTGATTGTGTCCGTTTGTGTTTCTTCTCCCCTAGAGAAAGAGGGCCTGGCTGGCTTTATTCAAAATGTTAAATTGGAGCACCCCAAACGCCCTTTTTTTAGAAGAGTAATTAAAACCCGGGTCAAGCTTCTAGTGTTACTGATTGCAGTAAGGCAGTGAGCACTGGGAGCTTGGCTCTGCTGGTTAGCAAGATATTCTTGCACAGAAACAAGTTTAGGTAGCCTTTGTATTAAGTGGAAATGTGTTGTTCTGGCTTGTAAACCAGCGCTTGTTAGTGTAAGATGGTGGGGCAGACAGTGTAGGCAAATATTCACCTGAAGCAGGTAATGCAGACGTGCGTAAGACTTGAATCAATATATTATTAATTGTGAAATGATTCCTTGTTCAGTGTGTTTACTGCTTATATGCTTCAATAATAAGGAGGAAAAGCATTTTTAAGGCTTGGTGAGGAATAAAAACTGCTGTGATGCAGGATAAAACACGTTTGCAGTTTGCCAGCATGTCTTAGACAAATTTAAATCGCTAGATTTGCGTGCTTTGAACTTGGTTATTCATGAGCTGTGCCTGATGCTTCCAGTTCGTTATATATCCTGCTTTGGAATTGTTTGCTGGGGACTGATGGCCAGGTGGAAATTTGTTGTGTTTTTATTGTTAAGCAAAAAAGGTCCGAAGGGCCGGAGTACCACAAGTGTCTTTAGATACCTAAGAACAATGGAGGTGTTTTTTACTGGAAAGATGGCTGCTAAATGGAAATGGAGCCCAACTGAAAGCTGTAGGGATTTTCCTGATGAGAGCGTAACTGTGCTTTTGCTTTCCCATAGAAAATATGGTAAGTTGGTGCTGAGAGCAGCACAATGTTTGCTAATCCCGATAAGAAGCTCCTTCTAGTTGAAATGCAATTGTACTGAAAAATGTTTCCCAGTCTTACCAGCACGGGCAGCTGGGACATCTTAATTGAAATCTCTCCAGAAGTTATCTGTCGCACTGCAGGCTTCAAAGTGAATACAGCACGTTGGTGTAGTTGGGTTCCAGCTTTGCTTCAGAGAACTCGTCTGATACGCTGAACGTGCACCACTGCGGTTCTGGTTGTGTTTCACACTGAAACATTTAAAAAAATAAAAAAAGCTCACAGCTTTTAAGTCACCTACAGACTTGCACACCTCAGCCCTCGGTCCTCTGCCTTGCTGTGGCCAGCCCAGCTTCGACTCTGCCCATAGGCTTGATGATGAATTGCAGCCATCCGGGGCGATTGCCCTTCAGGAGGAGTTGTAGGGGGGTGGAATCATCCTCACACTTGATGCTCAGTTTCTGAGGTGCTTGCATTAAGTGGAAGCAATGTGGGTTTCTAGTGCTCTAGCAGGAGCTCTCTTTACACACTCAGTGCATTGTAGGCTTTTGCCATTTCTCCTGTCACCCCTTTGTGCTGGAATACACATAAAATGATATTTTAAGGATTTAACATATAACAGCACCCTTGCTGCATCTTCTGCCTGCATGAAGGTAAGTGGCCAAAATGACCAAAAGGCAAAAGAAGTGACAGAAACTGCATGAAGGCAGGGTGTCACTGGGTTCTTATAGTAGTTCCTTTCCCACTAATGTGGGATGAAAGCATCGAATTTTGGGGGAGATAAACTTCTTGAAATGACTATTTTTTAAGTTGTTTTGCTGCAGATTTACCCCATTTCTTCTGAATTGTGAGGCATGATTCCCAGCGTCCTCCTGTCTCGTGAAAAGGAAGAATGTGAGGCTGGCACCAGCCATGGCAGTTAGCTCCTCATTTGCTGAGTGCAGGGCAGCCTCTGCTACTTTACCTCTGGCTTCAGCTAAATAAAAGTATTAGGAACACCAAGGAAGATGAGCATCAATGAAAAGTCTCTTCTGGAATGTTATTCTCAGCAAAGCATCGTCTCTTCAGTGCTCAGCAGTCTTGTTGATAGGCCTGAGATAAGCACGTTGCTTCCTGCACACGGCACTGGGGCAGTTTGTGTGCATGGAGCACCAGCAACTGAGCCGTTCTCTGAACACTGCAGCCCATGTGCACGCAGGGCGGCTGCCCTTACGTAAAAATGCTCACCAAAGCAGCTGTGCTGCTGTCAGTGTCAGCTGTAGCACTGTTAAACGTGTCTGGCTGTAGGGAGGGGAGCTGAGCATGGAGGCTGGTGTGCCCGGTGATGAGCTGTTGTGCAGACAGCAGCACAGGTACAGCTTGCATCTTGAACTGTTAGCAGCGTGAAGCTAAGCAAATACAGGTAGGTGTGCTTTACACTGTATAGAAGCACTGAACAAGATTTCGTTGCACAGCAGGGTTGAACAGCTGTCTGTGGGCTGTGAGAGAGTAAAAATTCAAGACTAAAAGCAAGGACTTAACATAAACTCCTGTATTTCTCAGGGTTTAATACAGGATGACATCCTCTGCCTTCTGCTGAGTTCATGTGGAGGTGGTTGCTCTGAGGTCCGAGAGGAGCAGGCTGCAGTCAGCGCACGAAGCCTTGCTGTGCTGTGCCCACTGAGTCATGCTCTGCTTGACCAGGCTTGTTTTGAATTCAGGGCTGTGCAGTGGCATGGCTGTTGAATGTCTTTTATTTTTTCCTTTTAAGTAGTAGAACTTGAAAGGTGTTAATGCTGGTAGGAGTTTAACTTCAGACTTCTGAAATTCTCCCACTCGGCTGTATTCGCTTCCTGTCTCGTGTAGGTCTTCATCAGCCCGTTGTGATGAGCCCTTCTGAAGGGGTAGCTGTCAGTTCTTACATAATTGCAGAAAGTTGCATTAAGCACAGAAAACATCAGTTAATCTTCAAGAGCTGCATTTTGAGGTGACCTTGAGCTTCCCCCTTGGTAGTTCATAGTAACTCGTCCAGAAAAAAAGTTACTTCAAAACCGTAGAGACTTTGGGATCGATAGGCCCTGTCAAGGGGCAGACTTGAAGCATGTGTCTGGGATCTCCTGCTGCCCCTGCGTGGAGCACGTGGTTCCTGATAGCAGGTACAACTTCGGCCTGGGTGTCACAGTGCTGCTCCATCTGTGCTGGTGGTCCCGTGTCTCTGGATGGTTCTGCTGGAGCATTTCCAGCTCTCAGGCATGGGCAGGGGGGAGGTGGCACCTCCAGTTACTTCTGTGCACATTGGGAGCTTCTGGCCAAGCCTCTGGGTGATGGTGGGGGTTGGATCTCCACCAGAATTCTTGTGGTTGCCTCGATGGCACTTTGTAACGCAGCAGCTCTTTTGGCTGCTGAAACAACTTCTGTTTAAAACAAACGGTAGCACCTCTCAGAGTGTAAGTTTTGAGACTGGCTTTAAGGGCTGGCTGAACTGTTAGCGGCTGCTCCAAAAAGTCCTCGGAGGGTACAGCTGTTGTATGGTTGTTTCAAGGTCTTTAACTGCTGTGGTGCAGGATTGTTTCTTAAGTCAGTCCCTCCTGTTCTTTACAGGTTTTGCCTTAAACTCGATCACTTGCTGTGTTTTGAAGGAGTGCAGCTGTGTGCTGGTTTGTATTTTGTCAGACTATTTTTTTTTGTTTAGCTGTTTGGGAAATTAAACCCCCAAACCATAAACTCAGCTTGAACGTTTGGGATACCTTGTGTGCCTGCAGTGATCTGAGCTACGGGCAAGATGGGCAGGTAACCTTGGCACCAAGTGGTTTAGAGTGTAATAAAGCCTTTCAATTTCATGAAGTGGCACATCTGTCACTTCTCAGCTGCTTGGGGTGAGGTCTGCTCCATGAGGAAGGCTCCTGGGGAGCTGAAAGATGGACTTTGGTCTGGAAACTTCAGCTTGCTTCAGGGAATGGCTGCAGTTCCCCTACAGAGGAAGATGCTGGCCGTGGTAATGCCGCTCTTCAGACCGGTTCTGAGTTCAGCCCTTAATCTGTTTTGCACCATCAGAACAGAGGGAACACTGAGGGCTCTGAGGTCCTTTAATGATGTTGACAGCGGTTCGTTACCGCACAGAGAGGCGGAGTGTCGTACAGTCATTCCTGGGATGGAGTTTGCTGGGCTGGGTTTGTAACGCAGGCATGCCATTAGGATCTTCTCCATTTAATGCTCTGGTTTTGCCTCTCTGGTGAGCAAAACCTCCCAGTAGCTGATTACACTGCTTCGATACCCCTCATCTGGGAGACTTCTCGCTGTGGCAGGCTGGGTGAGCTTAGGTTTGTGTGTCAGTGGTGCACGCTGAGGAGCATCACAAAATGGTTGTTGGCTGGCAGCTGGCAGCTTGCAGCAAGCTGCGTTAGCCGGTGGGTGATGAAATGGCAGCAGCTTCAGTGCTGTGTGAAGAGGAAGCCGTGGTGCTGCCATGGCTTGACAGGAAGCTTGTACAGGATGTGCAGACAGATTTGACAGCGGGGCTTCCTTTGCCTTAGAAGAAGGTACTCGTTTTAACCTGCAAACAGACATCAGTAGGTTAAGAATCTTAACGAGCTGGGCTTGCGGCTTCTACAGCAGTTAAACTGCTGTATGGAGAGAGTGAAGGCAAGATGGTTTGTGCTTCTCATTTTAGTAGGGAATGCTGATTGTATGTCAAGATTGACAGCGTCTCACTGATGCTTCAGCCAGTGATGCTGCACTTCAGGTGCTTGCTGTTAAAGTGGGGAAGGAGGCTTTCCTGAGAGGGGCTGAGGCTGTCCGTGGGTGCCCCATACGTGGGAGGCTGCCATAGGCACCTCACACAAGGTTTCTTCAGCCTTTTGTGATCTGCGGTGACTTCTGGTGTGCGTTCAGGCCTGCACTGAGATGTGTGAGACTTGGTGTGGGCATATAATTCCTCTTTGGTGGTTCAGGTAATTCTTCATCCTAACGCTTGCAATTGCTAGCTGCTTCTAGGGGGTGATTCCTAAGGGAGCTCACTTGTCTCTCATGAAAGTGTAACCAAGCTTTTAAACGAAACTCTGACACGTGAGCTGTTTGGGTCTGCACTGGAGCCATCTGATCAATTTGACAAATCTTACCAGGCTTTGTAATCCTCACTTCCCAGAAATCCCATTTCCTGGGATATTCTTGAGTTCTGTGAGATCCCCTTTTGAAATTGCATGTTGGATGGGGTAAAACTGAGCAGCTGTTAGACGTTGCAGTCACTTAACGTGTGCTTTACTGAAATGCTTTTTTTCTTTTTTCCTTTGATTAGAATACAAAGATTTGAAGAAATAAATGAATTCAGGTTTAAAAAAAGCCCTATTGAGCAGAACTAACTCAAATTGCGTTGTATTCCTGGACTTTATCAGCTGTCTTCTCTAGACCCAACCGCCAGGCTCATAATTATATGTCTCAGTCCACTTACTGCACTCAAACTGGGATGACTTCAGTGCTTTCCACTCCTGTTTCAATTCCCTCTGGTATTTAAAACTGCTATCTGGTCCTGCTGGGTGCCCTGTACACAGGCGTGCTGTTAATGGGCACTTTGTGAGGAGGAAACAAACTTTGTAATTTTTCCTCCCTTCGTTAGCATTCCCTTTGGGGATGAGTTCTTCTGCAGGCCTGTCTCATGCTGGACTGTTTTGTTTTATCACAACTTGATGCGTGCATCTTCGTACGTTTTCCTGTGGAAGAGTGGATTCCAGGATAGTGCATCCAGCTCCCTGACAAGGACCTTATTTTCAGCTGTGTTTTGTGTTGAACAGGTGCCATTTCCATGATATTGGTGGGGTTGGTCTCAGTGCAGAAGGCAGAATGATGAGGTGAGGCTGCAGCCCTGAGGCTCTTGTATCTCCCACCCTGGTGGAGGATATCTCTGTAAGCAAATCCTCGCTGTTTGTGTAAATAATATGGAAATGTTTGGAAGTATTGGCAGCTTTGCAATTAGGCTTGGTGGGGTTAGGGTTTCATCCTCTCATATGGTAACATGACTGAAGGCTTGGTAATTTTACTCATTAGAGTAATAGCTTAATGATAGCTTAATGAAGGGCGGCTGTGCCTGGCTCTGGAGGAAGCCAGCTAAGGTTTGGAGGAAGTATTGGTGGAAAGTAGCCAGTTAGTTACAGTGTTCAAATCTGTCCAGGGGCAGCACTGAAACAGTTTGCAGCATCGTGGCTCTGTAGCATCTGGAGAGTGATGGATTCCCTGGGAAATGGGGGCCCTCTGAGCTGCTCTGTTCTGAGTGGGGCTGAAGGCGCAGGTGAAGTGGAGCTGAAACATGAAGGTTACAGAGCTCGCCTTTGAAAAAAACCGTGCGTGCTTCTGCCTGTACCTGCTTATTTTTATCCTGTGAGCTATTTTCAGAGCTCATGCTGCTGTATTTCCTTGGTAAGATCTCTTGGGAGATATGTTACTTAGCAGCTAGCAAGGCCTGAGTTTGCACTTCCATTTTTCAGTGCATGCTGGGTGCTTTTGTGCATTAGAAATAGACTGAAAGGCATTGGGACCTTTTCTGCCCAGCTGTAGGTAATCAGGCAAAAAATATGTTGTATTTTAGAGTGACTTAACTTACCAGATTCTTCCCAATGTGAGAAGTGACTGTGCCAAACTTAGCTGGTATTTGGCAATGGTGTGCAATGCAAAGGCTAGCAATTTGGAAGAATTTGCATATATGAAAATGAATGTCCTCTGATGTGTGCAATGGAGTGATTGCATCAAGTGCTTTGTGTAGGAATACCTTCCTGTCAGATCCCAGTGCGTCCTGTCAGTGCCTTGGGCTCAGCTGAAGCTGTCTAATGACACACACTGCAATCCGGGGGGAATGAAAATCCTAAATCTTTTTTTTCTTTTTTCCTTTCAGGTTCACGTTGGAGTTGATACTGTAGCAGACTTCAGCTATGCAGACGATTAAGTGTGTAGTTGTGGGAGATGGTGCTGTCGGTAAAACCTGCCTCTTAATTTCTTACACAACAAATAAGTTCCCGTCGGAATACGTACCAACGGTGAGTGTGAGAATGGCTCCAGTTCTTGGGGACGGCGGGTTGCGCAGCATGAGTTTCCTTTCTGAAGTTTTGTGGCATGAACACCTCAATATCTGTACCTTCAGCTTGTTGCAGGCTGATGCACCATGGAAAAGTAATGAGGATCTGTGCTGCTGCTGATCCTTGCTATCACCCGGTGGTGCTGGGGTTCTTTCCTGTGTGCAGTCAATTCCTGCTGTTTGAGTGCTTTGTAAGGTCTTGGCTGCTGTTTGTTGATGGCCACTGGCTGGATTTTGTGAATCAGATTATCTGCAGTTGCTAAAAGTGCAAAGTGGAGGTTGGGCAGCAGGAACTCCTTGTCTCCAGCTTGCTGAGCTCTGTTGCAGCCACACCTTTACTTTTAGGGAAAATGGTACTTCATGCTGCTGAGATGGTCACTGACCACAGTTACCATTTTTGGTGCTGATTTTTGCTTTGCAGCTTTGAGAGATCACGCAGTGTAGTGTGGAGTGTGTGCTTACTCCTCCTGTTCAGCTGAAGTCCTGTTTGGATCTAGAGTGTTCAGTCTCATTCCAGTTGTGCATACAGATATTTAACAGCTTTGTATGTATTCCTTTTGTCTTCATGTAACGCCTGTCGTAACATTTTTGAGTCTTACAGTGTCAGTTTTCTGAGCTACCAAATCCCTTGGCTTGTCTCAAGATCAAGGTTAGAGCAGTCTGACTGCATGTGTTGTTTTTCTGATAGAGAAGTGTGTTGCTCTAATAGTGCCTATGCAGGATTGGCATGCTGGCAGTGGGATGTTCAGTTTGTTTTGGGGGTCACTGGGCTGTTACAAAGCAACTTAAAAGAACAGAACTCCTTTGAGATGCTGGGTTCTTCATGGTGCCTCTTTCAAAGCAGCAGATACTTTGTGTAAAAGCAAACAAAAAAAGGAACCCACCAAGCCAAAGGGGAGAAAGAAGTTGTTTTTGTGACAGAGAAGCTGCAGGAAGTTTCTGTGATTCTTTTTAGTTGCTGTCTCTGACCACTATGAAGACTTTTCAGCTTGCTAAACTTGAGGCTTCCCTGGAACAGGACTGACTTTTTGTGAGCTTAGTTGTGGATTTGGTGCTGAAGGAGAAGCGGTGCAGGTATCCCCAAGCCTGAGAGCACGCAGCTTGATGCAGTGACCAGCCTGAGGGCTGTGTGTAGGCACGGAGACCAAAGCTCAGCCTTTTGCAGAGATCCTCCTGTTTAGGACTGGCAGGGGACTGGTTGTGTTTGAATCTGCACTTTGCTGCTGTCGAGTGGTGCAGAGAAACCTGCTGTGCTGTTTCCAGGATAACCAAGCGCTGCACAGAGCCTGGGGAAGTCTGCTTGCCCTATTAAACTAGTCTTTATGGTCAAGACAAAATGAAAGTGTTCAGTGAGGTTTCAGCAGTGAGCCTGAAGCTTCTATATTTATCCCCAGTGAAGTTACCCTTCATTACATTCAAAAATGTTTCAATCTTAAACTTGTGAGTTTTCAAAATACACGTTTCAAGTCTGCTGTCCTGCAGGTGGTAGTATCTATAAAGCCCTGCTCATAAGCAGTGTGGAACAGCTACTCGAGTTACGTGTCATTTAAGTGTGGTCATGATGTGCTGAGGCTCAATTGTGGTACTTTTTAAAACTGTCCCATGCTTCTGAAATCGTTTTTTCCTCCTGAACCTTATCTTGAGAGTCTCAGTGTTCTGGGAATATCACAGGCCAGTTGCCACCTCTGGCCTAAAGGCTTCTTTCAGGCTCTGAGAACTGGTAAGTAGGCTCTGATATTCTGGCTAATGCTTGTAGTAATAAATAGGAAAAGAAGTGTAACAGCATCATTCCAAAATGAAGGCAGAGCCTTGTGACAGGGCACAGAGCAGTTAGTAGCAGCTGAGGTGCTCTGAAGTCTGAGTCTGGTTTCAAACTGATCTGTTCTGCACGTGTAGCTGCTGAAGGCTCTGATACAAGCTGTGTGTGCTGTTGCCCTGCTTGGCTGTACCTGCACTCTGCAGCTGCTGGTTCAGTCTGATAGGATCTTTCAGTTGGTTCTGTTTTGCTTTTCTTTCTCAAGGGTATTTCCCAGGGGGATGCGGATTTTATGCTGGTATGGAGTTTATCGCATGCGTATTTTTGACATCATTCCCTTTTCAAAAAAAGCAACAAGGAACTTGTGTTGTAGTGGCACTGTCAGTGCCTGGGGAATGGTAGGTGGTGTGAGTTCTGTAACGTGGAAGCTTGAGCTTCCTGCTGTAGGGGGCTGTCTGGTACCAGCAGGAACTGAAACTTCTTGTTGGTCTGTTGCTGCTCTGGGTTTTAGGCTGTTTAGCACAGCTGAGAATGAAATGGTGGTTGTGCTAGATCTGTGGTGCTTGCAAGTTTGTCATGAAGAGCTGGCCTTTTAACCCTGGCCTCTCCAGTGCTGGATCCACAGCCTGTCTTAATTCTAGCTGTACCTTTAAAAACAAAAACCAAGTGTGTTAATCCTCCTAAGGGGCAGCTTCATTTAATAACTTAAACTCTGTTCACTGGATACAGATGAGGTAATAGTAAAGGGCCAGAGCAGGAGTGCTGATTAAGGAATATCTTTGGGATTTCAAGCTTGTCAAAATCCTCTGACACCTGAGTTGGTGCTGTGACCTTCAGTGAGGAGCATGCCACTTCCTGATCCTTTGGGTCGTTTGTACTTTGGGGTGTTGAAGTAGTGGTCGCTGCACATGGAATGTGCCTGTGAAATGCCTGCAGCCTCCTTCCGCACCCTGAAGGTCTTGTGCTGTGGCTGGATGCTCACAGGAGGGTGCAGTAAAGCAAAATCAGGGCAGTGTGTCAAAGGCTTGGGCTGCAGGTAATGGGTGAATGTTGAAGTCTCTTGCAGTCCTTAAATCCTGAAGGTTAAACCATAACTGTTTGAGAGGGAAACTTCCAGTTCTAGTTGGTGGTTCTGGGGACGCATAACTTCCTTCTGGGTCACAGTGGGTTGTAACAAATTGGAAAAATCAATGTGGCAGGTATTGCTTTAACCAGAGCATTGGCTGGAGAGGAGACGGATCTGAACTCATCAAAGTTCAGCTTTGAAGTGCTGTTCTGCTAGTCTTAGTCGCATATCTTAGTGGAAATTGTTCAAGGGCCTAAGCTTGTAATGAAACCTTGTGAATAGGTGTGACAGCTCATGTCTCAGCGTTCCTCCTTCCATCACTTCTGTGAAAACCTTCCGAGTTCACTGTGACCTGCTTTAATGCTGCAATTTACTTCGGCTGTGGAAGCTGCTCAGACTTGATTGTTGTGTTGAAGGGTATGGAGCTTTCACATCCTTGCTCAGATCACTTGCAGCATGATGTGCAGACAGCTTTTTTTTTTTTTTTTTTTCCAATGGGAAAAGCTTTTGATGAAGATAGCTTCTGAAACGTTTTGTTCTGGTTCTGAAGATGAAATGGTCACTGAAATTAATGTTGACCTCCAGCAGTAGTAATGAGTTAATGAGTTTGCAGGTTTAGAAGGAAAAGGCTTTGGGTAGGAGCATGTGATCAGCTGTGTTGTAAACAAGTTGCTGGGTGAAACACTTGGTGCAGTGTGTGCTTGTGACCTCGTGGATGGGACTGTTGTACCAGCTGCTGCACAGATGCTGTAGCCTGATCTTCTCAATTACAGGCAAGAGCTGTTACAGGTGTTTTCTTCAGTGGCTTTTATGGTATTAGATGCAGCAGTGTATCTAGTGTGCCTTTACTTTAGAGAAAGTGTGGAAATAACTCTTGCATCCCTATCACAAATGGAATCATCCTGTTAACAGCCTCAGTGGCAGTGCAGGAAGCGTGATGGATTCTGGCCTGCTGAGATGACTCTTGTACAAATCAGAGGGGGCTCAATGTGGTAAGTAGTGTGATGGCTTGAAAGATGGCATACTGACCTGCTCTTAAATGTTTCTTTCCTGAACAGGTCTTTGATAACTATGCTGTAACGGTTATGATTGGAGGAGAGCCTTACACTCTAGGCCTCTTTGATACTGCAGGTGAGAAATCGAGTGCTCGTGTCATTGTAACTGCCCTAGATTTAGCTGAAGTGATGCTGACTATAAAGGTGCACCAGAAGAGGCAAAAGTTGAAAGGGAAAAGTCTGCAGGCTTCTTTGTTCATTTGTTGTCTTCTTTGTTGTGATTAGACTATATTTGAGTCCGTGGCTGGAGTAATGTGCTGTGTGTTACACAGCTATCTGCATTTATTAGCAAGCATGAGAACTTAACAAGAGGGGATAGGAGCTTACCCAGGGCTTGTCCAGTCCCCAGCACGTAATAACAGCAGAGCAGTACACAACTTCTGATATTGCAAACTGTTGTTCAGTGCAGTCCTGTCAGAGAACTTGGCTGGTAAAGTGTTGCCTAAAATTGCCTTAGTAGAACTTAACGGGACTCTTTCCAGCTGTATTCTTACAGATGCATTGTTAGTGTTTTATTAATTACTGATGTGATCTTGTGCTCCAGTTAAGTGCTGTGGCTTTAATTACTCTTCACATTGTTCTCAGAAGCGTGGTTTGTATGTTATTACAAACTCCTTAGTTCCTGGATAAGATGCTCTGTGGAGAAGAAGCCAAATGACTTAGTGCATGTAGCTTGATGAAAATAAAAGCTTTCCTTTTGGAGCCAAACTTGTGAAATTGAAGGGCTGCTGCTTTGAGGGTCACCCATCTTTTTACTAAACAGCAGCTCCTAGTGCAAGCTACAGAACTTAAATGAATAAAACCCATATTAATGACTGACATATTGTAAAAACTTTCTACTGTGAAGACAGCTTTTTGGGGGGTACTTTTAATTGCAACAACTTGTTTTGGTCAGTGCTTAGCTCCCATGTGTTTCCAGAGAAGTACAGCAGCTGCCACAAGCTGTTCAGATCTCCATCTTCAGTCTACAGATCTTCCACTGAGATGTCCAGGTGTGGTCAGCTCCTTTAAGGTCGCTGAGGTCTTTGAGACTCGGTTGAAATCCAAGTGTTTTTGGAGCAAATGTTTCTCAGCTGGTTGCCAGCTCACGAAGCTCCTTAAACGGGAGCCTTGCTTTGCTCTAAGAAGAGCGGCACTGAATTGAGCAGGTGTAGAAATGAGCTCCTGCAGTTTGGTGGGTCGGTGCTTGCAGCGTGCTGCAGGGACTGCTGCTGTCTGATGTGCAGCCCAAAGGGAGCAGCTTGGCTTCCTTTGAAGCACAGCCTGCCCTGTGTATATTTTTAGGGGATGGCTGCTAGGCAGCCTTGTTACTCCCGCACCTGTAACAGCAGCATTCTTCTCTTGCTGTTTAAAGAACACTTCCCTAGATGTTTTCAGATGTGAACTGGGACCTCCTAGGGAGCAGAATTGCTTCTGAAACTTTACTTTTAGCATGTTAATGAAATTTGATGTCGGAATATATTTTATGGTAGAGTAGGTGCAGAAGACCTGACTTACAGCCAGATTTACATTCTGCAGTCTGAGGCTGCTTGACCTAAAAAGAATTTATTAGGGCACACTGCTGACCTTCCCTTCTCTCTTGTGACTTTAAGCAGCTTGTTGTTACGTAGCAACTGAATGAATTCTGTATCTGAATATAGGCTCCCTGAATGTTTGGATTCAGTGTATTTGCTTAAGAGTTAGAACTACTCACAGTAATGCTTTTGTGCTGGAATGTACTCTAACAACCTGTAGAAGGCAATATTTTGCTGTCTACCTCTAATACTGTGTTAATCTTCTCCCTTATAGGTCAGGAAGATTATGATAGATTACGACCCCTCAGCTATCCACAGACAGATGTATTTCTGGTCTGTTTTTCAGTGGTATCTCCTTCTTCATTTGAAAATGTGAAAGAAAAGGTTGGTTTGACTCTGCCCGAGTTCTCCTGAAAAGGAGCTGCTGCTGTGATTTCAGTAGTACCTAAAGTTTTAACCTTGACTAGGTGGTCACTGATAAGTACTCTATCTTCTCTTCTTAGTGGGTACCTGAAATTACTCACCATTGTCCAAAGACTCCTTTCCTGCTTGTCGGGACCCAAATTGATCTAAGAGATGATCCTTCAACAATTGAAAAACTTGCCAAGAACAAGCAGAAGCCCATAACTCCAGAGACAGCCGAAAAACTGGCCCGGGACCTGAAGGCTGTTAAATACGTGGAGTGCTCTGCGCTTACGCAGGTAAGAGTTGGTCTTTGACCATTTCTGCTTGTATTCCATATGCAGATCTGTATTCCATATACAGATATATTTTTTTCAGTTACAGGGAAAAAACAGCTCGGAATGACTGTGAAAGGCTGTGAGCTCCATTTCTGCTGTTGACACAGTAGCTTTCTCTGTCCTGTTGTTCTCAGGCACGAGGAGCTGGCAGTGGTACAAAGCAGATCAGCCTGTGAAGATTTAGGCACGAGTGGAGAGGGGAGGTGAAGGACTTGCTTGCTGGGTTTGCTTTTGTGTTGGAGCAAAGTTGTTATCTAAAACTTAGAAGGCATGTTACAGACAATAAGTGGGTTAGAATGCAATTCACAGCTGAAGAGAGCAGTCAAAGAAAAAAACAGATCTCACTTTCTGTCTTAGTGAAGTAAGTTTTGTTCCTTCTATGAATAGAAGCATTCCTAATTGAGAGCTTCTTTCTCTTCCTTTTTAGAGCTTCCTTTCTCTTCTCCCCACCCAGTCGACAGTGACCTGTTTCCTTTGTATGCCTTAAGATGGAAGTTCTGTTGAAACAGAAAATACTGATCATATAGTTCTTAGGATATAAACGTGGCTGTGCTGTGAACTAATGTGTGAAAATGAGTCTGAAAACGACTGAAATTGCTGACTTGAGGCACCAAAACCTGGCAGTCTTTCCCCCTTAAGTCAGTGTGGGGAGGGTGGATAGCTAGGATCTGCCTTGTCTTTGGGTGCCTTGGAAACATAATCTTGTGTGTCCACTCCTGCACAATATATTACAACTCCTAGCAGTGTATTTAATGCTCCTTTGTGAAGAATTAGTACCTACAGGATGTACACAAACCAGAGGTGCACAGTATCAAGCTTTTCACTCTATCATTTTGTTGCACTGATCTGTAGGATCTTGAGCACAAAACTTTGTTGCTGAGCTTCCAAGCCTGAAGTTCTGCTTCCCTTGCATCCTCTGCCCAGGTTGCACAATGGCTTTTCCATTTGTCATCCTGAGTGTTTTTTGTTTTTTTTTTTCCAAACTGAGAACAGCCTTCTGAGGGAGTGTGTGGGACGCTGCCCTGAGGTGTTGTGGCAAGGAATCCTGCTATAGATGATGTCAGTTGCACAACCTGAATGCTGCTGCTGGCTAGACTGTGAGACCTACGTGTTGGTGAAACGGATAGCAGGATTTTTTGCCCTTTCCTCTGTGTCTTTAAATTTGCTTTGTTCAATCTGTTCAAATTACATGGAAACACCTGAAATTACTGGAAGGGCTTCATTGTTTATCCATTCTTTTAATTTCCAGATAAAGTAAGTGCATCTGTTGCAGAGAACAGCTTTATGCACTTGGAAGCTCAGCCTGAATTTCCTCCAGAGCACTCTGGGGGCTGTATATCCAGTAGTGGTCTCAGAAGTTGGGAATAATCTGGTAGGAGGATTCTGAGGCTTTCTCACCTGAAAGATTAGTCAGTCTTCTGCTCTGCTCTTTTTACTTCATTTTGTCATTGACCTTCCCTGCAAGACATCTCTTACTCAGACTGTTGGTAATACCTGCCAAACAGAAACGTGGATGTTCTGCAAAGGGGGGATGTTTGACGTTTCCAGCAGTGATGGAGCTGGTGGCTCGCTGAGCACAGAGGGCAGCTGGCTGTTCTAGCCAGGAGGATTGTTTTCCTACCTGCAAGGCAGTGCTGTAGTAGTTGGTTTCAAGTGAAGCTGGGTTCAGCTGGGTTATTCCAGTTATCTCTTTACCTTGGCATCCATCTACACAGTTAATCTCAGCTGTCTGGGGTTTTCTGCCTTCCCACTAACTTGCAAATGACTTCACAACAGTAGTAAATAATCATAAAATTACGGAGCTGTTATTTTTGTTTTCCCCAGGATTTAGGATTTCATTTGTCTGTGTGTCCGTCAGATGTTCTGAACACAATACGTGGGTCCTAAGAGCTGATGGTTTTGACAAAACCAGGTTTGTGAGGGCCCTTAAGTTTCCCATGAGGAAGTGGGGATAAAGGGAGCCAGAGCCCAGCTGGCTCGCTGCTGTGGCCCAGAGCATCAAGGCCTGTGGGCTGCTCAGACCCAATGCAGCTCCTTTCATGTGCCCAGGCTTCTGTCTCCAGTCCAGTTCTCGCAGTAATTTTACCCTTTTTTGTCATCACTTATCCCTGTTTTTCTGTACTAGGAAAGCAAAGGAGGAGTCCAAGAGTAGTACACTAAAAAAAAGTGTTATTTTCTCAACTCTTGCCCTATTTGGGTTCTTTGTTGCATAATTGGGTCTATACTACAGTCTTATCCTCAGAGAGGGACTGTCTAACTAGTACTCAGGCTGCATTTAGGCATTATCAATTGGAGGTCTCTAAGGTTTTTTGAGCGTAGGTTGCAACTCTTAAAACATGCTGGAGAAAATGTACAGAATTGCATGTGTACTTGATAAAAGTAAGTTAATAACCTTGCATGTAACTTGGACATAAATGCTTCCAGGTGGAATTGTCTTAGAGACCTCCTGTGTGAGTGCTCCAGTAAAAGACTTGCTGAGAGGGGTGTATCTGAACCAACCTCTTGTTTGGGTGGTGTTCAAAAACAAAAATCTACAAACGCCACAAATGTTTGCAGGAAGTAATTGAAGCTTTTCTGTTCTTCTTTGGCTGACATAAAGCAGTTCTTCAGAAGTTACAAAGGTTGCACTGGTGACAGTAGATTTAGGCGAGTCCAGTTAGCACAAACTGAGCCAGGTTTCACTTCTGGCGTTCACGTGAAACCTGACAGAGCTGTGTGGGAGTGCTGATGTACTGTGGTGGTCTTGTGCTTACAGTAACTGCAAGGCATGCTCTGTGCTCTGATGCAATCCCTGCAGACCTCTTAGAGCTCTGACCGCTTGTGCAGTGCTGGATCTTGGTTATCCAGTCCTAATGTAGTGTCTGTTTTCCTTTGAATGGTTACACTTGCTTTAATGACTAACTGAATAACTGAAGTGCATCGTTCCTGTAGCTGGCTGTTAGGTAAGGTATTGCATCACTTTGTGTGTGACTGAATAGCCAATGTCTGAAGATGACAGTGGCTTACTTAGAGAGGCACCGCTTCAATCCCAGGTCGTGTTTTCCCCGCTGTCTGGAGTTGTTCAGTTATTCGGGGCTGAATTCACAGAGCAGAATGGTGTGGAGCCTTTGCTCTGGTCTGGCTGCTGCTGTAGGTGCAGCAGTGAGTCCATGCACCTGCCGTGGCCACTGACCTGCCAGAGGAGTGCACTCGGTGGGGCACACAGCTCTTCCGTGTGTTTGTTCCCCTGTAACTCACCAGGTGTGTTTGCAGCACTTGGGAAAACACGATTTTGTGAGCAGCTCCTTCCTCAGGTGGCTTTGCCAGCTGCTTTGTTTGTGCCTCTGCCCTCTTGGGTGTTGGTGTTGTTTAACTTGGTGGTCTGTCACATGTTCTGTCTGTCTCTTTTTGCTTCTGGGTTGTCTAAAGGAGATTTCTTCCTGGGATCTACTTTGTTTTTTGCAAAGTAAATCTTGTTACTGCCTGTGTGAATTCAGCCTGCTCTATCCTGAATGCTCTTTGTATCTGCTTGTTTTTCTCTAATCCTCTAACCTGGCTGCTGTTTTTTCTCCTCCCCTCTGTCTTGTAGAGAGGTCTGAAGAATGTGTTTGATGAGGCTATCCTAGCTGCCCTCGAGCCTCCGGAAACTCAGCCCAAAAGGAAGTGCTGTATATTCTAAACTTTCTCCTTCCCCTCTTGCTGCTGCTTCCTCTGTCCCACTACTGTAGAAACCTGGTTAAAAACGAATAAAGCCACCTCTATTGAAAGCTGTTGTCTGCTTACCATTTTAGAGCAACCTCTGTATTAGCTCTTGGACTGACAGTGCTTAAAATCTTTAGTAAAA
The DNA here is from genome assembly GCF_019238085.1 of Lagopus leucura. Taxonomy (NCBI): domain Eukaryota; kingdom Metazoa; phylum Chordata; class Aves; order Galliformes; family Phasianidae; genus Lagopus; species Lagopus leucura. Next base: position 147,521 of record NW_024962286.1, read on the forward strand.
CATTGTGACCATGGAACGTGAACTGGACTCGCTTAACTCTCTGCTGCTTGGGTTGCCAGATGTGGGTAGCTTTATAATTCAGGCTGTTGGGGAAAAGGATCTGATTACATCATTTCTCTATAAGAAAAAGATTGAAAGAATAAGACATGATGTTTGATCTTCCTGAATCCAGCTGGAAGAAGTGTTGCGTGTTTTCAATTTCTACTTGTGACTCTTGTTAAATGTAATTGCATGACAAAAGTACATGGAACGGTGATCTGCAAGTGATGCTGTAATGTGAAGGAATTTCTGGTTCTCCTTTGTGCAGTGAGATGTTTTTGTTGCAATTGCTTTGGCTGTCTGTGCTGTAGTGGAGTATTTGTAAGTCCTTGGGAAGGAAATATTGATGTATTTGCTACTGCTTTATGAACTGTTAAGACTCTCTTGCTTTCACTAACACGATAGAACATTTCAGTAATAGATTCTTAAAGCCTGTTACTGTAAGATGTAAAGCTGCTTCTTACTCTTACGCTTCTGATTTTTATTGTTTGAAGGAGAATAACGTCAATTGTAGTTTCCTTAAATTTTGAAATTAAAAACTGCGGTTGTTTGTATAAATGACTGATGAAGCTTTATTCTGATTTTCTCTTCCTGGCTTCAGTTTAACACCTGTGCAGTGTCCCTGCTTTGTACTCCTCCCATTTTGACTCTGATACCATGCACAGCTTCTGGCCTCTACCTGCGTGCTCCTGAGCACGGGCTGCGGGGCCGGAATCCTGCCCTGAGCGTGTCGTGGACCAGTTTATCATTGCATGCTTGCCTTGTCTCCTCTCCTCCACTCGACACGCAGGTGTCTGCCCTGCTGTGCTGCCGTGCTCCAGTAGAGCTCTTCCATTCGAATGCAGCACTTTCTGCTTTGTTGTTAGCATGTCAGATGTGTCACTGCCCAACTAATCATAAAAACTGCCTTAAGGAAACAACTTCGGTCCGTGTGTTTGCTTCTCGTGGAGTGTACTGCTCTGTTTTCTAAGCGCTGTGCTCGTGGTCAGCAGATGGGCTGCTGCGATAAGGAGCTGCTGACGGCAGCAGTGCAGCTGGGGCAGACCTTGCTGAGCAAAGGAGGTGGGGGGTCTGGGTGTCGGATGGGGGTCCCTCACTGCAGGGGTTGGTCTGCCACCTGGCTCTCGGTGCTTTTGTTTGTGTAAACTCAGAAATGAGACCTGCCCCTTTCTCTCTTTGCCCCTTTTCAGAAAGGCCTAAAGAATGTATTTGATGAGGCGATATTGGCTGCCCTGGAGCCTCCGGAGCCGAAGAAGACTCGCAGGTGTGTGCTGCTATGAACGTCCCTCCACAGCCCCTTCTGCAAAGCTGGTGTTTGATGTCATACTAAAAGCAATGTTTAAATCAAACTAAAGATACAAATTTTAAAATTTGTTTTTTGCAATAATGACGAATACCCTGCACTCCCATCTCCCCCACACGATCCCTGTGTGAGATGAGAATGTTAGTTTATTCCCCAGTGTCCCCTCAATTCAGTTAAACTAGTTAATTTTGAGTAATTACGTAGTATCAGAAAACACTGATCAGTACTAGTTTTTTATTTTGTTTACTGTTTCTAATTTTTTTGTTTAAAATCCAGGCATGCTTGTCATGACTTTTTTCTGTAACAGACTAATTCTAGGCTGTTTTACTGAAGCCTTGCCCCTTCTGCCAGTCTGGCAAGACTTAGTTCTGGTTTCAAGAACTCCTAGGGCTGTTCTGCAGCCAGCCAGCAGCCTGTGTGAACAGCCTTTCATACTAAAGACAAATACAGGAAAGTGAGATGTCCCAAGCTGGTGCTCCTCTAAGGAGGAGTGTAGAAAATGTATCTGCATCTCCTCTGAAGTTGCCTTGTATCTCTCTCTCTCTCTCTCTCCCCCTGGCTTCCCACTGTGCAAGTCATAAATTTCTGCCCCGTCCTCTAAGTTATAAAGTTTTAGGAACAGAAGAATCCTTTCTCCTGGATGCACCATCAGACTTGGAAACTAACTTGTCTCTTTGTGAGCTTTTGGTCACGGGATGAAGAAATAACTGCACCTTTTAAAGCATGCCCAACTGATTCAGTTGGCTTTTAACAAGCCCATCTTTCTGCCAATCCTTTCTTATTTGAGAAATGCTTCCAAGGACCAGCATACCCACTGCTGTCTGGGTGCACTGAAAGAACCTGGCGTGTATCGGAATGAGAGCTGGTCCTGGTGGTGCATCTCCCTACGAAGGTTTGGTGTCCTTCAAGGAGAGGTTGAAAGACAGACCTGTCAGTAGGAAGGAACTGTGGGGAGGGTTTCCTAGTGGTCAGCGTGGCACCATGCAGGGACCAGTTGAGGGAATCCCCTTTTTCTGCATTTTAAGTAACCTTGAAGCTGTAAGATGGGTTCCAGCCCAACAAGGATTGTGTGCAGGATCTTTACATAGACAGCAGTATTCGTAGGGACTTTACCACAAACCACATTTTGGCTTGCAAGTTAAATTGTTTTTCTTTTAGGGAAAAGACTTAGGGAATCTTCTCCATCTTCCCAAACTCCAATTTCTTGTCAACTCATTAGTGTTGAACCAATGCTTTTTCATGTCTAAGTTCTTTGTATATGCATTCTTTTCAGATGTATTAAACATAAAATATCTTCACAAGCCTGCCTGAGGGTAGTTATTTCTCTAGTCTTTCTCTTGAGTGTGGAAGACTTGAAAACGTGGCTTTTATCCTTTGTGAGCTTGCAAGTTAATGTGGGCCTTTCCTTGATACCTAATTCTGTAAGATCCTTCTTCCCACATCTCTGCTGCTGGCCTAAATTCTGTTGATATTGCTGCGATTTGTGACATAATCATTGCAATCATACCAAAATCTGAAGGGGAGACTCTGGTTCTTAACTGAGGGGGTGATGTACGTGTTCCCAGTATTAAAAGTAGCCCTTGGGCTGTTGCTGGTCTCTTACCTCCTCTGTTTGGAGAGTATTCTTTGTCAGTTTCCTGTTGCTCCCTGTTCATGGGCAGATTAAATGCTCAGACCGGAGCAAGTGACGTGATGCTTACCTCCTGCTCCAACATGCACAGCATCTGTTATGCCTGTAGGTGTGTTCTGCAGAGAAAGGAGGTCTTGCAGTGTTGCTGTGGAACTTGTGTTAATTACTAAAACACATTCCAAAGAGTTTCATTAAAGGCTGTCTTTATTTTAAGGATCTGTCTTGTGGGTACTGTAATCTAAAAGCTCAGTGTAAAAGGTGAGCTTGTAACTTTCCAGCTATTAGTGCTGCTGTTCTGCTTTGCCTTTTGATTTTTCAGTTGCTGTGGGGGCACTGTACACGTCTGGCTTACAGTTGGAAGCACAGCTGGGTGTGTGCAGTGCTCACAGCTGAGTGCTGGTGGCAGCAGGCTCAAATGGGCTCCTGCTCTTCTCGCTAAATCTAGTTCATGTCTAAAGTCAGCAGCCAGTCTGATGACCAAAGGACTGCCTGCATAAAATTAAGCAGGGGATTTCCTCTGAAATGGAAGGAGAATCCTTTAGGACTTTCTGTTTCAAGTAGCAGGCTTACCCTGCCAAACCCCTTCTGTTTTGGATGCAAACTTACACAGAAGTTGCCTGTAGCTGAGTCTTCTGCAAGTATTTTCTGGCAGTAATCTGTGCCAGTCCTTTCGTCCAGGTCCGTTTGGTTAACCAAAAAGCCTGTGCTTGCTGGAAGTGTGTCACAAGGTTAAACTCTGCTCAGGAGATAGTCCTGAAGGCACTCGGTGATGGGAGAACCTCCTTATTGTGTTGTGTCAACTTTGCAGGACTGGCTGATAGCTCTGTGTGCCAGTCCAGAGGGAGGACAGCGTATAGAACTGGCTGCAAAAGCACAAAGAGTAAAGCTTGTGGCTTTTCTCATGCTGTCCTTCTTCTTGAGCTCAGTAGTGAGATCCCTTCTAAGTCAGGTTGCTCTGCATGGCCGGCTTCTATGAGCTGCTTGTGATGGTTCTGTGATGAGCTCCCTGCCTGCCTGAAGGCATTCTGAAGGCATTCTGAAGGCTTTGGCAAAATGGCAGAAGTGGTGGTGGGGACTCAGGTCCTGCTTTTGGGATCGCCGTTTTCAGCTGGCAGCTTTGAAAGCCAAGATCTTGAATGCAGTCAGGAATACTTGGAGCTTCCCCTGGTACTGGTGTGCGTGGCATACTGTATGTGGTGTGAGCAGTGACTGTCTCATGTTACTGCTTTTGCAGCAGGGCTTACCTGCTGCTCCCATGAGCGGCTCAGTAGACAGGTAAGTGCGTGGTCTGAGCAGGCTGTTGAGCTAAACGCTCCTTGTGTTCATTCTGTCCCTTGTAAAGGGCCGCAAGCCTTCTGGGAAGGCATCTTAGAATTGTGTTGAGTCTTCTCCAAGAGCTGAATGCTGAATGAATACCAAAGGGCAGGTTGTCTTAATGGCTCAGTTCCAATGGCTGGGGTGTGCAGCAGTCTCTTTATGAAATCCTGCTGTTGTGTAACTGCTATTAAATGACCTTTCTTCTTGCACGAGGAATAGGTTAGTGAGCTGTTTCTTCAGTTGGCTCTTGTGTGGATTCATGAGAATCTCTAATTCCTGATGCTGAGTTTTGTCTAAAAGCAGGTTGTGAACAGAGCTCGTTTCTATTGGTGACTCCAGACACGTGGCTCTGCATCTTTAGCAGCTGCTTGGTGTCTCTGGAGCAGGGTTCATCCCCGCTTCAGATGCGTGCTCACACGCCATCCTTCACGTTACTCTGTTTGGCTGTACTAGGCAAAGATAACAGTCACTAATTGCACAGAAATGTAACGCCCTGCAGGATATTTTTCCTACTGAATTAGTAGACTCCACTGTTTATTTTATGTGGTCAGACTGATGCCAAAATCACTGCAAGGAAGGAGATAGGAGAACAGAAGTAGAAGCCTAGGGGGAAGGTGGGAGCACACACACAGTCTGAATGGGTCAGCTCTGTCTTGTAAACATGTGCTGTGGTGCCAAATGGCATAAATCAGCTTGTTTTTCTGCTGTCCTGTTGACAGAGGTGAAGACTATCAACTAATGGGCAATATGTGGCCTGGAGAAAAGTCCTGCCCCTTTGCTGAGGGACGTGCTTGTACCAGAAAGCCAAAACAGGAGGGTTGGTAACTGTTGGGAAGAGAGCTGTAGGGGAGCAGTTGTGTTCCCTAGCAGGAGATAACTTGAGCTCACCCTTACGCTCTGTCCTTTCTCTGCTGATTCAGTTAATGTGTGGAAATTCCCCTGTGTAAGCTGCTCTAAAGTAACCCTGCTGTTTCTGTAGCTCCTGGTACAGGCATCGTCTGCACAGCTGTTTTAGCTCAGGGTGGTGCTAAGATCATGTCAAACTGGAGGCTGGCTTTTCTGCTACAGCTGTCCCTGTGCTGTGCCACCAGCAATGTTAGTGAGGTGAGAGCTTTCTCTTTTTTTCCCCACGGGGCTGTGGGAAGCTGTGTTACACCTTGGAAGAAACAGTGCTGAGATGCACGAGAGGCTTGCTGGACAGTACAGGGGCTGCAGTGTTTGCTCTGGCAGCTTAGCTTTAGGGGATCTTTCATAATTAAAGATGTGCTTGCTGTGGAAGTTGTTGCTCTAGATGCAGTTGGGGGCTATTTTCTGAAGCTTCTGGGGATGGATGGGGAGACGAAGTGAGTTCTGCTGCTTTCCCAGGAAGATGTTAATCTACTCAGGCATATCCTTTCACCGTCTTCCTTCTCTTTTCCAGTAATGTGCTTATTCTTGCTATTGGTGCTGCACATCATACTTAAGTGTAGCATTTACTGAAATGAGGGTATTGTACTGTGTAAGGGAGGAGAAGCACGCCTACCTCTGAGGTGTACCTGCACGTATCCTTACCGGCACCATTTGAGCCATCTGGGCTCCTTGGGAGTATGTTTCTTGGCAGTTCTCAAATAGCAACACATTGCTGAGTGAATGCTGATTGTTGTCTCAAGGGCTTTCCAGGCAGTACATACCTTGGCTCACCTGGATGATCCTCTTTGTTGTTTGCACCCTGCTTGAGGTATGTCAGTGTGTCAGCATGTCAGCTCTTCCTTTCTGAGCGGGCTCTCAGGAGGAAGGCTGGACAAGCTGCAGCCTCCTTGGTGCTTAGGTCAGATCAATGTGCTTCTGAAGCTAATCTCCAAGCTGCTTGTATGTGATGTGCTCTAGTTATCATCCCAGAGTGTTCTTGCAGCGTGCTGCTTGGGTCTGTGTTAGGTTTATGGTTGTGAATGTGAGCTGGAAGGATGTGAGGAAAGTGCCTCTGTGAGCCCCTTGAGAGCGAGCCTCTGTCTGCCATCATGCAGCTCAGCAGTGTTTCTTCCAGGTGTGACACTGTCCCCGTGTTCCACAGAGATGACGAAAGAATGTGTCTCCAGCACATTTGAATTGGGTATTGTCCTCTAGCAGCTTATGGGGTTTGTGTCTGTGGGACCTGGCTGGAGTTGGTTTGTAGGGCCCCTGGAAAGCGCCTGGTGTTACTGTTGGTATGGTTTCACTTGGCAGATCTGCTCTTCGTATCTCTGCCATTTGCTCCTGTAGACACAGCTAAAAACAGACTGATTTTTGGCACGTTCCCAAGAGACAGCAATGTCCTGTTACTTGGCCACCATCTCGGTCTCATTTTGCAGCTGGTAGCAGCTGCCTCCTTTTAAAAACAGCCTGTGAGTGGGAATTGAGAGAGCTGTTGTGTCAGCATTGCCCCTGACCCAGCCTTCCTGTTGCCTTAACTTGTTCTAATGAGCTTCTTGCTGTGCATATGTGTCACGTGGGATGCTTCTGGGCTCCTGTGCTGGGGAGGTGTGCTGCTTTGCTTTGCTTCCCCCCACACCCATACTCTGCTTCCTCAGAGAAGCGTTCCTCACTGGTGCTCCTCTTCAGCCCCTGGTCTGAGCCCCCCTGGGTTACTGCTTGGGTGCCTGGATAATTTCCTGCTAGGGACTTAGGAGTTGCTTAGAGGGGATCAGGAATGTAAAGGGAAAGTGCTGCGTAAAAAAAAAAAATAAATAAAAATTGTGAAGAAGAATCCAGAAATAGTTGAGAATAAATTGGTTCTAGCTAGCAAAAGGATAAAGGTGTCTTCTCTTGGTGATTTTGTTACCTCGGTTCCTGTTGTGATCTGTCCTTTTGTGAGCTGAATCAGTTCCTGAAATTCAGGCTGGGAGATCAGGGAGCTGCTGGTTGGCTGTGGCTCTTGTGAGATCCTGCCCTGAATGACTTGTTGTGCAAGAAGCTGGTAACGGGGCATGGGCTGGAGCTCAGCAGGCAGGTTATCTTAACTGGAGATACTGCTGCCCAGTCATAAGCATGCTGGCGTGTCAAAGCCCTCCTCTCTCTTGCTGTGCAAGCTGATGCAAGCAGGCCAACACCTGCTGGCTGTAGCAAGGTTAAAATAGAAAGAAACCTTATGTGCTTGGACCTGGATAGAAAGCCTGAGTTAGAATATACCCTTTGCCCATACAAAGAATACTTGGATAGGGGGCAGAGGAGTGACGTTCCTGATGTTGTTGGTAAACTTGTGTCTTGTTTTAACTCTTAAATATGGACTTATTATCTTTAGGCCCAGGCTGATGTTGGTACCCTCTGCCTGCTTCTCAGTTTGTCTGTTCACCCCTTATCTGGTGGCTCCTGGAAACAAGTAAAGTATTTCTTTCCTTAAGGAGAGCTCTTTGGCCTGAACTGTATTGAGGGAGAGCCTCACTGCTAAGCACCAAACAGAAAGAGCCCAGGGTGCTGGCAGGTCGCTGGGATTGCTTTGCAGCAGGGCATAGAGCTTCCCTGAGCTGTGACTGTTCTGCTTACCCCACCCGGAGCCGTCTAAAGGGACAGAAGATGTGCAGGGGGATGTGTTTTGAGTTACTGTGGAGTAGTAGCTGGGCAAGCAAGATTTTCAGTGCTAGGAAGTGAAGTATTTTATGCGGCCAGACCACAAATAGTTGCATTCCAAGCTGCCCTCTGGTGGTTTTGGGCTGAATGAAGTGAAAGATCAGCCTGTGAGAAGATGTGAGCCGCTTGTAAGAACTGCTGCAGTGTTGGGCCCAGTGCTGCCTGCACCAGGCCCAGCAGCTTCTGGGGCTGAGCTGCACCCGCAGCAGCTGACAGAGTGGGATGTGGTGAGCATCCCTTCTGTATGGCCTGCAGTGCTCCTGGGTTGTGTGGGTTGTTGGTGGAGCCTGATGTGGGGCTGAGCAAAGCAGCTGAAGAGCCACAGATCTTGGTGCTCTGTGTGGGGATGGCTGGGTGGGGTGTAGGAAGATAGGAGGTGTGGGGTGAAGGGCTTACAGCAGCACCTCCTGGCCTCTGCTTAGAGGTGGGCTTGCCTATTGGAGTGTCTGAGGGGTGGGATTTTCCACACAGCAGTTACAGAGGATAGACTGTATGGAGACATGACATCTGGAGGCACCTTCTAATAGAGGAATCACGAGCATTGCTGCTGGTACGGTCACTGAAACTGATTGCTTTTTCCTGGATAATAAGAGGTACAGGTCCAGAATAGTGATGATCTGCCAACACTTTCTGTCATCAGCAGCTCAGACTGTGAAGTGATATGTATTTGTAATTGTATGATGGAAGGGAAAGAATTTCTGTCACACACACACACCACGGAAGAGTTACTTTATCTGATGTACAGCCCTGGAAAGGTGGGCTCTGCTGGGTACAGGGTGCTCTGTGTCTTTCTTGAATTAAGCATGACAAAGCATGACACCTAGAGCTTAGGGTGTGTTGTCATTCAGAGATGCAACCTCCCTTTGCTCCCAGCCGTGTAGTTACAGAAAGGAGGAGCTTAGCCAGGAGAAACTCGCAGCCTTTGATCCTTTGTGAATGTTCTGGGGAGCATCAGGTGGGTGGGGTGGCTCACTTGCCAAGCATTGTAGCAGCAGCAGAGCGTTAGCTGTCTGGCTCCTCCCTTTGTGATGCTCTGCTGCTTTGAAGTTGGTTCTCTTTTCCTCAGCTTCAAAAAGTTCTACACCCATTCGCTGTGGCCAGTCCTAGTTTGGGTCATTTGCTTCCCAGATCTCCTTCTTCCCTCCCTATACCGTTGGCCACCTAAGCACTTAAGGGGAACTTGAGATGCCAACACTGCAAGCGTGCCACCCAGAGCTCCGCAAAGGATGATCTACTTGACTTCTGGAAGAGTTGTTTGCCTGGCCTTTCACCTGCCTGTCCCAATTCTGGGCTGTGTACCTTCTTGAAATCAAAAGAATCAGTGTAGTGTGAGAAGTGATTCATTTTAAATGCTGCCATGGACACGGAGCGGGGCTGACACAGGTAAAACAAACACCAAGTGAGGTCTGGAAGATCACAAGGAGTGCCTTCACGTGATTTGAGAACTGGTGTCTTTCAGCAAGGTAAGTGACTGCTGTGACCATCGAGGAGCGTTTCATTTATCTCATTCGTGGCTGGCTAGCACAGTCAGCTCCTTCCTTCACGTTGCCCTGTTGTACCTGTTGCATCCTCAAGGTGACTGATCCACTCTGCCAGCCGTGTGTGTGATGGAGCTGCCAGCTGTGCTCCCTGGAGGCAGCACTGCGGTTCCACTGCAGCTTCATTTGAGAGAACTCACAGCTGGTGCTCCTTGTCACTGCAAGGATGGGGGGGTGATGCTTTCCCAAATCTCCAGCACATTTCAGTCACAGGAGAGATCCCACATCTGCTTCCTGAGCTGTGTTCCCTGTTCCTTGTGTGCCCTGGGGTCCCATGTCTTCTCCCATGGCAGGGAGGGAGAGGAGTTATGTGTGCATTCATGCAAGTAAAGCTGCTCCAGTTGCATGCCTGCAGCGTGCAGCTCTCTGAACTTTGTCCTGCATGGTGCCGGTGTCCCTTGCACTGCTTGTAGGAGGTTCTTTGCTTTCAGTCTAACCAAAGCACCACAACTGCAGCTTTCCAGCTGCTGAAGGTGACTCTCTGAAGCACAAGAAAAAAGCCTTGTTCATCACACTGTTTGTTTGCACCTATTCAGCAGGCAGGATCTATGGATTTACAGAACTGGGGGGAGAGGTGAGCCCAGCAACCTCTTCTGAGGATGATAAAACTAAGCTGCCTCTGCTGTGGCAGAGATGAGCAGGATTTTTACAAGCATGTGGTCGCTGGAGAAGTCAGAACTCGTGGCCAAGCAGAATTCTTGCCTGGAGCTGGACGACCTGAAGAGATGTGTTTTGTGATGCCTTAGTGCTTCTGCAGGGATTCTGGTCGCTGAAATTTTGGAGGCTTTCTTGCAAGAGGAAGAGCTGGTTTGTGCCAATGGCTGAGAAAATACTACCTCATTTAGCCAGCACAGGAAAGCTGGGTGTTCATCCAAGGCAGGCAGATCTGGGCTGCTGTCCACGTGTGCTCTGGGTACGCCTGACCCCTGGGGGGGATAGGGGTCAGATTTCCCAGCAGATGTGAAGCTTTCAAAGGGCTGCTGTGAGCCTCCCTTCCTGAGAGCGCTGAGGTTCCAACCAGCATCTGGGGAGCTGGTGCAGGGTGAGGCAAGGCCAGCCCTGTTGTTGCTGCAGAATCAAGCAGCAGAGATGTTGACTTCCATCCCCAGGCAGGGATTTGGTGTTTGCTACTTAATATTTGTCCTCTGCTGGGGCTGGCATCCATACTGATGCACTCCTGGATGCAGCAGGCTTTATTTCCTTTCCGTTAAGGAAAAGGGGGAAATAAAGATGAAGAAAAATAAGTCTCTTATGGCAAACCAGGGCCAATTGTCCCAAGAGGTGCTTATGAACCTGGCACTGACTGATTTTTAAAGCCCTGTTAAAATAAACTTGGAAATGTTTTGCGCAATGTATTTTTTTCTTCCTTTATTTGACAAATACTGATCACCCTGATTTGGTATGTGCTTGAATAACAAAGATGGTAGTTTGTCACCTACTTCACAGCAGGAGAACGCGTGGGGATGGAGTCAGCTGTAAGAAATAATCTGGAATTCCTCACTGCTGCTTGGTCCATGGGTCCTGGGGCCCTTGCGGCTCTCCTCACCATCCTGTCAGCCACAGCACTGCTGTTCCTGTGTTTATTGCAGCTTTTCCTGGGATCCTGTCCAGCTTCTGGGACAGAGGTTTCCTGCTTTGTTGTGTTTCTATTGAGTGCAGGGCGGTGGTGGCGCTGCTGCTGGAGCTGTGGGTGAGGCTGAAAGGGACTAAAGGTGAGGTCTGAGATGCTGTGAGCCTGGCCCTGACATCAGCAGAGCCTGTGGGAAAATCCCAGGGCTCTCATGTCTGGCTCAGCTGTGGGGTTGTAGGGGTGAGTAAGGTTCCCCCTTCTCCTCTATGAATGCTTATCCCTGTTCCTTACAGATTACCAGCCAAGTTTTGATGACCTGAAAGGAGCCATTTAAGCCTGGTGTTCTAAGGAGTGTGTCCCTGTGCAGCTCGACCCACACAAGCCTGTGCTCTCACAGGTCATCCCTGCGAATCCAGAGATGAGAGGAAGCTTCCTACTGATTTCCTTCTGGCAGTCTTCTCCCGTGTCTTGGTTCCCTCTTTGCCTTCCCTGTATATTCTGACCCTATTCCTCTTCTCTGTTGTCCCTTTAACCCCTTCCTTCTGCCTGCTGTGTGTCTGATTGCTTTCTTTCCTTCTTCCCCACACAGCTTTCCTCTCTGCTCTTCCCCATGGCCCAGTTTTGTTCCTCGTCCACTTGAGCTGCCTCCTGAGTCCTCCTTCACACAGTGAGGCACCTGCTGCTGCCCTGTCCAGGGAGCAGTGCCACGAGGGACCAGCAATTAGTGGCAGGAGATTTGGCCACAAGCAATCCCTCCCTCGGTGGGGCTGAAGCAGAGCTTTCCCAGAGGCTGGGACTTGGTACTGTTATGATTTGTGGGTTTTTTTTTCTTTCCCTTTTTAGATTCCAGCACTGTTCTAGAGCCTTTTCCAAGAGGTGAGGCAAAAGTGATTAGTGTTATGTTTGCTCAACCTTAACTACAGCTGTACAAACTTTGTTTTTCCTCCTTAGGAATTATTACTCCAGTAAAAATTAGAACAGTTTACTTGTTAGTGCTATTACACAGTATCACATGTTCTTTCCTTTTTGTCCTCTCAGTCCCCTTTTTTTTTAACAAAGACACTGCGTTTGGGTTCTGAGGCAGCAGACCCACATAGGCCCGTACAGCCCAGATGATGGTGAGCTGAGCTAGCAGCCAAGCTGGCTGGGAATGCTGTGGAAATGTTAAAGCCATTTCCTTTGAAACGGACGTCTGAAAAAATAGAAAATATTATTCTTACTATTTAGTCTCTTCTGCAAGCAGGCAAAGCAGCTGTAATGCAGGTGGCATCCTTCCTTTACTGAGATGTGGCCTCTTCAGCTGTCCTGGGGTGGGTGTTCAGGCACATGGATGCGACCCCCTTGCCCTGATGGACATTCTCTTCTCCCAAGACATTTTATCTCAGGAGCTGAAGTTGCATCCCGATCCAACCCCCTTGTCTTCACTCCTTTGCTAACCAGCAGTGGGATGAATGGTGACTGAACAAGTCTGATTTTGTGATCCGATAGCAATAGGAGAAGGGAGGAGGGATGGTTTTAAACTAGAAGGGGAGATTTCAATGAGATCTTGGGAGGTTTTGGCACAGGCTGCCCAGTGATGCCCCATCCCTGGAGGTGGATGGAGCCCGGGCAGCCAGGGCAGGGCTTGGGATGGGATGGGCTTTCAGGTCCCTTTCAAGTCAACCATTCTGTGGCTGTGTGCCAGTCCTGTACCTGCGGGGACTTTGGGCTGCAGGGCAGCGCCTCTGTGCAGGCTTTCCCAAGCCCGCTAGATGGCAAACACGTAAAAGGTTTGTTCCTCTGCTCCTGGCCGGGGCCGGGCCCTGTTTGCAGTGCCAAAAAGCGGGCTGAGTGTTTTTTTCTCTTTTTTCCTGGGGGCGGTCTGTACCAGCAGCCACCGGCTGTAGGTCCTGTGCAATCATTTACATTTCCAGCTCCTTTGTATAACATCAATACTGGAGAGTGTACAAACTGCTGAGCTGTTTACAACTGTGCCGGGGCTCCGTTGTCAACAGCGTGCGCCTGCATTAGCAGCGTCCAGCTGGGCTCAGGCTGCTGCTGGACTGCAGGGAGCAGCCCAGGCTCTGTTGGTTTTGGCTTCCTCCAGCTGAACCCGGCCCTGGTTCAGGAAGATCAGGAAGAAGAGGAAAGAAGCAAGGGGGTTTAATGTGGGAATTTGTTTCCCCTGATGTGCTGTGCTCTGGGTTTTCCCATCTCCCAGGATGCTTTTTGTAGCCTGAAACTGTGTCTCTGCGGGGCGATTCCTGCGTGGGGACAGGAGAGTGGGCAGAAAGCACCGAGTCCCTCCCAGGTGCCTCTGTTCCCCCTGTGATGCTGCCCAGACACCCATTCCTTTTGACATATGCTGAGTGCTGCTCTGCCAGCATCTCAGCCTTCATTCTTTCCCTGGCTGGATGTGGTGAAATCGGATGGAATGATGCTTCTTCCCAGGTTTGGCTTCAGGAGCTTTTCATGACCTTGCATGAGGGGAAGATGCTGCCCATGTCTCCAAGCTGGGACTTTTGATGGTTCAGCAAAGCACTTGGAGCATCTTGTGCTTCCTGAAAGGAAGGGAGCTTGGATCTGCCAGGCTGGTGTGTGCAGTGTGGTGCAGCAGAACTGCTGCTTCCTCCAAACTGCTGCTCCTGAGCGTTTGTCTGGGGAACCTGGGAACGTCTCTGCCACTGCAGCATTCAAAATGCCAGAGTAATTGAGGAGCTTGATGGACACAGATACTTGGTTGCCCAAAGATCTGCCTTTGAGAACCCCTCCAGACTTCAGTTTGTGTATTTGAAGACTAAAATATCTTTGAAAATCCATCTGTAGATGGATTTTCCTGGGCAGAGCATGCTGCTGTGCCTGTAAAGCAGTACTGCTTTTGGAGGCAGGACTGTGTTGCTCAGGGGGCTTCTGGAAATGTGAGCTTTGACCCCGTGCCCTGTTTGAGCCCATCCTGCTCCTGGCCCCTGTCTGGAGGAAGGTTTGCCCTGGGGCTGCCTGTCTGCTGGCTCCAGTGCTGCAGCGTCCCAGCTCTGAGATGAATGAATGCTTTGGATGCACACCTAACTGCCTGGGGGAAGGATTTGAGCCACTGGATGCATCCACAGGGCAGGGGGGCATGCATAGAGCTGAAAAATGCTAAATTAACTATGATTACAGTAATGCTTTACTGTGGTGCAGTGGGGATCTGCTTTCTGCCCATCTCTTTCCTCAAGGTCCTATGTCAGGGTGCCTGCCCTGTTGCTTTGCCTCTGCTGGGGATTTGCAGAGAAGCACCTGTGTTTCGACTCCTGCCTTGACCTCGCTCCTGTTAAGTGCCAGCCCCGTGGTCCCTGCGCTGCTCCTGTCTTGTTGTGTTCTGGCCTGGCTCCAGCCTTGGTTAATCTGTCATATGGTTTTTAACCAGCCCACACAGACAATAAAGCATCTCCAGTTTCTGGCCCCTCTCCTGTCCTGCAACCAACAGCAATTTGGGTGTGAGAACAATTGTTCTGTCTAACAGACCTGATTTCATTCTCATAGGAGATTGTAAGTTTGCTTGCTGGAGATAACCGAGTTAGCTCTGTTATCTGGTGGGCTGGGGCTCTGGAAAAGAGTCAGTTTATTTTTTGTGGTATTTAAAAAGGAGGGTATTGCCCACAGTCTGCTGTGAATGTTGTGCATGGGAGCAGGTGAGGGATGTGCCTGCTCTGCTGCTTGGGGCTGGGTGTCTGGGTTCAGCCTGTACTTCCCAACACCCAGTGGCAGAGCAATGGGGTCTGGAGGGGAGCAGAGCAGGTGGGTTGTGAATATCTGCAGAGAAGGAGACTTCCCCGCCTCTCTGGGCAGTTTGTTCCAGGACTCTGCCACCTTCAAAGAAAGATGTTTTTTCTCATGTTCAAATGGAACTTCTGGGTTCCAGTTTGTGCCCGTTGCCCCTCGTCCTGTCTCTGGGCACCACCCAAAAGAGCCTGGCCCCATCCGCTTCTTGCCTCCCACCCTGCAGGCATTTCTAAGGTTGCTCAGATCCCCTCTCAGCCTTCTCCTCCCCACACTGAGCAGCCCCAGGGCTCTCAGCCTTTCCTCATGCAGGAGATGCTCCAGGCCCCGATCTCTCTGTAGCCCTGCTGGGCTCTCCCCAGCAGTTCCCTGCCTGCCTTGAACTGGGCAGCCCAGCACTGGGCCCAGTGCTCTGGATGCGGCCCCCCCAGGGCAGAGCAGAGGGGAGAACCTCCCTTATTCTACAGGCCGTGCTCTGTGCAATGCACACGGGGTCCCACTGGCCTTCCTGGCCACCAGGGAACTGCTGGCTTGTGGTTTCCCTGTTGGCCACCAGGACACCCAGGCCCTTCTCTGCAGAGCTCCTCTCCAGCTGTACGGACCCCAACCTGCACCGATGCATGCAGTTGTTCCTCCCCAGGTGTGGGACTCTACATTTGTCCTTGTTGAACCTCATCAGGTACTTCTCCTTTGGGGTGGGGGGAGCATATAGATAGCGATGCCTGAGAGCTACAACTGTTTTATCCCCCTGATTCTGCATCCTTTTGCAGGGGAGGTCCCACGTGTTGAAGGGTGCTGGGTACCAGACCTCTTCTCGCTCAATGGTTTGACCCCCAGGCACACAAGGAAAGGTGGGGGGATCAGGGGCCCTTTTGGGGCACCCGAGCTGTGTGGCAGCATTCTTTCACACTGGCAGAACTGTAAGTGGTGCCTGTATTCAAAGTCTAACACCGAGCCTTGAGGTTTTGGAGGATGGGGACTGGTAAGAGGGGAGCATGAAAACAACCCCACTGGAGGAGCTCCTGCTGGTTCTGATGTCCCATGGGAACATCTCAGGACCAGCATGCTAGTTTAGGCAGGGCTGTATCAATGTGCTTTGATTTCGGGGAGCAGCTTGAAGAGCCAGGGCTCTGATGTGCAGAGATCTGTCTCTGGGTCTGTTAGACTTTGACACCATCCTGTCCAAAATGCCCCTGAACTTGCTGCCTTTGCTTGCCAGCTCACTCCTTGCCCATTTCTCTCCGAAGGCTGGTTTGAAAGTACAGGCTTAGCCTTGTGTCTGCTGTGATACTACTGCAACAACAGGTTCTCTGCTTCCTTCCTGCTGCTCCCCCTGTCCTTGGCATCATTTGGCACTATCAAAGTGCCTTGATTCCTAGGCACATGGCTTCACTTGCTGCAACCTCCCTTCCTCCCCACCAGGCTCCTGCATTGTGCATAGGGATCACAGGACAGATTAAGGGCTTAAACAGATAGCAGGCTTAATGGCTTGACCTCAGGACCTCTCCATCACCTGCATGGTGCAGCAGCCTGTGAGTTTCCTGGACACACACAGGTGTGAGAACGCATCTGGAGCCAGGCATTGCTCTGCTGGAGAAGATCTCTGGTTCTGTGTTGCAGCAGGGCTTGAGGGGGCAGGCAAGCAGTCAGAGTGTGTGCTAAGTGGTCCTAGAGGCAGAGGTTTGTCCCTGACTCTGTGTGTTGGTGGGAGGTATGGGGCTGATGTTTGCTGAAGCAGCACTCATCTCTCTCTCACAGTGGATGCCCCTGGCACAATCCTGCCTGCATCCTGGCTTAGTTGATGGGTGGGGAACAAATGGCCATGGCTACTGGAGCAGTGAGGAGCTGGAAATCAGCCTGTCCTTGGGTCCCTTCATGTCACCAGGGATGTCCTGCTATTTCTTCTTGGAGCCTGAGCACGGCTTGCCCTGTAGACCACCTTCTGCCTTGGCCCTATATCCTTGGTATGTGGGTGCTGGCAGGGCTTGTGCATGGCCCTGCTGCAAGGTGGGAGTCTCTTTCCCTACACTGCTATTTGCAGCAGCTGCTGCTAGGTTTGCTGTGAGGGGTCTCAGGGGTGAAAGCTGGGCCCTGGGCTGAGCTGTGCCTCGGTGCAGAGGGATCCTATAGAACAGGGTCAGGTATTAGACATACCTGTGCTCTGGAGGACACGGGGGGTGATTTGAACTCTGCCAGCTGTTTGCCCTCAAAATCACAACACATTTCAGGAGAGACAGGCAGCTCTGCAGCATCACGAGCTACAGACAGGAGCAGGAGCTGTTGGGCGACTCCGAAAACCCTGCTGGGGACTGTCACCAAGCCCAGGAACGTCCGAGGCTCTAAGTAGAACAGAGTGAACCTCGGGACGACGTGGTGACTCACTGCCCCACATCCCAGCAGCGCCTAAGCCTGGCAGCAGGGACCAACGCCGAGGCGAGGGGGCTCGGCAGCGTTCCCCCCTGGTTGTTATTTCAGCTGCTGGAGCCTCAGCCGTGCCTGCACAGGGCCGACAAACGCCCCGCAGGTGCTGTTTGCAAGTGCCTTCTCCACTCCGTCTCACTCACCCCCGAAGCGCTGCTCCGTGGGGGCCGCAGCGAGGGACTCCCTGGCTGCCCAGCCCCTTCCCTCCCGATCCCTAGGGATGAGTGGGGAATACTTGAGCTCTTGTTGCCTGACTCCGTCCTGACCCGGGCTGCTAACAGAGGCTGCCTTTCTGCTGGCTGCGGAGCCGGAGGCAGCACGAGCGGCCTGGCCACCAAACTCCAGGCCTCCGGGGCTGCCTCTTAACCTGGAGGAGCAGCGGGTTATTTGTGTTGCTCTTGGCAGGGATGCCCCGGCCCTCTAAAACACAGCAGTGAATGTGCGCGGAGGTGTGGGGCGCAGGCCAGCACGCGCTGTTTGTGTTGGACCTGCCACGCGGGGAATTAGTTCAACTCGGCTACTAATTGCTTCTGAAGTGCGGGGCTCTGTTGAATGGATGCGAACATGCGACGGGGACAGCGAGCACGGCCTGGGGAGGGGCTGTCCCTGCTCTGCTTTGCTCAGACCTCCTGAGACCCTGCTGCTCTCTAACACTCCTGCTGGTATCAGCCCCACTGAACCTGCAGGGAGTGGAGGTTTCTCAGCCCCGATCCAGCACTGCAGGAGCAGTGGGATGGACATGCGATGCTGTGCCATCTCCCTTAGACTAGAGAGGGGGATCTGGCAGGGAAGAAGCAGGAAAGCAGCACCAGGAAGTTGATGGCAGCCCTGCGTCACCCTGAATGCTGTTTGTCTCTTGTCCTAGCAGCCCTCCATGCTCTCCAGGCCACTTCTCCTATGAAGCTCCTGCTGGGATGCTCCCTCCGTTGCCTGACCCGTCTCCCTGCCCCATCCTCAGGCTCTCATGCCTGCCTGTAAACCCCCGTGCTTTGACTTGGATGAGGGGTTGTGAAGGGTGAGGGGTGGAAGAGGAGGATTTCTGCCCTGCAGAAGGGTTTCTGCTTGCACAAACAAGGGCAGACCCGCCTCTGTGCCAGTCACCTCACTGTACCCTGTCCTGCTGAAGCTTTGGGCATGGGGTAATGACACAAAGGGCTCTGATTTCTGTCCTCCGTGAGTCCAGCTGTGCACAGACAGGAGAGGAGAGGCCTTGGAATCACCCCCTCCATGCGTTATGTTGGGCATTTCGGAGACCTTCAGCCGTGGGTGCAATTCTGTAGGATGGTTTTTCCTTTTGCTATCCAGCCACAACATCGTTCTGTGTGATCGCCCTTCATGGAGGATAGATAGACAGCAGTATCAGCTCTCCATCCTTAGGGTGGAAGGAGGAAGTTGCAAGATGTCCTTTCCCAGAGCTGGACAGGACTTGGAGGAACTGCTATATGCGGTTGTGGCCTTTGGAATGGGTCTGGGAAGGGCATCAGCCACCCCAGCATCTTTCCTCAACGATGGCATCCACCTCAGGGATGTGCAGGGAGAGGCCAAGGACAGAAAGCCCTGGGCAGGTAGAAGTCCCTGTGGGGACATTTAGAGCTTGATTTTCACCCTGTTGACTTGCTTTGAGCTCCTGTGGACTAAAGCAGGCTGTGTCTCCATCTCCTTTGTCCTCTCCCACCTCTCGCTGCCTCCCTCCCTCCCCCTCGCTCTTGGTTAGAAATTGTCATTTAAAGCCCAAACTCCCATTGTCCAAACTGGGATTAAGCACCATCTGTGCAAACTTTTGAGGCCATTTCTGTGACTGGGAGGAAACGGATGACTCAGAGAGAGAGATTGCGACACTAGATCAGCGGTGACCCAGGGTTAAGTGGGTGGATCACAGCAGCCCTGCTAGCTCAGCCTGCTGAGGCACATGGCAAGGAAGCCAGCAGTTGCTTTCGGAGGGCTGTAGGGCACCCCATGACAGCCAGATGCTTCTAAATTGCATCAGGTGCTGAGCTTTGGTCCACCTGGTCGTGCTGGTGGGGCATTCAGTAGGACTCAGTGTTGGTGCAGCAGGATGATGTTTGGTGTTGATCACCTCATAGCATGCCTGGAAGGCTGCTGGCAGCTCTGGACTCATGCAGAGAGTGTGCAAAGTGGCTGATGGCCTTGCAAAACCCTTGACTTAGCAAACAGACCCTCCTTCAGCTCCAATGTCATGAAGGAAGAAATCTGGGGAAAGAGCAGCTATTTAGGGGCTCCAAGCTGAGGGGATCAGCTGTTTTGAAGGACTGTGATTGCAGGAGGTGGATCTGGATCCTACATAGGGCATACAGCCATGCCCAAGGGGTGGAACAGGGATCCTCTGAGTGATGGATGTGAAGATGGTGAGTGAATTGATTATGGCTTTTTTTGGAGAGAAGCAATTTCTAGCTTGCATCTTTTTCCCCGTGCACCATTAAGAGTTGCTTCTGGTTCACCAGGACACCACTGATGTGCAAGAGGTAATACTGGAGCAGCCGACTGTGAGAGCAAGGCAGGGCTGGACAGAGGTGTGGAAAGAGTGCCAGGAAAGCTCACTTGGGATCAAGTTGCTCAGCTCCTGCTCTCGGTGCTGTCCCTTGCATTTGGATGGAGAAGTGGCATGATGAGTGTCAGCTCCGTGCTCTGCTGGGGCCGTGTCTGCAGCTGAACCCAGGATGCTGTGCACATGCAGAAGGCCAGTCCTGCGAGGTGATAGCTGGGGCAGGAAGTGTTAGAGAAATAAGTAGCCCTCAATGAGAAGCTGTGATTAAGACAGCTTTACGCCCTGAATCCAACCTGAACAGTTACAATAACCCCAGAGGTTGGTGAAATTATTAGGCAGAGCTTAAGTAAAATGATATGAAGACAATGCTAAGGCAGGTGAGATTTTGCTTGGCTTAATGCACAAAGCCCAGAAGAAAAGGAAAGGAAAGAATTTCCCCTGTGAAAATCTCAGCTGGTTCCATTTCCAGTGACAGTCAAAGAGTTAAAGTGATATGTTGGGAGTTATGAGTGTTTATCTAAAAGAAAAGTGGCAGGTGAAAGGGATAAAATAACACAGTTCTTAAAGCAATGCAATATGTTTGAATTATCCGAGGATCAGAGCTGGAATTTGGAAGGTAATATTGGATAGAAGGAAATGGGAGATGGGGACAGAAATAGGATGGGGAGAAACAGCTCGAGGTGGCTTCCCCATTGGTTGCTGCAAAGGAAAAACAAAGAGGTTGGCATTGAGAGGACCACTGTGAATTTGTTTATTGGAGGGGATTTTTATTGCACTTTCAGAATTAAGCTCAGGGCCTCTGCTATGTCAGGGTGCAGAGCAGACCCTCCTGAGCTGAGTTTGGCTGGGAAAACATCTGCAGTGTGTTCCTTATGTGAGAACACGGCTGGAAATGGCTGCCGTGCTGGGGTGACCTGTGAAACCACCTCCACTGACCGGTGCCTTCCCTTTGCTTTCACAACCTCTGTTCTTCGGGCATCAGTCCTCACCAGGAGCCCAGCTTTTCCTGGGCTGTTTTCTCAGCTCTGGTTGGTCTTTTGCTCACGCTGGCTGAGAAACTTGGCGAGGGTTTGGGTCGATGCCTTCAGTCTGGCCAAGGACCCAGGGTTGTGTACAAACCTCTGTGTGCTTTGCAGGTACAACAGTGTGCACCAACCTTTTTTAACTGAGGAAAAGGTTCAAGAGCAGAGCATCGCTGATGCGTTGCCTTCCCAAATCTGCAGGCAGCCCAGGTGAGGGCTCCAAGGTGCACCACCATCATCCCAGCTTTTTTATCACTGTGACTTTTACTGGCTGTGGCAGGTGCAAAATGGAGATGGCCAAGTGACTTTATTGAGGGAAAAAAAGACACAAAGAACTGATTTATTTTGCATCTAGTTCAGCTCTGAGGCCCTCCCAGATGTTCTGGGTTTCTTGGTGGAAATAAAACGGCTGCAGATTTTCTAGCTGGCTACAGAAAGCAGAGCACTGCCACCAGGCCAAGTCCCAGGTGAGATGTCTGCATGGCTTCCACTGCTGCTGTTTCGCTGTGACTGCTCTACCTTTCCCTGTATTCACCTCAAAGCTCATTTTTCTGGAGGAGGTCCTGTTTATCTCATCCCAGTCCTCTTGAGCACATGCATCTTCCTGTTGTGTGGTGGCTGTCTGTTTTCTTCCTACTTTTGTCCCATTGGCTCCTCGTTCATGCTGTTTTTCCCCCTTCACTCCCCATGCAAAACACAGTGCCCTCGCCCCAGTGCTGCTCTGAAGATGTTTTTTATTTCTGTGTTCTTTGGGCATCTTGTTTTATAGCCAAATTTTGAGTTTGAGGACATCTATAATCCTGCCACATTTAATTTTCAGCACATCTTCCTTCTCATACAGTAGCTCAACATGCAACTTTTTGCAGAACAACAAAGTTCCTGGAATGTCTTTTCCAGAAGCAGTCTTAAAAATCCTTTATAAATTTTGTATTTCTTGGATTCAAGAGACGTTCACTGATAAACTTACACGCACCAACTTTCTGCCTGTCAGAATAGCTGAGGTTTTGAGGCTGGGAGCTGCGCGTGTTGTCAGGTGCCCCATCTTTTGGTTTTCTTCGGTGGAAACCATTGATGAGAGGGAAGCTGTGGTTGCTCTTTGGTTGTGTTTCATTCCTTCCTGGGTCATGGCACTTTTCCTTGACACGTAGTGAGAGCAGATTGCGCTTCTCTTGTTTCTTGACCAGCGAGGCGGTGCTTGGACTTATTAGTAGGTGGCCACCCTGGTTCTGGTGCCTGGTCCATACTCCAGTAGTCATAGGTGAATGGAAGTTCTCTAACTGGTTGTCTGCTCACTTTGCAACCTTGCTTTGTTTGGAAAGGGCTGGAGGCAGTGGTCAGACCCTCCATGTTGTCTGGCTGCCACGCAGCTCTTAGAGCTTGGGTCATCTGAAGAGACAGGACACTGCATCTTCCAACCCCTTCCTTACTCACCCCTGCTGGAATGGTTCTCACTTGTCTTGTAAAGACTCAGGTGTCTTGAGACTGAAACCGTGGGATGTTCTTGGAACAGAGAGCAGCTGGGCTCTCCAGCCCTTCCTCTCTGTTTGGAGCCAGCCGTGACCATTCAGGTGTGCTGGGTCCCACTTCAGCCCCCAGCTGGGTTGCCTGTTTCTCACTTGCACACAAAGCAAATTCCCCATGAGACATAAGAAGGAAAGGGCATTACTCTACAGCAGCCTGGACAGAGCCATGAGAACAAAGGGACTGAGAAGATCATCAACTGCCAACCTCAAGTGTTAATGGTCAGACCTGGGAAGGATTTTCTTGCCAAGTCAGACAGGTGAGGACCTGGTAGGAGGGCTCTCTGCTGTGTGATCCATCAGGATGTCCCCAGGGCCTGGTGCTGGATGCCAGAGGGATGCAGTGCTCGGCTCCAGCCTCTTCCTCCTGCTCAGTCTCCACGGGGTGTTACAATCCAGCCTAAGGCAGGTTGCACAATTTATTTTCCTGTACTTAAGGCAGGATTTTGGCAGGCAGGGGCAGGAGGCCTCTCCGAGGAGCGCTGGCTGGGCTCCCTCCTGCTGCCGTGGGATCTCGCTGCTGTCGAAGCTCCACTCCACTGGGCATCCTGCAGTGCTGTGCTGCACATCTGAGCAGTGCCCTCCCTGGTGTGGGTGCTTCTCTGTTGGACCAAAACTATCCTTTATGATGGATAGCTGCAAGGAGGTCTCATTCTCTTCTGTCTGCTTGTGCAGGGAGAAAAGCATCTTTCCTCTCTGGCCTTACCCTCTTGTGTCCTCTGTCACCCTCCATCGCCTCCCTTCCCTACAGGTGATGTTTGTAAATGTGTTGCTTTGCAAGGAGGGCAGCAAAGTGGCTGAGTGTGCTGGGGAGGGAAGATGGGATTGCTGGGAGGCAGGGGAGCGTTCACAGCCAGCAAAGGGCATTGAGGTGATGTGGCAGCTGGATGAGAGATAGGAGCTCTGCCTGCAAGCTTGGCCACGTCCCGCTCAGCCTGGAGTACAAAGAGGTGGCAAATGTGAAGCCCAGGAAGGAGGGAACAGCTGAGACCGAATGCATGTTGGCATGCACAGAGGAAGGGTTTTTCAGGAGAAGAGGGAAGGAGCAGAGATGGTGGTGAAGTTGGTGAGGAATGAGAAAAATCATGGCGTTACCCGTGAAGCAGGGCGGGGAGGACTTGCAGGGGACATTCTGTTTTCGCCATGATGATCTTGAGCTGGCAGTGGAACATCAGGATCAACATCATGCATTGGGGTGGGGATGTTGGCCCATGAGTCCTCAGAGGAGAGAATGAGCTCAGCAGGGAGACGGTGGCAGAGGGCTGTGCCAAGCCTGCGGGGCTGGCATGGGGAAGAGCATAGGGATGGGCTCCTGGCTGAAATACAGCAGGCAAGTGACACTGGTGGCATGGGACAGGAGGCAGCACGTGGAGTCTTAGAGGGATGTTCAGGGCTGTGCCGTCTCCTCCCCCCTCCATCCCAGTGCATTCACCAAGAGTTCCCCACATCAGCTGGACTCGGTGGTCTTGGAGGTCTTCTCCAACCTTGGTGATGCTGTGGTTGTGTGTGGAGGAGAGAGATGGCACAGCCTTGTGAGGGGCTCCATCTAAAGGAGCTGGCGGC
The DNA here is from genome assembly GCF_019238085.1 of Lagopus leucura. Taxonomy (NCBI): domain Eukaryota; kingdom Metazoa; phylum Chordata; class Aves; order Galliformes; family Phasianidae; genus Lagopus; species Lagopus leucura. The sequence continues at coordinate 171,270 of NW_024962286.1, forward strand.
TCTCTGTGCCTTGTTTCAGTGTGGGATGAAGCACGCCTCTATCCCACTGCTGTGCTGGGAGTTGTGGGGGAGGGGAGATGGTCCTGGGGAGGGGATGGGATTCAGTGCCCCCTATGCAGTGCTTGGAGCACCCTGTGTGCAGCTCTCCTTTGAGCTGAGGGCTCCTGAGAAGACCAACACAGCCCAGAGGAGCCTGACTGCTAGGAAAAGAAAACCCCATGGCTAATTCAGCACAAACTCGTTATTTAATAGACAAAGTCAATATGAAAAAAGGCATTTCCCTTCCCTCCCCGAAATTTACAGTTATGAGAACAGCCAGAGAGCTGCAGAGCCAGGCTATCTCTGGGTGACATTTACAGGGCTCAGCTTTCATCGCAGCTTGAAAAAAAAATCCCATATGTGCAGCGATTATCTACACACTGATCTGGATTGTCTTGTTCAGCTTTGGCCCTCATCCTAGATGGACAAGGAGCAGAACACTTGGCTAGTGGCCTGAGGTCTGTGGCCTCCTCTGCATGAGCTGGGAAGAGGAGGAGCAGTCCAAGGTACTTGAGAACTCGCAGCCTTGGGACCTGAGGAGATGGAGTGCAGCTCAGATCCTTGCTGGGGGCTCAGCGCTGCGCTCTTGGCCAAGGTGAGAGGGGCAGCCGTTGCTCGGCACTGCTCTGAGCTCAAGGTGGAAGTGGCTCACAACCCACGGCAGCTCTGGATTGGGGTCACCACCCCTGGTGCCCTTTACTGAAGGTTTTGGGAGCTGGGGGACATCAGGTCCCTTAGTGCTGGCCTTGTCCCGTGGTGTGGGGGAAGCCAGCAGGGCCCTGCTCCAGGCACGCGGCTTGGCCCCAGAGCCACAGCCACTGCTGCATCAAGTCAGTTGTCAGAAGCCTTCCAGCCGGACGCTGTCTGGAGACCTTCCAGCGACCACAGGCTCTCCCCCAGCCCATCACTGCCACAGCACAGACGGGATTTAATGGATGTCTGCGTGTTCCCCTAACCTTTCCCCTCTCTTGATGAAGCGGGGAATAAAAATAAGCCCGCAGGTTTGTGAGGACCCCCAGCCCAGACGGCGATGGCCACAACTCTGGGCTCCTCTGGACCGTGGGCCATCTCCAGGTGTGGACCTCCCACTCACACAGTACTGCCCAGTGAAAGCAGTGCCACCCACACCAGCTCCTCGCAGATGTTCCTCTTGGCTTGAGGTGCCATTTTGGGGGTTTTTCTTTGCTCCCTTCTGCCTCTCGACTCTCATACAACCGTGTGATGGAAGAGAAAAACTGGTTCAATTTCCACCTCCCCTCGCAGTGCCCCACTGCTTATTAGTTCTCCAAATATTTCATCCTGCAGCCCAGCAGCAAGGGCTCTATGCTAACCTGATCCCAGGCAGAGGGGAAGTGGGAGCGGGTAGGACAGCACGTTATCCTCATGGCACTGCTGCAGACCAGGCTGTGTGGAGCAGGACGGTGCATCCTCCCACCCCAGCAATTTCTTCCATTTATATTTCTGCTCTCCTCACTAGTGGCTGGGATGGAGATGGGCTGTGTATCATCTTGTCCCCAGGAGCCCTCACTGGGTGTGCAGGGTGGCCCCTGGAGAGTTCACGTGAAGGAAGAGGAGGAGAGCTGGCTGTGGGATGTTGGTGAGCAAGGTTACAGAGAGGAGGAAAAGGAATCCCCTGGGATTTCCTTCCATCTCCAGCTTGTCCTTGGATTGCAGGTACTCTGCTGCACCCTCTTTGCAGTCTCTGGCAAGATGCTGAGGTTGGGAGGTAAAGGGCTTTGCAAGGGGACAGGGAGCAAAGTGGGAACATCGTGTCCATTGACAGCCCAGGCAGCTGCCGAGGAGCTTCTGTAAATCACAGCGGCTGCCAGAGCTGCTCTAACAGCTCTCCAGAGCCCAGGAGGCCTCAGAGCATCCCTGAGGCTCTGTACACGCACGCTCCGTACACTGACAGCCCTGGATGGGCTCTCCCTGCATTGTGATTAACACTGTGCCATCCCATCCCCATCTCCCTGTCCTCTGCAGCGCTCACAGCTGCATGTCCTGGCTGTGCTCCAGCCGTGCTCTGGGATGCTGAAAGCACTCCTGCAACAAATACAAACGATTGTGACAGAAGATACCCGGCCCCTAATGCTACTCAGCCTCAGGTTTAACCATCTCCCATTTGCAATGCTCCAGAGTCAGCGTAGAGCATCCGCTGCATCCACGAGGTCAGGCACATCCCTGCTCTGGCTTCAGCAATAAATAAGCAAACCGACCAAAATAAAAGATAACAACGATCGCTTTTTTTGAGGGGGGGGAGGGTTGGGTTTTTTTCCTTTTTTAAACTTTAAATATATATATTTTTTTGCTCCTTTCTTTTAAAATCTGTTTTCCTCCAGGGCTCTGTCTCTGTATAGAGCTGTGCTCTCCCTGCAGCGTCTGGGTCACTTCCTCAGTCCTGGCCACAGGGCAAGAGAGAAACAGGATCAGTTAGAGAGGGGAAGGGATGGCTGCTCCCCTCCGTGCATCACCGGCACGTGTGGATTTCCACCACCCGATGGCAGGGTTTGCACTTGACAGAGCAGCACCAGTGGAATTTGCAGCTGCACCTTTCCACCACCTCCACTTCGTCCGTATGGAAGCCCCGACCGCAGCACATGAGCTCGCAGCCATCGATGGCCTTGGAGGTCTTGTTGCACTGCCGGCCGCTGGTGCCCAGCACCCCGTTCTTGAGGTCGTGGTCACAGAAGTCAGGACTGGAGTCCAGGTAGACGAGATCCTCGTCCGTGTGCGGTTTGAACTGGGAGTTTTTCGGCACCAGCACTTTGGTGGAGCCGATCTCGCTCTGCTCGACCTCGGTGGCACCGTCGAATTTCTCCTTCAGCACGTTGCCCACTTTGCGGAAGGGAGGCATGGCTTTCCAGCACGTCTTGAACTCGCATGAGCCCGACACGCCGTGACACTTGCACTCCACCCGCATGTTGTTCAGGATCGCCTGAAGGAGCACAGTGGAGAAACGAGATGGGGGTGGTGAGCGTGGGACAGGGTATGACACGGAGTCACAGCACCCTACAGCACCCTGAGTTGGAAGGGACCCACACGGATCCCTGAGCCCAGCCCCTGGCTGCACACAACATTGCCCACTCCCAAGCCCTGGCACCTGAGTGCTCCCAGTGTGGGGCCATCCCCACTGCCCCAGGGAGCTGTGCCGTGTCTGCTGCCCACTGGGGCGCAGCCTTTCCCTAACCCCCCCGACCCTCCACTGACACAGCAATGACTGCAGACCCCATGCAGATCCCCGTCTGTTACCTTCCGCCCCGCCTCGTTGTTATGGAGGTTCATCAGTGCTCTGTTGGAAGATGCCCCTTTGCTCCTCTCACGGACGTCGACAAAGGACTGAGAGAAGGCCACACCGTAGGCGATGTTATCGGAGCAGCCGGACCACTGGAAGCCTGAGGCACAGTGCAAGGATGGGACAGATGAAGTTCATCCTCCTCAGCCCTGCTCTTGCTAAAACACTGCTCACCAGCCCTGTCTGTCTTGCTCCGCGTGCTGGGGAAGCTGAACAAGGATGGCCACGGGGTGGGGGAACAACGTACCCCCTGAGCTACACTCCCAGCTATCCTTTCTGAAGCGCTTGCGTGGACTATCAGTAGGCTTTTAAAAATGTTTTTTGTACATTTTTTTGCCCTTTCTCTAAAGGGTGGCCCTGGAGGATGGGCATCTCTGTGCATTCTGTATCCCTGCTTTGCACGCTCACCCTGTGGGCTGCCGCCTTGCACCGTGCGGTCGCATCCACACTTGTCCAGCTCGCCGCTGCTGCATGCTCGGGTCACGGCGAAGGCCACCCCTGCAGAAGAGATGGCGTAGACAAACGCTGCCTCCCTTGTCCCTGCAACAACAGTGGAAAAGATGGCAAGAAGCCCAAGGGGGTTTTGTGCACCCAGGTGGGCTGCTCCACCTGCCCACCCCCACGTACGGGATGCCCCATGCTCACCCCTCCCTGGCATGATCCAAGTATCCCAAGATGTATTTGCTCAGTGCCAAGCCCAGACCAGGCTCAGCAGACACCACACGCTGCTTGCAATAGTGACAGAGCTGGCAGCACGTGGATGTGATGGGCAAGGTCATAACGCAGCAGCAGGAGGGATGCAAAGGCCGCATTGCAATGTGGGGAGAGCTCTCCTGGTGCTTGCAGGGCACTTTTGCTGTAAAATCCCTCCCGCATCCAAAAATGTTCTATTTCCTCAACCAAACCGGGGATCACCCCCTGCAGCTGCAGATCCACGTTATCACCACGCAGCACCCCGTTGCTCCCTGCGCCTCCAAAACTGGAAAACTCTTCCCAAAGCGCTCTGCAGAGCCCCCAGGCTCAGCAGAACATTCCTGTGCCCACCTGCACGGTGCACAAAGAGCCCATTTGACAAGGGGGAGAAATCTGGACACAAACATGCGGGCGGCTCGGCCAGGGACTGCGGCCGTCAGCTCTTGCAAAACCCAAATCCCCACCGTCCTCTGAGGTCGAGGGTGGCTGAGGACACGGCCCCTCCGGCTCCAAACAAGCAGGGCTGGCATTTGGGGTATGCTAGGGCTGTTTCAAGGTAGGGGGTGGCTTGCCGGTCGGGCAGAGGGCAGCTACTTTGGTGGTCGCAGCCCAGGCTTTGGTGGCCAAGCAGCAGTGGCTGGGGAGGGCCAGCCAGCACAGGGCCTGAACCTTCTCCAAGTTAATCGAGGTTAATAGTAGGATCGTGTTGGTCGGTTTTGCGCTGTGGCTGACTAAAAAGAGGCGACTTTTAGTTTCTGGTATTTCTGGTATTTCCAGTCCTGAACCTTCACAAGAAGAGATCTTCACCCCTGTGTCGAGGGGAGGAAAGTCAAACAGGGAGCTGGGGGCAGCCACAGCCTGCGTTCTGCGGGATGGGAAGGGGTGAGAGTGGCACCCCAGGGGAGGGAAGGCTGCTCCCTGGGGATGGAAGGGACCTTCCTCTCCAACTCTGCACCCTGGCATGGTTTGGACCTCCGGGATGCCTGCACCCAGCCTGGGCTGTGGGGCCTGGCCATAAATCTTCGCTGCTCTTCGGAGGGTCTGGGTGTGCTGTGTTTTACTCTCGCTGGGCGGCAGAGGGCTGTCCTCACATGAGAGCTGCTCTGCTTGGCAGCAGTCACTGCTTCGGAGCTGCTCAGTACATCCAGCACCTATGGATGCGGGGTGAGGAGCTGGGGAGTTCATCCTGGAGAAGGGAAGGTTCCAGGGAAAGCTCCAGTACTCAAGAGCAGCTTATGGAAAGGAGAGAGTGCTTTTTTACATGGGCAGATAGCGATAGGACAAGGGGGAATGGTTTTGAACTAAAAGAGGGTAGGTTCATATTTGACATTGGGAAGAAATTCTTGCCCCTTCCCCGGGTGTGCTCAACACCAGGCTGGATGGGGCCCTGGGCAACCTGGTCTGGTGTGGGGCAACCAGCCCACGGCAGGGCTTGAGGCTGGATGATGCTTAAGGTCCCTTCCAACCCAAGCTCACCTTGTGTTACCACCTTGCCAAAGACAGGCAGGGTGTCCAGTGTGGAGCAGTTCCAGCGGCGGTTGCGGAATTGGTACTGGCACTCCTCGATGGCCAGCTGGGCCCCGCGCCGCACCGAGTCCATCACCTCCAGGTTCCGCTTGCACATCTGCACCTGGCGCTGGATCAAGCCCTTCAGCTTCTCGCAGGTCTCCTCCTCAGAGATGCTTCCCACTGAAGACAGCTTTGCCAGGTACCTGCCGTGAGAGCCGGCACAGCTGGTTAGGAGGTAAGGGGAGCACAGATCCACGTTCATCAGGGACGCAGCGAGGAGACCCAGCCTATCATCCCCTGCATAGCTGAGAACCACTGCACACCTGGGTCGCCTGCAATGTGCCTCCACAGGTTGCATTTTTGCATGGCAGAGAGCAAGCCCAAGGAAAACAGGCAGCCCTCTGCAGCCTCATCCCCTGCCTCTCTGGGAGACCATCTGCCAGCTCCCCTTTGCCTCTGTTGCCTGCATGGAGGATATTTTCAGTGTTGTCTGAATGTGCCCGGTCAGGTCTCCTGAGTACCGGCACATCCAAGCGCTACTAGGAAAAGCCAGAGGTCTCTGAAGTCAGCCAAAACAAGCAGGACAGCCGCTCGGCTGCCAGCCCCAGCTGCCACACAGCTCCCGCACTCATCGCTGACAAACATCGCCCTCCAAACCACTTCCATCACCAAACCTGCTTTTAGCATGCCAGCCCGGCCCCCAGGAGCTGCCAGCTTTCTGTCACTGGGGTTTCAAGCAGGGCTTGGAGCGGGGAGGGACAAAACCTTGTGTGCTGGGTGCCAGGTGTGTGCTGACGTGGCAGCTTGTGGCAGTGCACAATGACCACCTCCCCATCTCTGCAGGGTGTGCAGAGAGCTGCCCCTTCTAGGGCCAGGCTCATGGCATCGCCTCGTCCGTGCTGAGTGATGAGAGCACCAGGCGAAGGCTTTTCGGAAGCCTCATTCCTCGACTCTGCCTTTCCCAGCCCTACAGAACTTGTGGGTTTTTTGTTTGCTTGTTTTTTTCCTCCTCCTCCGAGTTACGACATCCTGTGAAGGATTTTGTCTTTGAAGCACTGCTTGCCTCTGAGAAGTGACCATTCAAAAGTGGCTCCTGCTTCCTGCCCATTCCCATGTGTCCCAGGGGTCAGATCTGCTGACTTCAGCCACAAGATCCAGTTGTCACAGCCTCTTCCTCCCATTAGCCGTGCCAGCCTGCCCCAGGAGGAGAGAGCAAGGATTTTCTCTTCCGTGCATCAGCAGAATTATTCACCAGCTTGGTTTCGTGCTTATAGAGATGGTGAGAAAGCTGGGTTGGCTTGCAGTGTCCGTGGGGAGTCTGCATGGCTGGCTGTCAGAAGCATCCAGCTTTCCTCATGCGTGGAGGTCACTTGATGCAATGCTGCTCGGACAGTGGGAAGTGGCAGGCAGCTGTGGTTTGAGAGCCAAGCTCTTTTCTAGCCTTTATACCAGCTAAGCATCTTTGTCCAAGGCCTTCAGCTCCTCCAAGGGCTCAGCTTGCTTGCAGAGGACCAGCTGCAAGGACCAAGAGGATGGCAGCAAACCTCCCTTGGGATCATTCAGAACACTGGAAACTGGGCCCACAGCAGCCCTGTTCCCTCCCATCCAGCTATCATTTCAGTTGGTGCACAGGAAAGCTGATGCACACCAAAGCAATTAGAGTTATCCTAAGGCACCACAGGTCAACTTGGAGCCTGGAAAACAAGAAAACTGCCTCCAGTTCTGAGCCCCGACCGCAGGTGGAATGGCCACTTCAGCTCTGCTTTGGAGGGAGGCACCGTCTCATTTTCTCATGTATTTCCCAGCTCAGTGGGATTCTTCAGGCGATGAGGAGCTATAAATTCAAAGCACACATGAAGAGAAGTGTGACAGGAGCCTTTCAAGCCTTTCCAAGTAGATGCGCCTGATAAGACACCTCCCCAGAGAGTGCGTAATGGTATTTGGGATGATAAAACGAAGGACAACCATGCTTCAAAGATGGATACAGCTTTCCAAGAGCAGGTCTGGTAATTTGTTTTGCAGGGAAATAAGGTGAAGCTGTCCAGAACGATTTCTGGTCTCTCTCCCCCACCATTCCTTCCCAGAGATGCTCCCATTCTGCAGTGCAGAGTCCCACAGTGCTGGGGAGCCCAAGCAAGGCACTGCAGCCAGCCCTCCAGGGTCACCATGGAAGCCCCATTCCAGCACTTTGCCTGGTTCTTAATAAGGACCCTGCCCAAAGCTTTGTTTTCCTAGGCTGAGGTGGTAGAAACCACAGAGAAAGCCTTTCTTCTAGATCAAGACTGGCAGAAGAGCAAACCAAACCAAAGCTGCCCTCAGCGAGTAGAGAGCCCACCTTGATTTCCCTGCAGTGCGGAGCCCTGGATTGGGACTGGAGGCTCACAGGAAGCTTCAGAACAGTCCTGCTTGTGGAAAAAATAAACCCAAATAACGGCATATTTCCTTCCCTTTCCAAGACTGGGCAAAGAATGTTTCAAGGGGCGAGCTGCTGCCCAAACCATTTGTTCAAGTCTTGTCTTCTTGCTTCATCATCACATTTGTATTTCTTTTCTCCTGCCTTCACATCCAGACAAGTCACTCACAGAACAAGCTCCCTTTTATTAAAAATCACTGACTTAACACAAAACCAACAGAAAGCCCTTCCTTTTTTTCCATCCGCAGCATGCAGATCAAGATTGAAGTCCCATAATTGGAGTATTTGCAGTTGATCCACTCTGCAAGGTGGCAAAGAAGGAAACCTCAAATCCCGGGAGATTTGGAAAGGTAAAAAAGCCCGACTTAAAAACAAAGAACGATGATAATTTTTGCCACAGGGGTTGGCAGGTGGAGCCAGAAAGAGTGGGGAGGGGATTCCCTGCCACGGGGAGGTGGGCAAATTGGAGTCACGGACTGATCCTCAGTAGAGGTGGTTCAGGGAAGATGCACCAGATGTTTGAAATGTGGAAATTTCTCACGTTGTCTCAGTTTGGGAATACTGAAGGTGGTGTCAGCCAGGTGGTGTCACTGCAGTCTCCTATCAGAGATGCTGAGATGAGCTCAGAAGCTTCAATGTCTTCAGCAAACGCCCAAACTCATGGGGATACCTGCCTGGCTAAGGTCCCAAATGGGATGTTCCAGGCTAAGCAAAGGAAAAAAAAAAAAAAAAAAAAAGGAAGGGGAAAGCAAGCAAGCAAAGAGAACTCATTGGTCTGACACTGTGGGCATGGGGCTGCTGGAGAGCTGCAGCATGGGGAATAGCTGGTCCAGCTGACAGCCCTACAACACGACGCATCCCTCCCAGACTGGCCACCCCACTCTGGGATTAGATGTCCTTCCTCTCCTTTGCTTGTAAATGTAAACCACGACGCGCAGTGTCGTCATCTGAAGGCCTGTCTGTCTCTTCCCTGGCAGAGAAGCAGCTCTATGGCTCGGTTGTACATATCTCATCTCTGGATTAAAACCATGCTTCTCACGCCCTAATCTCCACCTCCAGCTGCTGGAGCAATGTCCCATGAGGAGGCAGAGTCCTGCTCCCCAAGCTGGGCCATGCAGCAGAAAACGACCCCCAAATGCTCAAACTTTGCCCTCCCCAGTCCCCCTACCCCAACCTCAGACTTTGGATGCATAGAAAACATCCTTTCACATGTCCTTCTTTGCTCGAGTTCAGCAGCCAGGAACGGCTGCAAGAGGAGGCAAGTGAAGCCATGGGGCTGAGCGATGTGGGAATTCCCCTGGTGCAGCGCTCGGGGCTACACCTGGGTTGGAGAAATTCTGATGAGTTTTTCATTTCAATCGGAATTCGCAAACACACGGAGAGAGGAACCTTCTGCGGGACTGGTTTGATCTCACCCAACTTCCAACAGACCTCGGGCCGCTTTCCATTGGCCAAGAGGTTCAATTAATTCTTCCCCCCCCCCACCCCCACCCCCACCCCCCAACCACCCTGAGTAATTTTGTGAAAGCACAATACTGGCTCCAGTTCTGCTGAGCCAGGCAGATCCTGCACGGCACCTTCCCAGCTGCACACCGCAGCGGCTCTGTGCTGGAGGGATGCATTTGGGGTCACCTGCAGCAATAGGGGCTGAATCCCAGGGCTGGGGATGATCTGCTGCTGGCACCCAGAGCATCGCCTGTCCTCAGCCCAGCCTTGGGAAGTGCCATTTCTGTGGGTTTGCAACGTTTTCAAGCTTTGTTTTAAGAATAATAAAAAAAAAAGGTGTTGCAAGAGCCTGCGGCGTTGTGTTTATAAGGGAATATGGAGGAACCTCCTGCAAACTGCCGACCTCTGGGGGTTGCTCAGCAATTTCCCATTTTAAGAAAGCCCAAACCCACGGCAGCGGTGCATCTTTCCATCTACGAGGATGAGTTAATTGGGAAGACAACAGCTCCCAGCAGTGCAATGCAAACATTTGTCACTGCAGTGCGAAAATCTCTTTCTGACTCATGGAGTCACCACCAACCACTGCAAAAAGCAGAAATCTGCTTCTCGCCATTGCTCGTGTTTGGAGCTGAACGGATCCTCTCCTTGCATGACCTGCAATGCGAGTGAGATAGAAGCACCTGATGTCCACCCTTCCTTGGATAAACCTCTGCTACTCTGTATGAAGGTATATTTTTATTTAAGGCTTCATTGGGGAAAGGAAAATTCTGTCATCAGTGAGGAGGCAGGGAGTATCTGTCCCTCCTGCCCCGAGCTCAGAGACAAGCTGAACTGGATGGAAGTTCAGCATCAGGATTTGCAAAGGCCTTTCATCTGCAGGATGCAACCCTTAAAGCCGTCTGTTTTCATGGCTCAAATCACAGGCAGGGAAGCCCTAAGCGTGCAGCATCACCAGGGCGAGGAAAGGAGCTGAAAGCAAAGAAATTCTCCATTGGACCCAATCTGAGCAACTCTGCCAAAGTAGATGTGACCTGGGAGCCATCCTGGTGCTGTCTTTGCACCAAAAATAAGAATGCAGGGAGGGGAGCAGGGATCTGAGGGCACAGACGTGCCCTGGAGCTACCTGCACCTGCTGGATGGTGCTGCAGCCATGGGGCACCCGAGGGGAAACGCTGGACCGGTTCCTCGCCTGGTGGGAAATGGGAGAGTCACAACGACAATGCGAAGAATCCTGCATGAAATGGGACTGAAGCAGGGTGGGGGTGAAGTGAACTCCCTGCTGTCAAAGCTGGGGAGATTCATCTTAAAAATAGAGTCTGGCTTAAGATCAGAGGGATGCAAGCGGAGGACCCGGGTCTGCTGCTCCTGCATCTCTTACATTGCACAGTGACACAAAGTGGCACAACATCAGAGCTGAGGTCTACCCGGGCTGCTCCCCAGCAGGACGAGCGCTGAGTTGGGGTTTGTGGAGCACCTTGGCACACCCAAATGAATGGGAGCCCCAAAACCCCAAATCTTTTCATCCCTCCCTCCAACCCTCAGAAGTGGTTGCTGTTATCCAGGCTTGTTTGGACTCTTACAACGTCCTCAAGCTTTCCCAGAAAGCTCAGTTTTGCTTTTTTCTTAAGGCTTTTGAAAGCCCAGCTGCACCCCTGGCCCTTTAAACCGAGCCTGAAGCACAGATGGAAGTTTTAAACCCCTGTAAATAAGGGGTAGACGGAGCTGCCGGTGGCACACCCTGCTCTGAGCCTCCTCCAAAGCCACTTTTAGATGTTTAACAGCAGGAAAAGGGAGAAAGGCTGCAGCGACTCCTAGAAAACACCGCAAAAAGGGCCCTGCCCATGAAGGACCCCTGTGTCACTGATGCTTTTCAGACATGAGGATCGACTCGGGTTCAAGCAACCCAAAGAGCCGCAGGCACAGCAGCAGGTCCAAGAGCTGAATGGAGGCTGTGAAACGAAAGGTGCTTTGGGAATAGCTGAGCTCCTTCCTGTGTATGAAGCACATCCCTGGACTCCTCCAGCAGGACCTTCCCATTATGCACATCACAGCCAGACAGACCTCAGAGCACCCACCGCTGCCCTTCATTTAACATCAAATTCTTTGCTGGCAGGAAAAGCTTTAAGGCTCCCTGAGCCCCGAAAGACAGGAGGAAAAACGAGCCTGCAGCTGTTATTAGAAGGAGAGAAAAGAGCATCACTTTGGTTTGGATGACAGAGAGGTTTTTCGGATAGGCAGAGAGCCAAACAGCAACTCCCCACACACAGGCACTGAGAAAACACACCTGAGGTTCACTTCCCAGCCAGATAGAAGGATCTGGGTCTGCTTAATGGAAACTTCTGGCAAAGCTGCTTCTATTGCAGAGCTCTCTGCAGCACGGTGATCCCTCCCGCCGCTTCCTTGCAGGGCACCGGGCCGCTGCAGGGAGCCTTCAGCTCAGGTGTTGCAAGCTGCGTCTCCAAAGCACTCAGGGAATGCGAGTCCCGACAGGTCAGGAGGAGCTTTAGAAAAAGTCTCGTCTTGTGAAAGGCACCCCGAGCTTAATCACCGATCCAGCAGGTTTCTGGAAAAGCAAACTTCCCCGCACGCTGCCATCCGCCTCCGCGAAGGGCTGCAGAGCCGAGCACCTGGGGGGGCGCCCAGCAGCCGTGCCCAGCGCCCTCCTGCCGGACCCCGCGCCGTGCGCACGGCTCCGTGAGACGGACGAAGCGCGCTCATTCCTCGAATATCTGATAACTCCTGGGTTCCTTCTAACTCCGTTTATTGCCTCTGGCAGCCTTTGTTTCTGATGTGAGGAGATAAACAATGGGAATTGTCTTAATCCTAAAAGGCGAAGGATAAGAAGTGCCGAGCGGGGGACGATCCTTTTATCAAGATACATTTGGAACATCAAAAAAAAGTTGACCCTTTCTTTCAAGCGTGCAGAAATGGATCTGCTTTTCCTCCCCTGTTGGCAGGAATGAGCCCTCCGCTCTCCCGCCGCCGAATCCCCCGCGCCCACCCCGATGCTCGGTGAGCACGAACGGCCGCGCACAGCCCCATCTCCGCCGCGGCACCGCGCCTCGCTGACCTCACTGCTGCCACTTAACCTCAGATCCCCCTTCGCCGGGCGCTTCCCCTCCCTGGCAGCGTTTCCCTGTCCGGACCCTGCGGGAAGGGCGCTCGCACCGCTCCCCGCGCACAGCTTCAAGCCCACCTCGGGAGCGGCTGCGATCCACCCACGCTGCGCCGGAGCCGCGCGGGGTGCAAGTCGCTCCATCTGGCGAACGAGGGGGAGGAGGGCTGAGCGCTTAACGCATCCCATGCAGACACCGACGGGCAGCGCTTTTCCCACCGGTGGGATGCGGGGAGAACAGCACCATCCCTGTGCTTCCCAGCCTGATTTTGGAGCATCCTCCAAACTCAGCGCACCTCCCGCAGCCTCCAGCCGACGGGAGCCCATCTCCGGATGCAGGAGTGCTCCTCGAGCTCCTGGGCTATGGTGGGAACCACCGGAGCGCGTTGTGCCTATGGACACCGTGCCTGCACCAGGGCGGGGGAGCAGGACATGACACAAACACGGGTCTCCTCTGCACACATCGGGAACGCACTGACTCTCAGTCTGCCATCAACGCTGGGAGTGGGGAAACGGCGTCTCCCCAAAGATGGGATGAACGGAGCGGACACATTGCCTTCATCTGCATTTTGATGGGAGGCGCTGCCATGCCCCATCCCTCCTGTCCCGAGGGTCTCCCCTAGAAGAAGCCCTTGGTGAACGGGCAGGAATTTTCCAGAACTGTTTCCTCCCCTGTTTACCTTCCACGTTAGTTCAGCATTTGCTCAGCGTGCTCCGGATGGCACCCGGCTCCTCCACACGGCGGTCCCCACGTCCCCGCAGGGTGATGGAGTACTGGGTGTGAACTTTGCCTACTGCGGGTCCCCGGGGTCAGCATCCGAACGATCCCTGCTTGCCTGCCCGCTCCCTGCCAAGTCCTTCTCGGCCCCGTTGCCCCCACGGGGCACCCGGCCAAGCCCCAGGCCCTGCTCTGACCCGCCGGCCCGACCTCACTTTCCCAGCGCTGCCCAAATCAGTAATTTAAGAACAAAAGGTGGACGGGGGCTTCGGCGCCCACCAAGTTATCCTATAACCAGGCTGGAGCAGCCGGGGAGAGCCGGCATCCCCGCACCCACCTGCACCACCCGTCCCCGCGGCTCCGGGACCGCGCACCGCGACCTCCGTCCCCCGCAACGGGGTGATGCTGCCCGACCCCGGCGGCACCTGCTCTGCAGCCCCCGCGGAGCAACAAGTGCCGGAGGCGGCGGGGGCACCCCTTCGCTCGTGGCTACTCACAGCCAGTTGCTGGCGTTGGCCGAGAAGGTGGCGAGGATGATGAGCAGCAAGGAGCGCAGGAAATACTCCGGGCTCATCCTGGAGGGCAGGCGGGGAATGGTGCGGTGCGGTGCGGTGCGGTGCGGTGCGGTGCGGTGCGGTGCGGTGCGGTGCCCCCCGCCCGGCCCGCGGCCCCCAGAGCAGCCGCCGCCGCAGGTGGGAGCCGGGCAGGCGGCGGCGGGCGCTGCCCGGTGGATGCGCCCGCGGCGGCCGCCCAGCCCGACTGTCAGCTCGGCCGGCCCATCCTGGGATGGAGCGGAGGGCCGGGGGCGGGCCGGGGGCGGAGGCAGTCCCGGAGGCGGCCCCACATCGCCGCTACTGGGGCGGATCCTGCCGCTGGGGACACCCCCGGGGCGGGACGGCAGCGGGGACGGCACCGGTGCCGCTCCCATCGCTGCGCTGTGCCCGCGGTGCTGCCCCTCCGCTGCTCCCGAGGCGCTTTGTGATGGCCTTTGGGGTTCCCCACCTCGGGTTTTCCTGGGGGTGAACGGCGGAGGAGTGGAGGGATTCCTCCACGTTTCGTGCTGTCGGGATCGTTTCCGTGCGGCTCTGAGAGCAGAGCTCGGGAGGGAGCGTGGCGGTGCCTTGGTTTTCCGTCGTAGAATCGTAGAATGGTCTGAGTTGGAAGGGACCCTAAAGGCCATCAGGTCCAACCCCTGCACCGAGCAAGGACACCCACAGCTCCATCAGTGCTCAGAGCCCCATTCCCCGACCTTGGGTGTCTGCAGGAGCAGAGAATCTACTCTGTTCTCTACCACCTCTCTGGGCAACCTGCTGATGGTAGACATCGTGGAGAAGGCATTTCCTCCTGTTCCATTGTAGGGAATTTTCCAGATTCGGTTTTTTGGAGGATTCAGGACAAAAAGGCAGCTTCTGGGTGTTCTGGGAGAGGGTCATGGGTTAGGATTTCCATCGCCAGCCATGTGGAGGATGACACCTGACCACAAACCAAGGACTGAATCCACACCTCAGGTTATCTAGAAAGGCTGAATGTTGGGGACCTCAGTAGCTCCAGCAGCCTGGTTCCCCATCCCTGCATCCCCATCCCTGAGGCCATGGGGTTCAGTGGCGATGCCCCTCTGCTCCCCATCCCTGTGTCTCCATCGTTCCTCCCCAGCCCACATGGACACAAACAACTCGATGTAAGGCCAGGAGCAACACGAGATGACACAAGACGGCTGCCTGGCATGAAACCTAAGATCCCAAGCACACCAAATCTCCTCCTGTCAATGTTATTAGTTAGGTCCATTACTAAAACCTCTTGCTCCCATCTCTAAAATCTTGCCAAGCTGGTTTGGAGCTATTCAAAATTCCCTTTGTCTTTTCAACTCCATTTTCCTGCTCGCAGCAAGGCTGGAACACGCTTATCCAAAGCACGGCAACTCGCGCTGTGCTGCACACACGCCTGCCTAAGTGTGTTACACCTACTTTAAAATCTCTGCATTGGTTCCCTGTCAAAGCGAGGATTTAATTTCAAAGTGCTCTGACGTATTTTCCAGCTCCTGACAGCCTGCAGCCCACCCTCGCCCAGTCATTCATCTGCCGTTGCTGATTATCCCGGTTGGAAGTGGGATGCGGGCTGGTGGGCTGTGAATTGGAGGTTGTTGCTGCGAGGCCTGAGCAGGTAATTCACTGCAACTGGAGCTGATTAATCTGGCTCATCGGGCACGGCAAAGCTGTGGCCTTTCTCTTGCTTCTAATCACTGCAAGCGTTGAGTGAAGTCGTCAGGAAGACAAAATCTAATGGAGGGGTGGATGGGTAGGGGAGGATGGAGGGCGCATGTCTGGATGGAGCCGTGTCAGCACACAGTGATATTGTGTGTTTGGTCTCCCATGCATCATTCCCCTACAAAGATCATTCAGTCCAACCTCCAGTCCCCACTATTCCTGCTGACAGAATTGTGAAGGTTGGAAAAGACCACTAAAACCATCAAGTCAAACCACCAATACTGCCCACTAAACCACGTCCCTATTGGAATCATAGAATGATTCAGGCTGGAAAAGACCTCCATCAAATCCAACCACCAAACCACTCTCTGGGCATTCTGATGCCTCTGGGGCTTATCAAGTGGGACTGAAAGTCCTGGAATCGTTAAGGCTGGAAAAGACCACCACGATCATCCCTTCCAACTGCCCACCTACAGCCAGCACTGGCCACTACCGCGTCCCTGATAGAACCATTAAGGCTGGAGAAGACCACGTGTGGCAGCTGCAGTGGTCTCAGCCACGTGATGGGGAGAAGGGCTGTGAGAAAGGCTGAGGCAAAGCTGCAAGTGAGGCTGCAGGGGTTTGCACTGAATAGAAACAAATTCTGTTTTGAACTGAATGGAACATAAATATCAGACACTTAGCAACAGTACATGTATTAATCCTGTCCTGGAGAAAGGAGAAGCTGTTCTGAGAGCCTCCAAACCAGAAAACACAGGACAATTGTGCTCCTTTATAGAAACTTGTGGTTTTTCTGATGAAATTTATTTCAAACTATCCAAACATTTCAGAGCTGCTCTGATGACTGCTCAGGGAAGGTGCTGTATACGAGCGCAGCTCACAAACAGAAGCAGCTTTACCAAATGAAAATTGCTCTGACAAAAGAACTGTGTCCAGTGCATTATAAACGGAAAGTAACCCGTGCTCACCTGGTTGGTGGAGGTGTGCTAAATAGGGGACGGCGGTCAGAAGAGAATCACGGCGTGCAAAGGTGGGTTTTCTGCAGCCATGTGGGTCGCAGAGCCCTTCAGCAGGCGTGCTGCTGGGCGTGCGTTTATTTGTGTGAGTTTTCACAAGCCACAGATGCAGGCATTCAGTCCTAGCGGATCTGCTGTGCCGTCACCTAAAACCCAGCGCCAAGGCTGGGAGGCTCACTGCTCTCTGTATATTCTCAGGTGTGGCATTGGAAGAGGCGTAGGGATCCACAGTCTTTCCTTTGGGACGTTGCCTCCGAATGCACTGTGAAAGGTTCCCTGGGATAAAGGAATGTGAGTGCCTACGGTCAGCCTGTGACGGGAGCTGAAGAGCATCCCTGAATGTGGGTGTTCAGCCCGAAGCACTGCGGAAGAGCCAAGGTTGCCACCAGCCATAGGCATCCTTTATCGTGGGGCTGGGGCTGAGCTGCCCCCTGGCTTGGGCTGTCTTCACAGTACAGTGGGCAGTGTTGGTGGTAGGTGGACTTGTTGATCGTAGAAGACTTTTCCAACCTTAATTATTCTGTGATTGCAGAATCCAGGGTTTAGATTATATCCTGACTGGCTTCACCGCTCCGCCAGCCTCGTCCAAACCAAACAGGCTGTGTGCAGCGCTGCTGAAACAAACCTCAGTCCAGGTGCTGGGCAATGCGTGCACACACCGGTGCACACACAGCAAGGCAGCACCGGAGTGACAGCCAGCGACTGCAACCTTTGCCCTACTCACCCAGCCCAGGGAGAAAATGAGATTGCAGGCTGGTTGGATACATAACACCGCGACTGACTCCTCTTCAGTGCTTATTATACCTCCAGGCATTCGGGAGCAACAGGGCTTCGTCCCCCGGTGCAGGAGCTGTTGGGAAGGCATGCTCAGCTGAGCGGGGTGGGAGTGGGGAATGCAGCCCCACAGAGGCTGTGGTTGAGAGTTGGTGGGGATGGTTTGATGGTTGGACTGGATGATCTTAGAGGTCTTTTCCAACCTGAATGGTTCTGTGATTCTATGCTAGCAAAGGATCTTCCAGGTTGATGGTGGCCAGGGAAGGAATGGGCAGGATCAAGCACATCTGGCCACTGGTGGCTGGTGGTGGAGCTGAAGACACCCAGCACATCAGGTCCTACATCATGCTTTCTTATCATTATTGAGGTGCTCAGCTGAAGCGATGCCCTCATGTCTCTCCTCTGTGTGACCGTGCTGTGGGGATGCATCCTGATCCAGCTTCCTCCTGCTAGTGCTCTTACTGCTGTGGTTTTGGCCTGTGTTTGGTAGACATCAGCCTGTCTTCCTTCTTCCTGAGTAGGGAGTGTCTTTAACGAGCACAACATTTCCCCCCCACATCAACCTCCAGAGGGTCCTAATGCTTGTGCTGAACCATTTCTTTCACCGCCTTAATGTACAATCTGCATCCACAAAAGGGAGGAAACAGGAACCTGATATGAGCCACCTTCAGGTGTGTTCTGAGAGCTGGTCCTTTGTGTCATTGAGTCCCTTGGATGTGTATGGAGCCAAGCATTACCTGTGACTTCCCAACATCGTGCTGCTGGCTGGCGAAGGTCCTTCAACATTGTCCTTTGATTGGAAGACCATAGAAGCATAGAATAGTTTGCACTTGGAAGGAACTCTTAAAATCTGTCTGGTTTGACCTCCCTGCAATGAACAGAGACATCTACAGTTTGAGCAGACGTAGGAACGGACGTTGGGTGATGACCTAGGGACAGCTTTCTGCACTCATCACCGGATCCACCATTTTGCTGAAAATGCCACCCATAGTCAAACCTGATTCCCTTGTTTCACCTGGAACATGCAAGGAATGATGCTTGCAGAGCCGTGTTGGTCTGTTCGGACCACTTGGACTTCATTTTATCTCGTGTGCAGGAAACTTCTTATGTTAAGTAACGTTCTTTTCAGAAAATGACTAATTAAACAACAGAACAGGAAATGTTAGAGACAGTAAAATCCCCTCAGCTGTCCAGCACATTTCTACATAAATACGGTGGTAAAATGATGAAAACAAAATCTTCCAGAGACAAAGGCGAGCGGGCAACCTGGTGACACAGCAGTGAAAAATCTCTACTTTGTTATAATGAAATGAAACCACCGTGTTTATCCTGCGCCTTGGAGGATCTGCTGCAGTTATTCTTAGGAGGGGAGAGAAACCATACAGAAATCAGAATAGCCCAAATTTTTTGCTAAAATATTTGTACAAATCAGGTTATTCCACTGCAGCAAAGGGCTCCATTTGAAGCTATTGCTTCAGAAGTTATCCTGCAAAACTGGAAGGACCGTAAATGCTTGGCTTTAATAGCTAGCTACATACAATACAAACTTAATCAGTGGAGCTTGAAACGTTTGTGGGAAGAAAGGCAGAGTTTTATGGCTCTTTCTCTGGAGGTGTGTGGAGGACTGGACTATAAGGCTGCATAATGCACACTGGGTGGCAACACCAATCCCATCTGCTGGAGTCACCACGGGGTGGGTTTGCCATGTGGACACCCAGCTGCCTTCTGCCCCTCGCTCGCAGCCCTCCTCACCTCCAGCCCTCGCCCAGGCTGTGGGGCAGAAACAATCCCAGCAATCCGGGCAAGAATTAGGGTCGTGCTGTCTCGCTCTTGGTTTTTTTGCCTGCAGCAAAGGCTAAAAATGTTCCACATCACTTAGAGGTGTCAGGTTATTTAGCCGTGGGCTGGGAACAGCCCTCAGAACTTCTCAGTTACACATTACTCTGAATATCTCAGCAAATTGCTTGCATCTAATTGAAATAAAGGAAGTGCAGTGGCTTCGTTTACCTGATGGACTGTATATAGCAACGCATCCACTGCATTTTTTGCATTGATCATAACGAAAGATTTATTATCCCAACGGGTAAATATTGACTTCTATTTTTTTTTTTCTTGGTCAGAACTTCCTTCTCATGTCAACATCCCAACTAAAGTCAATAGTTTCTTATTCTATTTCAGCTCTGGAAGTTAAGAGCCTCTGAATCACCTTAGATGTGCCCCAAAACCTCTAGTCTGGGGGCTTTCAACCTGCTTTATTTTGCAGTATGAAAACTTTTCCTATGGCACTGTAGCCCCTTCTAAAGCAATTGAACCGTACTGCTGAGAGCCTCCAGGTTGATGAGTTACTTTTTGTGGAGCTCGCATAAGTGGGGCTTCGCAGATCAGAAGTTCAAAAGTGCAGATCCAAGAGACAAGCGAGAGTCTCTTGAATAATTTATTGGATTTAGGTGGGTTTCTGAATCATGGGACTGGTGTGCTCTGGGAAACAACGATGTCACCAAGAATGGGACTGCTGAGGGGAGCAGCGGTGCACCTCCAGCTGCCTTTTGTGTGTGTTGAAGAGAAGGGGAACCATACGGGTTTGGGGAACAAGTCATGGGCATGTGCAAGGGGCCAGGACACCTTGGAGAAGGTGAAGTAGAGGATGGAGAGATTATAATGGCAGATTGTGTTGCCCATGTCTGTGGGTTTCTTGAACTTGACAAGCAGATAGTAAGCCATAATGAAGAGCAATCTTGTCTCCCCAGTATGGGGAAATGCACCTCCTGAGTTTTTCTGGGGGGATTTCTGGGCAGACATCAGTGATGGGTGGCTGGTGGGGGTAAGGAGGAACTGGGCACTATTTCTTGAGCCCCATCACAGGGGCAACAATTAGGCTCTGTGGAAACACGAACACTGGGGGCTATTAGGATTGCAAGAGCGTCCAGCCATAGGGTAGACAGCCTGTGAAGGAGAGAAATGCTCAGCATGAAGGGAAATGCCCTGGGTCAGGGCACTCTGAGCATTAACCAGTCTGGAGATTAAAGTCAAGAAACCGAGTCCCTTCCCAGTCCATGTAGAAATGTTGGCCTCTCTAGTGAGCATTCACTCCATCTGTCCCAGGGAGTCATCCTTCAAGAGTATGTGGCAATGCTTGGAAAAGCTGTAGAGGAGCCCTTCAAAGTTTTAAAGACTGGACTTCTTTGGATGAGTGCATTTGGGTGAGATGAATTCATCCCTGGCAGCCCATGTGAGACTCAAAATTTGTGACCGACTGGCTGATTTGAGGCATTTTCACTGGGTGTCTTTGAAGGGGAAATTACAGCAGAGAGTCAGGCGACCCTGGGCCACAGAGCTGCTGTCACAGACACCAGAATTCATAAGTGCAGTCTTGGGTGACTCAAGAGGTTCAAAGAACTTCTAGCTGTAAATACTAACGTTGATATATGGGTCATCTCCCATCTTAGAAATGCTGTATGAGGTGACAGACTTCATACCACCCCAAAATGTTGCATGACTCAGGAAATACCTTGGTGCATGTCTGGCATTAAGGAGAAGCCAAAGGGAAGATATTTAACCATCTCTCTGGATTTCTACCAAGCTGGGGTGACCACTATAGAGCCACCAGTGTGCATGGACTGAGATCTGCTTAAAGGCATTGAAAGAGTTAGAAGTTCTCATTTCTACTTTTTCCCTCCCAAAGTACATTTTTTGGGTAATTTCTTTATACATATACATATATATATATATATATTTTCATATTTCTGTTTTCTGTTGCTTGGGAAAAATTCTAGTTATCAAGAAAACTGAAATATAAGTAGAACTCTGATTTCCAAGCACTGCCTCTCCAGAGGTGCGGGAGAGGTTGGACACTGATGTTATGTTTACAAGGACATCCAGTCTGCGGACCCCAGTTTAGAATAAAGTGTTGGAGAAAACAATTTCTCTCCTACTGCTGTCCCACACATCTCTCAGCCCTGATTCACACCTGCAGTTAAATACAAACAAATGCTCTCTCATGCTACTCAGAACTTGCAGAATGTAGATTAGGGAGATGTATGTGGCTCACTGAGTTTTGTCTTAGAGTCATAGGTCATGGAATATCCCAATTTGGAAGGGACCCACAAAGATCACTGAGCCCAACCTTTGACTTGGGGTGCTCCTATTAATTACATAATATGCTTTTTCAATTAGGTAGCCAATTGTAACTATTATTGTCTGATGGAGCTCTGGTTAGACGACTTCTTTCAGTACTGATGGGGCGTCCCATAGTGGAAAGGACCACATAGTTCTCTGTACATCCAATTTTTGTTACACATTGAAAAATACACTGGTGAGATGCATCTTTAAGAACAGTCCTCAATCCCCGTGTGCTCAGCGGACTCCCAGATAATGGCATCATCTCAGAGTCATACGGTCACCACCGTTTCAAAATGAAGAGCGGGTCTGTCCTCCCACAGGATGGCCGGGGCCTGAATTTGTGGTGACCACACCAAGAGTGAGCGTGTCCAGCTCCATGTGCTGGCTGGGACACGCCACTAGAGGGGGACACAGCCATGTGTAACAGGACATAGCCACCAGCCACGAGCGTGGGCCTGCTAGGTACTCGTGGTGACCCAATGAGCAGGACCTGCGAGAGCCTTCGGGGTCTGAGGCCCTCCAGACCTTGACTGGCCCTCCGGAAGGCAACGAGTGAATAAAACTGGTGGAGCCTTGTGTTGATGAAGCCTTGTGTTGGTGGCAAAGCCTTGTGTTGATGGTGAAACCAATGGCAGTGCGGTGGGATGT
This sequence comes from Lagopus leucura, assembly GCF_019238085.1. Lineage (NCBI taxonomy): Eukaryota > Metazoa > Chordata > Aves > Galliformes > Phasianidae > Lagopus > Lagopus leucura. Next base: position 193,256 of record NW_024962286.1, read on the forward strand.
GAGCAGACCTTTTGCTATGCTTCTCCCACTCATCACTGATGTTATACTGGAGGTTGCCTGATGTTTTCCAGCTCTGCAGAGCAGTCCTGCTCAACACATGGAGTGCACACATGAGTACACACAGGGGGATGTGGCTTGTGGGAAGACCGAAGTTTCGGTTTTATGGTGAGGTTGGTGAGTAATTGCATTGGGTTTTGACCTCAGTGACCTCCTGTGAACTGTAGTGGCTGGAAGGACTGTATCTCTCCCTTGAGCATCATGAAGATGACGAGGGTGGGGGATCCTATGGCTGTCTACCAGGGGCAATTCCCACCTGTTGGGTTCTGCAAGAGCTGTTCTTTGGGTAAAATCCTTACTTATCTGCCAGGAGAAGCTGGGAGACACCTACTGCCTCAAAAGGAGAAGAGGCAGCAGGACCGCGTCCCAGTGATCCGAGGAAAGCTTAGGGAAGCAATTGGTGAGAAAAATGCTCTGTATCAAATATAATGAGCTCTGCAAACTGCTCTTTGGGGAGTAAGGGTGGCCTATCCTCTTCAGCCCCAAGGAAAATGTGTCTGGCCTGTTTGTGGAATCCTATGCAGCATTTTCGCTCCTCTCCTTGAGGAGCAAATTCTTATTTCCATAAGAATAAGCATTCAGAACCTGAAGTCTGTTTTGTGACCTGGGATGATCAGAAATAAATCAAATCACAGAAATAGTTTCAAACCAGAAAAGCAGCCCAAAGAGATTTCCTCCTCTAATTCCTTGCATCGTGGCAAGATCACTGATTTGGGATGAGCATGTTGACATGCCTGGTGTTGTGACCCACAGCTCTGCCAAACCAGCCCTTTTCTTGGGAACTCTTATCTGTAATGGATTCTGATGGTACCACTGGTTTGATCTCTGATTTACACCTCTGTAAAGCCTCGAAGGTTGGGAGGCTTTTGTTTTTCACCTAGAGGCAAAAATGACTTAAAATTCAAACAAGAGTAGAAGAATTCAAGTTGGTGGCCTGCAGTTCCCAGCAGATAATAAGAAGTGAAATTACTCTGCAACGTGTTGGCTAATTTGCTGAATTTTACAGTCTTTGCTCCTACTCAAATGGTAGGCACTATATTTACCAGATTTACTGCTAAATTAAACTCTCCATAGCAGCGAAATTACCTGGGATTTCTTTAGTATATGATTTTCTGCAATTGATTGCACAATAAATAGCTCTTTTTTATCTCCCCAGAGAAATGTAAGGATGGGATTTCACGCCGTTCATTTTTTATGGGAGCTCAATGTGAGGGCTCCTCGGGGAGCTTTGAAAATCACAGCCCTTAATTTTTAATTTTCAGTCCTTATAAACAATGCTATTTATTTGGGTGTGCCTGTGAGCTGGGGGCTAGTCAAATATCACTTCTCCACAGGCTCTGCCAAATGCTGAATCTCTCTGCGTTCGTTACTTTAATCTGTTCTTACAGAGGTAGAGCTGAGCCTCGATGCACAGTGCTGTCCTTTCCCTGGTCCCTCACCCTGCTTGGCTCCATTCGATGCATCTGGATGAAGACCCAATGCCCACAGCTATAGAAAAACTCAGATAAATGGCATGGAAGAGTCAAAAGGATATTTTGGGGATTTTTTTTTTTTCCTTTTTCAACCAGGCTTGGGAACCTGTGCCCCCTTCAGCACCTTGAAAGAGTCACATTGGAGTTTAGAGCTCAGAGAAATGCCATAGGGTCTACAGCCGCTGTGCTGCCTGGATCCAAGCTCAGCACATTCCCAGGATGTGGGAGTAGATAGGCAATTAATGGAAAAGCATCTCTCTGTCCCAGAGAGGGGATAGGAAGTAGGAGAAGGGGGGGGGGGAAGTCTCCCCGCAATTTTGGGTCTGGTGGAAATCATGTGGATCATGTGGACTTGGTCTTTGACTTGAGTCATCTGCACCTCCATATCCAAAGAACAACTGCAACTTTGGAAATGGGAACCCATACCACGATTTTCACCTTTCTCAGGAGAAACGGCATGAAATCCCACGTTTCCCCTCGGGGGCCAGGCATCCACCCTGAGGCGCCTCGAGCGGCTCCCATTGCAATGACCTTATTGCCCTGACTCACATCTTCCTGGCCTGGCTTCTCTGCTCACTCCCTGAGCTGCACTGCCCGCCTGCAGGCCGGGTGCTGGAGGCACCTCCCTCGGCAGTCCCTGGTGAGCTGACCCCATTACACAGCCTGGCACATCTCTGCCACACTGCCATCCATCAGCTGAGGAGCAAATCCGCCCCGTGCTGCCTCTTGTCACCAGCCCAGCAGCTTTCAGTCCCTGCAGGAGCTCCGGGCAAACCCAGAGGGGTTTACACCCGGTTAAGTATGATGAAGTTTAGGGAAGATTACAAAAAAGCCATGGCAAAATCTGCACCAGACCGTGTCTAACAAAGGCAAAGCTAAGGGACGCAGCTTGTGGTTCACCCATCCATCTGCAGTGCCATGGGGACAGCTTGCAGTTCCTCCAGTTTGCTGTGGGATGGGAAAACATTAATGGCATTCTTCATCCCGCTTAGAGTCACCTCTGTGTGACCGTGTGGAACTGTGCCGGGGGTCAGTTTGCAGTTCCCCTGGTTTGGGATGGGATGGGAAAGGGTCTGTGGGGTTCCTCATCCTGCTTAGAGCCACCTCTGGATGGAACTGGGATTTGTGGGGAGAGGCTGGAAACTTCCAGTGTTGGAGGCTGATGGGACACCAAAGTAGGAGGCTGATGGGATGGCAGGATGGGGGGCTCAGCCAGTCCTGCCCTCTGGCTGTTCCGGGGCTTTGCATGGCTCTGAGGGGCTGTGACTCTGCAGGACCCTGACTTTCTTGCAGGAGGAAAGAGCTGGCAAGTGATGGGAAGGACTGTCGTTAAAAAGGCGCTTTGCTGTCACCAGCAGCCCATCTATTCCTACCTGGGGGCTGCTCTGATCCACTACAGAAACTGTGGGTAGTTTTAAGAGCCCTCGGAGCCTGGTTGGCCTCCTGGCCTCTGTGTGCAGCAATCTCAGGTGGGAGACTCCTGGGTGACCCCTCGCTGCCAGGTGAACCCTTGTTTGCGCAGTTGCCCGGCGGATGAGATGTATATATAGCTGTTGTTAAATCATAACCATGCAGCTGAGGGACTGGGCCGGTTCCAAGGACTGCTCATGCCGATCTGGCAGGGGATGGAGGCAGGTTACATATTTACACATTAGTTTAAAATGTGGATTCTTTCCCCCGGGGCCCAGAATGGCTCATAGGCAGCTGCTCCAGCCATCAGCTCAGCTCGTATTTATTTGTGTTTTTCAAACATTTAGTCAGTATTTACACAATACACGCAATATTAGTAATATCTGCAATAATTTATATGATACCAAATGGGATTCCTCACGGCCAATGGGCTGCCTGGGGACTTGGCCCCTGCTCCCTGTTAAAAGCTTGAAAAAGTACAAATTAACAAGCCGTAAAATAATGTCTTCATAAAAAGAACAGGGGAAAAAAGGCCAGATCCTGGGAGGTGCCGAGTGATCGTGACAGCTCCAAGGGCCGCCGGGGACGGAGGGTGCTCAACACCTGTGCAAATCAGAGCTCAGCTGTCCCGTGAGGAGGAGGGAGGGCCCTGCATGGATCTCCTGGCCCAGCATTGGCATCTCTCTTTGCTGGTCGTGGTGGGAGATGGAGTGAACTTACGATCGGGTGCGATGGGCGATGGCAGTAGGGAAGACCCTTTGCCCTCCAGATAATGACAGACTCCAAGCATTATTGGAGTGTGGAAAGCTCCAGGCTTCCTCCATCTCCCATCTCTGAGACAGAGATGCCAGCAACAATTGCCCAGTAGAAAAACCAGTGCACATCCGTCACCTCCCAGTCCTCTGTGGTGCTGCCGCTTGGACCAGCATAACCCTACGTCACGTCCTTGTGGGACAAACCCAAATGAGAACTTATTGGGAACACCTGTTCCCAGTAGGCCAATGTTTTGCCATCTTCCTCATAAAAAGCAAGAAAATCCCAAAGAAAAACCCATTTGGCCAGGGATATGAGCTGCTTGGTGTGGCAGTGTCAAGATGAGAGGGATCTGAGATGATAGCATGCAGAGCTTATGGCAAAAGCTTGGGGACACAGGGTGGGGTCTTGCAGCACAGTGTAACTATGGGGCACGTGGCCCATAGGGGCCTGGAGCGTGAGGAGGTGTGTGTTGTATTTCAAGCAGCTCTACACTGTCTCTGCGTCTGCAGCCGCTTGCCATATTCAAACCAGATGCAATATCCGCTTGTCAGCAACGTAGCATGCATGGGGGGAATTCATTCATACGCTTTGGATCGATCCCAAACCAAACAAATGATGGAGAGGCGCAATTAACCCAATCTCAAAGCTAATCCACTCTGAGTGCCTCTCTGTCCTGGTCTCTGCCTGCTCCACGTGATGGTGACTTGCCCCCAGTTATCATAGAACCATAGGATCGCTGGAAAAGACCTCTAAGACCATCCAGTCCTACCACCCATGTGTGGGAAGAGACACTGGACACAGAAAGGGCTTTTGGTAGATCGTGGTTTGTAGGCTTTGCTTTCTCCTCAGCACTGTATCCTCCCTGTAGGTCTTTTGAATGAAAAATCCATTCTCATTTGTCCAGATTTCTATCTTTGGGATTATCTGAGACATCCTCTGTACATGGCCTTGAACTCTGACTCTAGGACTGGGGGCAGCTCAGGGCCCATTGAGGAGAGCAGTGCTGTTTGCCATCTCCCATCCTGACTCCATCTTCCTTCATCCCAGCCCCTCTGCCCACACTTGCACTGACAAAACTCCATCTTTTCCTGCAGCTCATCTTTAGCCATCTCCAGCCTGTGTATCCCTGCTGTCCTTCTTGCCTTGGTTGCTCTTGTTCCAGTATCCCACCCTTGAAGCTGCCATTACCTCTTTCTGTTTCTTCCACCTGCAAAGGGCCTGTTGCATGGCTGTGAGCTGTGAGCTCTGCAATCCTTCCTCAGCTTCTTTCAGTGGTGGTGGCTCCAAGGAAGGCCAGGACAGGCCTACTTGGACAGGACAGGCCTCTACTTGGCTAAAAGCTGGGCTATAGAGGGCAACAGCTTCATGAGACCTCCAGCAAGAGCTGGGTGATGGACATTTGTATTTTGTCCATACTGGACGAGTTTTTGTGATTCTTCCTGTGCTGATGTCCCTCTGGGGTCAGGAAGGGAAGATGTACATGGCAGTGGGGTGTGCAGACTCACAAAAACGCCACCTTTGTGTCATCTTCAGCCATGCTTGTCTGCTTCTGTGTCATCATATTTGGAGATGGGTCCACTTGGTGGATAGGGTGGATAGGCTGGATTGTTGCACTTCAAAGAGTTATGGTTGATGTCTTGGTGTCTAGGTGGAGACCAGAGCCCAGTGGTGCCTCCCAGGGATCTATAGTGGGACATCTTTGTCACTGACTTGGACAGTAATGTTGAGTGCATCCTCAGCAAGTTTGCAGACACCAAGGAGGAGGGAAGGGTTACCACCCACAGCGGCCTGTGGGGGGAGGGGGCCAAAGGCAACAAGGTGTTTGCAGCGAGGGAAGTGGCTCTCACACGTGCTTCCAAGTGTTCTTGGGTCAAGGCCTGGCCAGTCACAAGTCTAGCTTTAAGAACTAGATGAAATCAAAGCATACAGTCTGCACGCTCCTTGGATGCCATCTGCAAGCTGCACATTACGAGAAGGTCTTTACAGCCCTGTGGGTCAGGCAGGGATAAAGCAGAAGGATGCAGCCTTTCTTTCACTAATCCCCTGACTCCAGCAGCTGGATCTTGAAGGAAACAGCAAATCCTACAAAATGTACGCTGAGAGTTGGCCAAACCACAGTGTCCTTGGAAGCCTGGTCTCTGACTGCTCTGCTGGGCATTGCTTGGCCCTTCCAGACAAGGGTGTCTGGGCATGGCCATGGCTGTTGTGTCCTTCGTGCACACGGCGGTCTGATATTGGAGCTTTCTTGTGTTTAAGCTAATGGGAAGGTACCATGCAGGATTTCCATGCATGAACTTGGCATGGACTCCACTGTCCGGGGACTTGGGGCCTTTGCCTGGACCTCAACAACTCCCATCTCCCACCTGAGTTATAGACCACCGCCACGAGAGATCATCTTGGCAGCAGGGTAGGGACACGGGGGGCTGTCTCGTGCCAAACTCCATCTAGTGGCACATCCGAGCCTTGTTTCATCCAGATCCCCTCCACTCTGACCATTCCAATGGATGCTGGAGCAAGCAGCTGGCCTTTCCCTTGGCTACAGGAACCCCAACACCAGCACTTTTCTCCCTGCTCCTGTTGCTCCCATTGCCCATGTCCATGTTGTGTTGCTGTGCACTGCACAGTTTGAGAAGAGCATTTTATGGCAGTGATCTCTTTACGAACGAGGTGAACAGCTGATACAGTGGATTTGCAGCAAGAGGCTTTGCTTCATCATCTAGTGAGGGGAGCCAGCTAAAAAGCAAGCTGGGATTTGGCCATTTCGATGGGACAGTCCAGCTGGCAAGTTGTGTGCATTTGTCGCTTCCAGGGGTTACAGATGTGTGCTGGACACTGTGGGAATGGGATTTTATAACAGTAATTAGTTTATTCCTGAGGTAAGCAGTATAAATAGGAGAAAAATTTGTTTCCTGTTCCAATGCAAATAAGTAACTGGCAGCCAGTTGGATAAGGGCCATTGAATATCAAAAGCCTAACAGGGAACTGTGTCAGCTCTATATCCCCTTCTGGCTTATTTGCATGCTGGTTGGTAGAGGAATGTTTCTCTTCAGGTTACTAAATTTACTAGCTTACTGTATTTTTTTAGCTTGGGGCTGGCTATTTGAGTGGCCATTGGCCAGCTGGCTGCCCACTGTTTGTTTGAATGGCTGGTGGCCAGCATTTGTCACTGGTCCTCTGAGCATCCCAAACCCCATCGACGTTATTGACCCAGGAGAATGGGCTTCTTCTCCGTTGTGCTGACCCCATGTCAGCAGCAGAGCTCTGCATCATGTCCCAGCTGGCTTCTCCTCCTCCATCCATAAGACCCTTAGTGCTTTTGCACTTGGAAAAAGAATGTGGTTTTATTTCTGCCTCTCTTGCTACCTCTCATTTTTCCCTATAGCAGCATAAGCCACAGCCAGAAAGAGCTCCTGCTCTACAGAATGCTGCTACTCTGCTGGGCAATGCTTTCTAATAGTTCTCTGTCTCTGCACTGGGGATATGACATCCTCTTCCAGCTCCAATGAACATTTTATCTGTGTTTTCCTTAGGCTTTGCAAGGTCAAGAAGCATTTTTCATTGGGACAAAAAAGCAGCCCACTCTCCTCATCCTCGATCCACAGATTTGCGTGTTTGATGCCTTGCTCTGCTCCATCCCTACCCCTCCCTGCTAAGTGTGCCCAGCTGGGACTCACGTAATGACCATGGTCAGCAGGATCTTGTTCGTGTGTGTTTGCTAGGTACCAACCTCTCTGCTTGATGCCCATGAGGACAGCATCATAGATTATGTCCTTCTTGTGGACAGCAACAAAGACATTTGGAAGGAACTTTCCCCCAGCCTGTGGCCAGGTCTTTCAGTATCCTGAGCCTGCCTGGAGAAACTCTGCCTGTTACATAGAATCATAAAATCATGAAGGTTGGAAAAACCACCAAGACCATCTAGTCCAACTGTCAATCCGTCCCCACCATGCCCCTTAACCATGTCATAGAATCACAGAATCATTAGGGTTGGAAAAGAGCACTGAGATCATCCAACCCAACCCCAGCCCATCACCGATGCCCAGTAAATCAGATCCCTCAGTGCCATGTCTCCACGCTCTCCTTGGACACCCCCAGGGACGGTCACCCCACCACCTGTTCCAGTGCCTCACCACTCTTCCTGAGAAGAGATTGCTCCTCATTTCCAACAGGAGCTCCCCTGGTACAAATTAAGGCCATTCTCTCTCATCCTATCACAGTTACCTGGGAAAAGAGGTAACTCCACCTTGCCACAACCTCCTTTACATGTAGGTGACCCAGTGTTTTCATAAAGAAAGAACAACCACAGAGTGTTTCAGAACTCTGCCAAATTTAATACATGAGGTTGAACTTGCCCCCTGGTGTTTGGGGCTTGTTTTGTCAGAGAAAGTGGGGAGATGGTAAAAATGAAAGCCTAACCCAGACTAGGAAGTAATTCCTCCAGGCCTGGCGTCTGTGGGTGTGAGAAGTTTGATGGAAGAACAGCCTGGCTTTGGGAAGTTCTTCTTCATCATCTTCTTGAAAGCATTCCATGGCCAAGAGCCAGCTTTTCCATTGGACTTGCCTTGGAGGCTGATATGGTGCATGAAATGTGACCCAGTCTGGTCAGCAGCTCCTTGGGGACCTGGCAGGGGATGGGGTGGCTGTGGGTCAACACAAGTGCCTCTCCATGTCCTACATGCACTGGGATTAGTGCAGGGCACTGCACAGACACCAGCCGTTCCTACAGGCCAGGCTGAGTTCTGTGGGAACCTCTTGAGAGGTCTCAACAGCACTCCCTATGACCCGCACTGGGAGCTTCACACACCTAGGGGAGAGCTGTGTGTTCCTAAATGTAGCCTCCCTCTTCTTGCCTTGCACGTGCGCGGCGAGACGCAGCTGCTCACACGATGGCTGATGGCACTGAAGCCACATGGGGCGATCCCTGCGCCTCCAGGATCCCAGCAGACACAGCAGGGAAGTTGCTCCGGTTACATCAGATGCCAAAACTCAGATGTCACAGGGGCATTCGGATGTGTTGTGACATCCAAGACCGTGCTTGGGAGCCCGAGCCCCACATCTACAATTGCTCTGGAGGGAAACGAAGGGATGATTCAGAAGTCCTTGAAGAGCCTTTCCTTGCAGCAGTGATAAGTCCTGCAGGGCCCCTGTGTATATCCATACCCCACCATCACCCCACGGATCTTGTAGATGAACCCCTGCCAGCCTGCTCCCAGCCTGCTCCTAGCACAAGGGCCACAGCATCACTGTTTTTCTGAGCTTCCCCTGGCTGAGTGGTGCTGGAGGCTCCTCCAGGGACTGGCAGGAAATTTTGCACCAGCCTGTTCGGGCTGGAAGGTGAAAACCCTTCTGCAAGGTGCTTGCATGGGCAGAGAGTATTCATGGTGGTGTGGGCTGAGCGGGAGGGCTGCAGTCCCCTGAGCCCCAGGACAGAGTGGAGACAGCTGTGGCATGTTCACACCTCGGGGAAGCCTTGCTCCAAGGAGCCAGGGGGCAGCTCGTGGCTGTGCCCAATGGGATGGGCTTTGCAGTCCCTTGGCCTCAGTGTCAGAGGTGGTCTGGGCTCGGCATGGCGAGCGGCTCCTCTTTGTGTCCTGCTGCTGGCATTAGCTCAATGAAATGCCTTCTCGCTGCACTCCCATTGAGGAGAGCCCCCCGCCCCCCCCCCGCGCTGCCTTGTGAATGGGGAGCTGCCATTTCAGCCCGGTGCTTGCAGGAGACAAGGTTTCATCTCCTCGTCCTTAATTCCTCCGGCCGCTCTGCCAAATCCAGCCTCCATCCCGCCTGCTGCTGGCTGCCTCGCCACCGCATTCACAGCCCTCCATGCAAACTCACTTGGGATTGTTTTGAATTTAAAATCCTATTAGTCTTAAATTAATTGCCTTTTCTTGCAGAGCAGCGGGTTGGAACTGGCAGTCCTGGCCTGTAATTATTAACTGGGGAAAGGCTTGCACAGAGAAAAGCCGCTTCTCTCCTGCTGGGTTGCCCTGTATAGGCACAGCCCTTCTGTCCTGCTTTCTTCTCTGGCTTTTATTAACCAGCTCATCCCCTTTTGCTGATCACCCTTTTATCTGGGAAGCTTTGAACCTTGGAATTAAATTCTCCGCAGAGCCATGACGAGGAGGGGAAGCTTTGGTTCAGTTCACTCTTGGGGAAACAGGGAAAAGGGGGAAAGTCCTACTGGGAACCACAATGCTTTGGTGGGTTAGGGTTAAGGTTAGTGCTTCCCCAGCGCTGGGTCCTCTCCCTTTATTTTGGCATTGTGAGCCTCGGGGCAGATGTAAGCCAGGTTGGGATGCAGGGTGGTGGGATGCTGGCTGGCCCCATGGTTCTGGATGGGGTGATCAGGGCTGTGGCATGACCTGGGCCGTCCGTGCAGATATCCTCATCCCTTCACCCTTTGGGAGCAGCAGGAGCAGTGTCAGCAGCCCCAGGTGCCCTCTTCAGACAGACGGAGCTCCTGGGAAGAGCCACCCCATGTGCAGGGCAGCAGCAGCCTGACCTTGTCCAGGATTTTGGACTTCCCAACACCAAATCTCTTTTCAAGTCTGTGCATGACTGAAATTCATCTTGGCTCGCGGGAGCTCAGTGATCCCAGCCAGGGAGGAAGGGAGGGGAAGGCAGTGGGCAGCAGCTTGGCTTGCCCAGCCTGCCGGCCAGATTAGGCAGAAACAGCTCTGGTGACGACGGCTTATGGGCAGGGTGAAACAGGAACTCCGGCTTCGCAGACAAAGTTATTTTGGTAGCTGTGCGCAAACCCCCCGGTTGGAAAATGTGACACGCTTCTTATCCCCTTGAATTTGCTCACAAAACACTAATTAAGGCATGTAATGAAGACAGCAGCATCCATTAATAAAGAATCATTATGGGGCTGGATTAGCCAGCTTATCGGAAACAGGTGGAAGTGAGCTGGGAGTCTGCTGTGGGCGGCATGTGTGTGCTGAGGCTTTCCCAGCCTCCAGGGCAGTGCTGGGAGGATGGGGAAAAGCCAGGGCTGTACATGCAGGGAGCATCCCTGCTCTGGGGTTTGTGTTGGGACCGAGCTCTGCACCCATCCCCAAACTGCTCTGCTGAGTGGGATGCAGCGAGTGCTGTTGGGGATAGCAGGATCTATCCTGCACCTAGGGGGTGGGGAATGGTTGAGGAGTAGGAAATATTTACTCCTTGCAGGAAAAATAATGTAGGCTTTGGCAGCGTGGGTCTGCTGTGCCCTTGTTAGCCCCTGACACCCGCCTGGCTCCTGCCCCGCTGTAAACATGGAGCTGACTCACGGTCTCTGCAGCCCCTCTGGGCAGGATTTAGCTTCAAAGAAGCTCAGACTGCTTATCCAAAGGTGAGTTACAGCTATTTCAGAGCAGCTCGACTAAGGGCAGCGTTGAAGAAAGGAAGCTTGGCTATCCCTGGCCTTGTGACCTTTGCTCAGGAGATGTTCCTGTGTCTGCATTGCTGCTTGTGTGGCTGGGGCTGTCATTGGGGGACATGGCAGCCAGCTGCTGGTGGGACTGCCACCCCCTCTGCCACCACTCCCACCCTGTTGGCACAGAGAACCCACCCTCCAACCCCATCCTTTGCCAACCACTCCCAGCTCCCTCTCCTATTGGCAGATTTGGGCTCCTGGTCCACCCATATGACTTTTCCCCTATCCCCAGTTATCCACCAACCCAGTATCCCTCCACCGATCCCTTCCACATCCTCACCCTTATGAGCCTCAACTGGTCTTCATTTCCCACAGGATCCAAACCTACCTGGGACGGTCCTGGCTGCGTGGTCCAATCTCCCACCCCATATATTGCTCCATCCAGGCTGGAGGTCAAGCAAGCCTTTGGGAAACGGGGTGACGAGTCCTCATTTATGGCTTGCACATACCATCATCTTTCCATTCTCCTCAATGGGAAGGCAAAACCATTTCTGCTCTCACAAGCATCCTCCCCAGGCTGCTGCTCAGGGTATCCTTCAGCCTGGACTGGTGGAGCTTCTTAAAGCTTTTATGAGGCCGTGGGGGGGGAATGTGGGGGGGCTGTGGTCCCCCATGGGGGTACTGGGAGGGAAGCAGGGCAGCAGGTGGCTTTTCTCGCTCAGGGCACAATGCCCCGTGAAGAGCAGAGGAAGGTGTGAGCCAGCAGTTTGGCCTCATGGAAACAGAAACCGGAGAGGGGAAATTTATCCACGGGCATTATGTGTGGTCTCTACAGAAAGCTGGTAATTCGGAGAGGTCATGCATTTAGCAGGAGGGATATTTGGGCTGGGTGGCTGGGGAATTATTTTGTGTGCAGTGTTTCCTGTATACCTGTGAGTACAGTGTAGGAGCTGCACCCCCCGGGTGCTGGATCCCAGGAGAGCATCGCTTACTCCCATGCAGGGAGATGGGGAATGGCTTCATCTGGAGCACTTGGGGCATAGCATGTGAATGGAGGGACAGTCCATACTGACACAGACTTTGCATTCTGTGGTGGGGCAGAGCCTGCCTGGTTTTCTAGGGTGAGAGGAGGCTCTGTGGTCAGTGCTAAGCCTTCTGCTCTGGTGTCTGGATGGGAGACACCTGGGCAGGTACATGGTTCTCAAGTGGACACAAGTCCAAGGAACATCACAATTTCTACTTTTGGCTTCACGTTCATTCCTAAAAGCATAGTCCTAACCCACCCTGTGCACCAGGGAAAGTGCTAAGGAAAGCCAAAGGCAGAGGACAGCAACAGCAGTGGTGGGGGCTTTTGTTCCTCTTTTTTGGACAAGAACCTTTCCCAGTGAGCTGCACCCAAGACTCACCCTGCAAGGACCCACCGAAGCTCACGTACTCACGCAAGCTTTAGAGGGCTGGGGAAGGAGAGCAAAGATATTACATGGTCTGAATTTACTGCCATATCCCAAACAAAAAGCAAAACCTTTTGTTTTGGTGGATGTTTACCCTACCAGGAAAGCCGTGGCCGGTTGGCAGAACGTTCCCGGGAACCGATTTCATGGCAGATCTCATAGCAGTGGCTATCTCCCAGCTCGGCCTCTCTGGGTATGTGTTCCCACCGGCCGTGCCGTGGCAAGGACGTTCAAAGGAGCCTGCACTCCCACTGCATTCCTCTGCCCGCGCTCATTCGTGAATCTTCTCCTGTGAGGCTGTGCGGTTGTTCAGGAGGCACTGGCAGGAGAGGAGGAAATGCCTGCTGCTTTCTGATTCCAAACCATCTGCACTTCTTCAGTCTACTGCTGTCTGAAGAGTTATCCCTGAATGAGAGTGGTTGTCAACCCTCAGCCCAGCTCACAGCATCTTCCTTTCCTCCCTCTCTTCCTCCTTCCCTCCCTCCCTCCCTCCTTCTCTCCCATACTTCCTCCCTTCCTTACTTCCTTCCCTCCTTCCTTCCCTCCTTTCCTCCTTCCTGTGGGAACTGGGCTTTGCAGTAGAACTGGTGAATCTGGTCCCACTGGTCTCCACCAGTTTGGCTATTTCCATAGTATGAGCTACAGAAAGCCAAAACCTCTGGTTTCTTGGGGTTGGAGGAAGCAGCAGACCATGGCAACTGCTCCCTATGCCCTGGGTGCTCAAACCCAGCTGCTTCTCCATGCTCCTTGCAGAACTGTCCAATGGTTTCTAAATTCTTCTTTGCAAAGCAGAGAGCCGAGATCCTGGCTGCAATGTTCTGAGCTGGGAAGGCAAGGGGAGGGCCATGGGCAGAGCAAGGAACCCCTGTGATTTATTGTCTTGCTTTCATCTCTCCTGGCGGATTTCCCTTTCTCTCTTTCACTTGCTGTTCCCCTCCTCTCCTGTGTGTTTGTGGTTTGTGGTTTCCCCCTTGGCGTAACCTGAGTAGATTATGTGTTTATCTGTGATTAAGTGACACGTTTTTGCTGCCTACTTTGTTTCCAAGGCTATTTGCGGAGCCATAGCCCTGCCTGGCCCCAGGCTTACCAAGGTTCCCCCTGCACAGTGTCCTGGCATGGCTATAGACACATCTGCTATAGACACCAAAGGACCAGTGATTTCTTGAGCTCTCTGAATAACCTCAGCTCCTCTTCTTAAGAAGCCTGTGGTCCAACTCTTCTGCTAAGAAGGTCACTCTTCTGAACGAGAGACCTTGGGACCCAGGTGTGAGCCAGCAAGCTCCTGCACATTTGCTCCTATTTTTCTGCCAAACATTTCCCCATCATCTCATCCTCCAACATCCCTCACTGCAACTTATGCTGTGCCCAAGCCCTATCTTAGAGGTCTTTTCCAGCCCTACTGATTCTGTAAGTGGGCACAATGGTGATGGGTTGATCGATCTTTTCCAACTTGAACAGTTCTATGATTCTATGAAGTGTCTCTACAGCTGTCAGGCAGAGGATGATCCTCAAACTCTCTGTGTCACTTGGTGAGAAGTTTCATCCCATGGGTTGTGCTGTACTGCTGCAGGCAGGGCATGAAGTCAAGCAGTTTACTGGGGAGGAGGTAAGAGCTCGTGCCTTGGACATGCTGCGTTTGGTTCAACCTTGCCTCTTTGGCTACAAGCTTTTTTGTATCCATTCCTGAGGTCTACCTGGAAAGCAAATTTAGATCAATTAGAGGCATGATAAGTGATGGATAACAAAGCGAAAATGCTGACAAGTCACCGCCTGGGATTCAGGCTACAGTTCCTACTGAGAGCTTAACAACATGGACCACTCACCACCCAGGAGTGAGCTCACGGCTCCCTTAAGCCACCGTGTCCTTTCTCTCCAAAGACATGGATGGGCAATGCACTGACCAACACCTGTCCAAAATCACAGTCCTTTTCTCTCTGGAAACTTCTACTTTTTCCATTCAGGAGGATGTATTGAAGATGCCTTGTGTTGTGGTGACCTTGATGGGAGTGCAGCCTCAGCAAGTTTGTGGGTGACACCACACTGAGGGAAGTGGTTGATGTGTTGGAGGCCAGAGCTGCTATTCGGGGGAACCTCGACATGGCTGAGAAATAGGCAGACAGGAAACTTGTGTGGGTCAGAGGAACGCAAGTTCTGGTACCTGGGGTGGATTAGCCTGACACAATAGGACACAGGGAAGGACAAATACAGATGCTCTGCCCAGTTTAGGCCCACTATCCAAAAGAAAAGTGTCTACAAACTGAGCTGGGTGCAGCTGAGGACCGCAGAGGTGGAACGTGTTGCACCATGAGAAATTCCTATGGGGTGTAAGGGAAAATGTATTCAGCCTGAAAGTGGTTAAGCACTGGAACAGGGCCCCTGGAGGCCCCAACAGCTCTACCCTTGGAGATTTTCAGCACTCTGCTCAACGAGGTCCTGACAATCCAACCTAAATTCAAATTTTGCACTGAGCAGAGGGTTGTTAGGAGATCTCCAGAGGGCCCTTCTGACCTACATTTTCGCTCAGTCTCATAATTCATAACGGGAAGTGATTTTCAAATTGTCCCTTTCAAGGTTTCTTTCTTCTACACATTCTGCCTTGCAAGTCACAAGAGGTGTAGCCCACAGTTTTGCCCATAACATCTGTAATTACTTGGTGCTATTCTAAAGCGTGCATTAAATGAAAGTTAGCAGGAGGGGAGAAATGGGCTGGAGCTAAGGTATTAGACAGAAGTGCCCTACAGCTTAATTCTGTTCCTGAGTTTGTCATCTGTTCCCTGAGGGATTCTGGACAAGTTTCTACATAATACCTTCTGCATACGCTGCTGATAAGTGCATTTCCAGCACCTAGCAAAATGAGGTCTGGCTGTTTTCTTGCACAGTGGGGATCGAAGAAAGTAGTGTGGGAGCACTGGGAGACACAAATCTTCCTATCTCTCCAACACAGGAAGGTTGTACGTACACAGTGCTCTGCTTTGCATGGGTGACGCTCTGCAGCAGTTGTGAGCTTGAACAGGGGATGATGAGCCTTGGCATACCATGGAGATTTTATAGGCCCTATAACTTCAGTGCCCTAGAACCTAGCATCACAATTGAAATCCCCACGGCCACACTTCAGCAGTTGCATACCTGGAGGTTGGGGTGAGCTGGGAGACAGCCCTAAGCCCTCCATGGAGACCCATTCCTCAGCTAGCCATTGTATGATTAGACTTGCAAATGCTTCCAAATTCTATGAGAGTCACAACCTACTGGTGCTGTCCCCTTCCTGGTGACGTGGGAATGGAGGCACAGGGTGCAGGATCACACAGCTGAGCCTGAGCAGAGATGAAAGATTTCCATAACAAAGAGCTCTGAGCTGATATGTTCAGTCATTAAGGGGATGATTAATTGCACAGCCCCGTTTCTGCGCTCCCAGAGTCTTTGTTCTCCTCTTAATACAAATATCAGTGGTTCTTCCTCATAAGCAGCTCACAGGATGGCTGCAAGTGTGGGATGTGTGAAATCTCTGGGCAAAGACCAGATTGCTTCTCCTGAGACATTTGTGGGCTGCTTCTTCTGGCCCTTGTGGCCTCTCAGAGCTGTCCTGGCACTGGAGACAGACACAGAGCTGGTCTGTGGTGATTCCCAGGCTGCAGAATGGTTCCTGCTCTTAACCAAATTAGAACAGAGATTAGAATCTGAGCAGAACAAGGCTGCTCACTTAGAAGAACTTAGTGCCCCGTATCAACCCCAGGTTGTGGTACGTTCATTACAAAGTGCTGCCAGGCATGGAGAATGGGAAATAAGGAGGAGGAGGGCAATGCAAGGCTCATTCGGTATGAATCTCCCATTGGCAAAATTGCTATGTAAGTCAACTGTGGGCAGCTTGTTGGTCAGAGTGTTCCTGGTTTAGGGGCTGTCTCTTCAAGGGGATGAACCTGGAGCAAACAGGCTTTGCATGTCACTTAAAAATCTATGTGTGGGGTGTCAACAGAGACACTTAGCATCTTATGTGAACAGATCAAAGTGAGAGAGCTGGGTGAGCAATAGGATATGGTAGCATTTGGTGCTTGCATCTCTACAGTAGTGGGGGAACCACATAAGGGTGGAAAAGGATGGAGAAGGTTACAAGGATAGCAACAGTGCATTCCCATTCTGTGGTCTCCAAAGCTGTGTGTGCAGCTGTCCGTGGGTTCCCTAGGGATGTGAGGCGCCGGCACGAGTTGCCCAAAGAGGTGGTGGTGCCCCATCCCTGCAGACACCCAAGGTCAGGCTGGAGGGGCTCTGAGCACTGATGGAGCTGTGGGTGTCCCTGCTCAGTGCAGGAGGTTGGATCTGATGGCCTCTAAGGGTCCCTTCCAACTCAGACCATTCTGTGATGCTATGAAATACCAGGCATCACACAACAGGCCCTCTGCCCACATGCTCCCAGGCGATGTGGTGTTGCTCTGCAATGCACCCAACCCGACTCAATCTCACGTCTTGACTCGCGGGAGGCACCCAGAATAAATTGTCTCAGCTCTGTGTTAAACTCGGCCCTGTGGTGGCTGTCAAAACCCAGCCAGAGCTGTAAAAAGAAATCATACTGTATTGAAACGGTCTTAAGTTGCTCCCAGTGAAAGGTGCAGGGCTAATTCAATTAACGGCCCAGCGCAGATAGATTTAGGAGCTGGGCTGGAGGATGAAAGAAAGCAGAGAAAGAGGGAGAGGTCCCTGTGGAGGCGGGCAGCGGTGCTCCCTGGGCTTTAAGTCCGTCACCTAATTGCCCTCTGCTTTGAATCAAAGGGACAAAGGCTGCCCCTTGCCTCCTGCCCCCAGCACGGCCTTTTGCAGGAGAGAGATCCCGGGGTGCTCCTCTGTGCGTGTGGGGAGAGAACTGCTTAACTCTGCTTTGCTCTGAAAGGATTTCCCCTAATCCTGACCTCTCCCGGCACTGCTCAGATGCTGCGGCTGTGAGCGCCGTGCTGAGGTTTGCTCTAATCCCACCCCACTGCTCTCCCCTCCGCAGGAGTGCTCGCCCCTTTTCAGCCTCTGTCTTTGGGATTGAAAAGCTTGCAAAAGCCTTTGGAGTTCAGTCAAGAGCCACATTCCTCAGGACACAGCCAGCTCCCCGGGAGCCAGATTGCAAAGGCAAGGCTGGAGCTCTCCTAGAAACCCAGAGAGCAGAGACTGCAGGTCACTATGAGAGAGCTGTAGGATGCCAGGAGGAAGCTGTGGGCCATGAGGAGCTTCAGGATGCCACGAGGAGCTGTAGGATGCCACGATGCTGCCCCTCAGCCTGCCCTTCTCTGGGCTGAACAAACCAGATGATTTCAGCCACTCCTCTCATGTCTTGTCCTCCAGACCTTTCATCATCTTTGTGACACTCTTTGGAACTCCAAGAGCTGGACAGACAGTGAGTTTCACCAAAGGCATTCCCTTCACTGCCTGCTTTCCGTTTTTGGGGGCACGTATCTTCTGGGCTGTGCCTCAGTGCTGTGCGCAGTGTTGGGCTCCTCACTCCAAGAAAGATATCGAGGCTCTGGATTATGTCTAGAGAAAGGCAATAGATTGGTGAGGAGTTGGGAGCATAATCCTATGGGGAGCAGCTGAGGGAGCTGGGATGGATCAGTTTGGAGAAGAGGAGCTCAGGGGAGACCTAAGCTGTGGGTGACCCGGAGGTGTCTATAGGGATGCATGTCCATGCCAGTGTGATGGCATGAAGGCTGTAGAAGTGCAGCAGTCAGGACTGCAGGATGTTGGGAAATGGGGTAAAGATGCTGTTTGTTCCATAGTTTCCTGGAACCTTTTCTTTCTGTTCTCAGTCTCTAGAGCTGGAAAACAGAGAGGCAAATTCACGGGCAAGCAGATGCCGTAGTAGTAAGGTATCTACTAGGGCATGAAGAGCCAGGTGTGAGCTAGGAGGGGGATGAAATAAAAGGACCTGTAAATGAAATAGAGATCCTGATGGAAGTGGCTGATGATAGAAAGGACACATGGCATCTTCCCATATCAGAATTAGCAGTGCTGTTGGGCTGACAGGGCGCAGTGAGTGCTCTAGGGGCTGCTGTTAGCCACTGCAGCGGGGAGCAGGGATTTGGCCATACCATGAGTGGGGCTACTCGGCTCCATCCTCCAGCCCTAAAGGGCTGCCTTGTCAAAGCCAAGTTTGCCTGAAGACCTGAAGGCACGTCACGGTACTCCTTCCAGAAAGCCACCAGTGGCAGTGACAGGGTGGAAACACCGATCTGCACTGCAGTGCCAGGCTGCACTCCCTTCTGCAGGGTGCACAGAAGGAATAACATGCAATAACATGACCTGGGCTGTTCACTTAATGCAGTTTGCTTTGCTGGTGAGCTCTGAGCATGGACCAACCTCTCATCATCAGCCCAGCTCTGAGCATCTCTTGACACCCAAAAAGAAGCATTGGTCCCATTAAGAAAGGAGCAGGCTGCAACGTGAGGATTGCTCCTCATCTGAGGCACTCCTCTAAGGATGGGGACATTTCAGGAGTGCTGCAGGCTCTCAGTGATGCTGGGGAGCTGAGTCAACCCTAAATGAATCTGCTAGGGCAGTGTCAGGTTGTGGTTGGTTCTAAGTTAGGAGTCACATTCGGCACGTCCGGTGGCCAAGGCTCTCTTTGTCTCTTCTCGTCTGGGCCGCTGAAGGCTGCAGAGATATCAGGTTTCCGAGGTGCTCTGGAAGCTCAATAATGGAGACCCATGTGTGAAGCTGCAGGGTAGCTTTCCTGCTGCCAGCCGTGTTTCACCCACAGACATTAGATCGGGCTCTGAAGAGATGGGGGCATTTTGGACTTGGGCCATCCCAGCACATTCAGCTGCAGATGGTTACAGGAACAGATAACTGGTCCTGCAGAAATTCCAGGAAGTCTGATCACCCTGGAACATAGATCCTATTCACATCGTCTGTAACCTGAGAGCAGCTCTTCGGAGCTGGGATTAGCAAAAGTATTTGGCTTCACCTGCCCTACTCCCAGGGAGCTGGTGGGCCAGCAAAACCCCTGCCGGTGGGGAAGGAACATTCTGCAGAGGAAGGGCTTTCTGTGGACTAACATTGGTCCTGGCATGGGAGAAATGTGCTTCTGCTCCAGGAGTAGTCCCAGGGAGGTGTAAACAGGGGCTTTTCCTGGATGAGTAACTCGCCTGCATCAGCAAGAGGTACAAAATCTTCTCCCTTATGATTTGGCACAGATGCACCTTGCACACCCACACTTGTCTGCAGGGTCAGATGCATGCATGGGTGTGCTCCTGCCTTACAATCTTGTTTCCTGTGAAATACTGCAGCCAGAAGAGCTGTGAAAAGCAAAGGGTTGCATAGTGGGCAAGGTACTGACCCACAGCTACTGCAGGCTGGGGAGGGAGGTTGCCCTGTGCACACCAGTGGAAGAAGAGAGCACAACTGTGTGGGACACCCCTCCATTTCTCTGGAGTTTGTAGCTGAGAAATCCCGTGGTGCTAATGAGTGAAGCTGGAAAGCTGCAAAATAAACTGATAATTTGATAGAAACCATCACCAGGGCATGCTGCATTTTGTTGCAGGGAGGTCAGATGTTATGTAGGCTCTACTGTCTAAATTTCTCTTTCAGAACACTAGAGGCTGGTAAATACGGTACCAGAAAAGACTTAGGAAAATAGAAGCCAGTGAGTCTGACTTCTGCATCAAGATTATCAATATAATAATAAATGACTAATTGAATAGGCATGCACATTAATTTGGAAGAAGGTTAGGAAGGCTTCTTGTTGAAGAGGTGATACCTCTCCAGTGCAGCTAGGAAGGAAGAATCATAGGATCACAAAATCAGGAAGGCTGGAAACGGCCTCTAAGATCATCCAGTCCAACCATCCACCCACCATCACGATCACCCACTGAACACATCCCTCAGTGCCATATCCACCCTGTCCTTGCACACCTCCAGGGACAGTGACCCCACCACTGCCCTGTGCAGCCTGTGCCAGCACCAACCACTCTTTTGGAGATAGTTCTATTCTGATGGCTTTTCTTGGTATGTCTTCCTCAAAGCCTAATTTTGCTCATGGCTGGATACCATGTGCCACATGTGGGCTGCGTGGCAGAATGGCCCTGCAAGCTGATGGGACAGGGCACAGGATGCTGTGGCCTCAAGCATGAAAATACAGGGCTGAGGGTCCCATGGTATCAAGAATGTCTGCCCTGGAGGATGGATGCACTCTGAATGCAGGCAGTGCTGCTGCCCTGGTGATTTCTTCCCTGGCCATCCCCAATGAATAGCACTCAGTGAAACCTGAGGCCAGGTTGATAACAGTATAGGGGAAACGGCAGCAAGATCAGAATACCAGCCCCAGCCCCTGCCATACCAGGAGGGCTTCCAGACACCCAAAACCAGCCGTCAGAGACATGCTCAGGCTGTGTGGCTGAAAAGCAGGCACTGGAGAAGACACGCAAGCAGGCTGGGCCAGGGGGCTCACATATCCAGAGAGGGACAAGCCTCTGGATCAGTTGCCAGACAAAGGTGGGCAGGTTTGAGGGCTTTACCCCACTCTGCTCCAGCAGACAAACTTGTTGTGCAGTTGGCCTGGGGGCAGCAGCTGTGTTAATCCCTGCCTTGCTCTTTATCTAAGGCCCTGTCCAAAAAAATGACACAAGCCAACGCTGCTGTGTGTGCACCCTCCTGAGCTGTCTGCTCCCATGAGCTGTGCAAGACAGAGAGCATGGCACGGAGGGAAAAGTCTAACCCTCTGGTTCTGCCAGGACCTTAGTGAAGAAGCCAGCTGGCAGTGATGGAGGTGCTCCCATCACGCATGGAGACAGACCACTCTGCCCCTTTGCTGTTTTGTCCTGAGAGCTTGTGCTCAGCTTGGGCTTCTTCTGAGCCAAATTAAGAGGAAGAAAAATCCGTGACCACTGGAAAGGAAGATTTTAGGACACACTGCATTAAAGCAAGGGAGAAGCAGCTAGTGAGAAGCTGAGCTGCCTCTGCGCCATGAGCTTTTCAGTCTTCATTGACTCCTAGAAAGAGCTGCTGTCTACAACAATCCTTGGCTAATTTCTCCAGGCCCACATCTCAGCACCATTTCACTTATCTACTACAGCACACGCAGTTCATGAACTCAAATGCTTTCACAGATCACTCTGTCCTTGAACTGTCCAGATCTCATACCAAGAGCATCCAGAGGTAAGCATAATCCTCAATACGGCTCGACTGTATTGGATTGTGGATCCTCAAATGCTGGTCCTGGAACCCAGAGTAGGTGCAAGTGAATAAAGTCCCCTTGCAAGTGCTTGGCAGATGCAGCCCAAACAAATGACCACAAATATTCAATTGCAGTTTGAAATGCATTTGATTTGTTGTGCTCTCTTGAGAATGAGCTTTCCTAGGCAAACACTCAGAAAACCCACATCATAACCTGAACTACTCCCTGAAAACAAATTTCTGAATCATTTAAGTAACCACTAATGGTGGGAGCAGGGAATTTGGCATCTGAGACAGTCTTCAAAAGCTGTCTGCTTGGGAGGGATAAGTGGGGCAAACAGTGCAATGTGCATAATGACAGAAGGGGGATTGTGCGTGAGTCTTGACTTCCGACAAATGTTTGTGCATCGAGGCCTGGGGGAAAACAGAGGATGGTTAAGGAACTGAGCATGAGGGCTTGCTGTTCCATTAGCCATGCCTTGGACAATGGAGATGCTGCTGGCCATGGCACCAACTGCCTAATGACTCTTCTTGGCTTGGAGACAGAGAAGACCTCTGCCTTGCTATGGCAGTGTTGTCTCCTGTGTGGTCCCACTGCAGGTCTCTGGTTTCCTTCAAGGTACAGATCTTTCTGTACTGAGCTGCTCTCCCTCCATCCCTGTTGGTCTTGTGTTTTCTCCCTTTCCTACCTAGCGTGCTCGTCTGCCTATCCATCACAGAGGACCTTTTCTCCAGGATTTGCTCTGTCACTTCTTCACCTCCAATTTCCGAGAAGGTTGGTGACCCTGGGACAGAGTTGCTCTCCTCACCCCAGACCTGGTTCTCATCCATTCCTGCCCAATCTTCTTCTCTCACTGGACAGTGAGGCCGCATCACACATGGGTTGAAGGCATCCATTTGGAATTTTTATTCTTCTCTGGTGTTTTTCCTCTCCTGTGCCGGCCCAAACAGCATACAGGTGGTAAGAAGAGCTCCTGGTCAGGCCTACGGCAGGATCCCATCCAACTGGGGGCCTCTTGTTGTGGACTGGTCTCTACGGGATATGGACATGGTTGCCAACTGTCAGTTCCCCCAGCTCTGATGATTTCCCATGCCCTGTCACCCTGGGTCAGTTCCTGCCCGCTGCTCAGCAACCTTCCAGGGTGGCCATCTCAGGGACCTGCTCCCAGCCATGGCACGATGGGGCATTTCCCCTAAATGGGGCCACTCAGCCCCCAGCCCTGTCATTTCCTTGCAGAGCCAACTCTGCCAGTGGGGGGAGCGTGACCTTGTGACTCCCCACAAATCCTAAATTAATTAATCCCGGGGATGCTGGGGCAGAATGAACAGCCCGTTTGATTTCTCTGCAGTTTTTTCCTGGGGCTCAAAGGGATTAGCGCAGGCGGGAACAGGGAAACATAACAAGGGGCTCAGCTTTCAGCTCCCGCTCCCAGCCAGCAGACTTCTGTTCCTACCAGAGGTATTAGCAGCAGTAATCCACAATGTCTCCGAGCACTATCTGTGTGCGGCATCCTCTTCCTCCTCCCCACCCCCATGTGTGTGCTCCCAGGCTCAGCTCGCTCGCGTGCGCTCACATCCTGCCTGACAAAGTCAGCCTGCTGCAGCCCTGCAGGACACGTACCCCTCAGGCACTGTTGCACAGCCCATATGTGAACACATCACTGTGTCCTAAGGTGTATGCAACCCCGTGTGACACCCACCCAAGCTACCGTGGGGCCATGCATTCTTCTGGTCCTTTCTTTTCTGCCATTCTTCCATGACTCTCCTATGAGGAAAGGTTGAGGGAACTGGGCTTGTTTAGGTTGGAAAAGTGAAGGCCCTGGGGAGACCTCATTGTGGGCTTCCAAAACTTGAAGGGAGCATATAAACAGGAGGAGGAATGGCTGTTATGAGGGTGGATGGTGATAGGACAAGGGGGAATGGTCTTAAACTGAGACAAGAGAGATTTAGGTTGGATATTAGGAGGAAGTTTTTCCCCCAGAGGGTGGTGAGTCACTGGAACAGGTTGCCCAAGGAGGCTGTGGATGCTCCATCCCTGCAGACATTCAAGGCCAGGCTGGATGTGGCTCTGGGCAGCCTGGGCTGCTGATTGGTGACCCTGCACACAGCAGGGGGTTGACACGAGATGAGCACTGTGCTCCTTTTGAACTCAGGCCACTCTATGATTCTATGACTCCTTGTTGGGAACGTTAGGCATGCAGGTCCCAGTGATAACTACGTGCTGGAAGTGCTTCTTCAAAAATCAGACATGATGCTCAAGCTCTTAGCAGGAGTTTTGTCATAGTCTGAGCAGGTGATAACTGCAAGGACCCATGTAGGCATCCTGGCTTCAAGTCTTCTCAGTGCAAAGAAGCCTTCAGTGGAAGAATGGCTGAGCTTTCTCCAGCACGTGCCATCATCACCACTGCTTGTCTTATAAGCCATGGGTAAGCAGGAATGGAAGGCATCTCCATAGCCCAGAAGGCTCGGACATCTCTGGGAACTCTTGGGATCACTTTGTTCCCAGGACTGATGTTTTTCCCATGAGTTTGAGTCACCAGCCCAGTGCTTGGGAGTAATTGAGATTCTGCTAACAGGGAGGTGAGGATGGATGCATTTAGTGGCTCGTAGGCACTGTTCATTTCCTGGTATCCAGTACCTCTCCATTCCTTCAGGAAGATGAAAAGGCCCAGGGGGTGCAGAGCACATTCACCATTAGGATGAAGATGAGAAGCTTAAAAGTGTGCAGTAGACAAAATTGATAGGATTTTGTTAAAACAACAAATCACAAGGGTGTGGGAAGCGTCCCCTGACTGGGCAGGAAGGAGTAAACCCTCCAGAAGTCAGCCAAGCCCATGCTACTGCTAACTCAGAACAGACACATGCAAGACCTCATCCCTGTGCCTGAAGACACAATAAGAGTTGGCTGCAGATTATTAACCAACAGCATCAGCTGTGTGCAAACACAGATTCCTCTTTTCCAGGAGAAATGCAATGAGGGAGAGTTGAAATCTAAAAGTGAACAAGTTCTCTACCATTGAAATTCACGTTACACCTTCGAGGGGAAGAGATTCCTGCTGGGGGATGATGGCTTAATCCGGTGGAGAAAAAAAAAAAAAGAAAAGAGTATAACAGTGTCTTGTAGCCTGAAATTGAAGCTGAGCAAACTCTGACTAGAAACGAGGAAGAGATGTTATCACCCACTGGATTAACCACAGCAACAGTCTGCTGAGGGACTGGGAGACCTTCGTATCTCCGACCTCCTCCACTTGGAGGCTTGACTTCATTGCTGCATCCTGACACTCGTTTTGGGTTTCTCCACTCCTGCCTGCACCTTGTGGCAACTTCCACGTGAAATAATTAAAAATCCCTCCAGTAAACTCCCTCGGCCTTTACACGCGAGCTGGCCTTGAAGATAAGCTCAGGGGATGAGTGGGAGCTGCACAGCTGGTTTCCCATGAATGCTGAGAAGATGCTGTAGAGAAGACCTACCAGCTAAGGGAAAAAGTTTCCTATCAGGAAAGCCTTAATACTTTTTTTTTTTTGTTGCTCCCCCCCAGGATTTATTTCATTTGTTTTCCTCTGGTGGGCAATGGGAAAGAGCAGGATGAGGTGGAAAGTCCAGTGTTGTCTCAATCTCAGCTTCTCAGCATGCATTGCAAAGCCCTGCTTATGAAACTGGAAATGGGAGTTCTTCTCTCGTTCCTCTGTTCGCAGCTGAGGGCAATGAGATGACTCACGTCCTGGAGGGTTTCTTCTCTGCCTTTTCCCCATTTTATTTCCCCCTTCATTTTCTACAACTGCAGGAAAGTCACTGAGCAGGAAAAGAAACATAACGACTGCGGCACTTTGTCACCCAGCGATTTCCCCAGCACTGCTGCCATTCTGAGGCATTTTAGAAGGGAAAAAGGATCAAGAATGATGGAGGGAGGGCTGACGCCAGCGATGAATCAAAAATAAACTTTTCAGATACCAGGATTTACATTTTCCTTCATTTTGAACTAGAATAGCTCTTCTGATTTGCTTCACGTCGAACTCTGCCTCCCCAAAGGGAACATTTCTAACAGGAATGATCTCACTTTAACATTTTGGCAGGGTTTTCTTGTGTATTTTTTCCTCCTTTGAACCGCACCAACGCTGGGCTGTAAAAGATGACGGGCTGGTGAGCTGTGTGGGTGCTGAAAGGGCTGTAATTGGTGCTTTATAGCTGCAAAACTCACTTGTATGGCGAACTGGTGCAGTCTCCTCCCTGCTTTTGCAAAGCCTGGGTTGTGAACAAGCTAGAAGCAGCTGGGGCTGCCTTCATCGTCGTATCACAGAACCACAGAACGGCTGAGGTTGGAGGGGAGCTCAAAGATCACCCAGTTCCAACCCCCTGCTGTGGGCTGGGTGCCCACCACCAGCTCAGGCTGCCCAGGATCCCACCAACCAACCATTTTGGTTCGCCCCCTCATGTGGATGGAAACATCTTCGTGCAAAACCTTCACGGGGAGTACAGTGGGGATGCACGTTAAAGAAGGACCCGTTTCTCCATTTCCCAAGCTGGGAATGAACCCAGGAGAGGCAGCTTGTCCACAACAAGAGCACCCGTCTCCCCCCACCCAGCGGAGAGCAAAACAGCTGCAGTTTGCCCAGGAATTTTCATGGGTACTTAGTGCCAAAGGGCTGCTCGAAAGGGTTAAAGTGTTTTCGGTTACGCAGTGCACAACAAACAAAGGGGCTGTGGTAATCCCTCCTGCCACAGAGTGAAAAGTTCACTTGATATGCTACTTTACACTGATTCTCACAGACTCTGGGATTAAACCGGACACACTCTGACGTCCAGGTTTTCTAGCAAAGGGCTCCAGCCCAGCCTGCCACATTCACTTCATATTTGGGAGCATATTCTCTGAAAATCCTGCTGACAGATGAAGAGCAGGAAGACAGCCAGTTTCCCATGGAACAATAGCCCCATGCAAACGGCATCTCGCAGGGTCCAACCTGGCCTCGCTGGGGTGGCTGCTCAGGATGTGGGCTGGAGCAGCATCTCTGCACCAAGGCTCAGGTGCTGTCAGCCAGAATCGTCTCCCTGGTGCTCACCACAGGGCCTATACAGTGTACAGTTTGGTGCCAGGTTTTGGGGCTGAGCTTTGTATGGAATTAATGAGTTCCATGCCAGGGAGCATTAACTGGGGCAGAGGATGTGGGAGTTCAATGCTGGGACAGACGGGCAGGACTTCGTGCCTTGAAGATATGAGAGAACATTTATGCACACCGTAGATGTAGCAGCACATGTATGTTCTTATCTGTGTGTGCATATAAGGAGGTTAGAGCAGGGCAGGACATTAAATTTTATGGGATGTTTGAGCTTTTGGGTAAAAAAATGATAATCTAAGATTCCAATCACCTTCTGGTGTTGCTGTCATGCACGTGGACTGCAGGGTCCACCAGCTTTCCCTCTGCTGGGTGATGCAGCTGCACCCTTTTCAAGTGCAACCCTTCTTGTTTGGTCTTTCATGTTTCTCATATGGAACACTGGAATCAGATGTTTTAATGAAAAGAATGCAATAGGGTGAAATGTTCAGTATATCTTGAAAACTACTCTTTGATGGACACTTCCCAAGCATCTTTACGGATGCTATTCGAGGAGGGCTTTGGTCCTGTATATTTCCTCCGCTGTTTTCCTGCTAAGGGGCACAGGCATCAGCTGCTCCATCAGACACTGAGGCAGTGGGTGTGAGCCCAGGTACTCCTGGTCAGGGTGATGCCACACAGGGTCCCATTTTGCTGCTTAACATGAGCTGAGGAACTGTCCCCAACAGTTTAACGGAGCAAGAAATAAAAAGGCCTCATCTAGATGGCTGGGCAAAGGCTACAGCCTGCAAGGTTGGCATGTCCAGAAAATTCTGTTCCAGCACCCCTTGGGATGGATGGAATTCAAGCTCCAAATTCAGTTCACAGCAGTTGTGCCTAAAAGTGACTTTTGTTAGTTCTGGTGTGCAGGGCTGTCAGGTGGAAGAACATAGAATCATAGAATCATTATGGTTGGAAAAGATCACTAAAATCATCCAGTCCAACCATCAACCCATCACCATATGCACAGTTTTGATTCTTATGGCTTCACAACCCGAAGTGGAAGTTTCCTTCCTAAAATTGACCTTTTCTCCTCTTATTCTTGACCACAGGGTCAGAGGATTACACCTGGGGACACCTGGGTCTTCTCTCTCCACAAGAGGTTCATCGCTATGGACATGCTTTAGTGGGCAGTATTGGTGGTAGGTGGACAGTTGATTGGGTGATCTTAGAGGTCTTTTCAAACCATGATTCTGTGGTTCCTTGAGACATGCTCCTCTTGGCACGCACTGCAGTGACTGGGGAGAGCCTTGGGGTTTGCTTTAGAGTTGCTGGGGTGCTGCATCGCCCTTCCTGAACCAGAACAGGAGCTGATGCTGATGCAGGACACCCCTTGCCCCCCAGGAACACAGAGATGGGATGCCTGAAGGCACTGCCCCATAGCAAGGGCACAACTGCAGGTGAGCTGCTCCTGGGATTGATAGGAGCTGGAGCAGCATGGGGTTATTGGGGTTTTCTGCCTGCTAAGGCTGCCCTAGTTGCCTTTCCCTGTCCCTTGTCCGGTAGGGAGGCTGCTTGCTGACCAGCCTGCTATGTTCCTACTGTGGTATCTCTAGTTAGGGGCTTGGTGAAGCAGTGAATTATAAAGCACAGCCCTTCCGTGCCCTGTTCTCCTCTCCTGCTCCCTGCCCTTCCCCCATGCTCTCCATCACTTGCCTCTCTTGTTAGGGTTACCCTGCTCTCCTCCCTCTCACCAACCTTCTTCCTCAGTCGCCATCATTACCAAAGGGGTGGGACATGAGGGAACGATGAAGAATGGGTGAACTGGTTGGGATGAAGCAGTGAGAGAGAAGGGGGGTTGCAGGAGGACATCTGTCTTCTAGGAAAAAAGGAAGATCGGGAAGGAATGGCTACAAAGGCAGCTTCCTCCCAGCTGGAAGCTCTCCTGAAAGAACAGGAGCCCACCCTGCTGCTGAGCTGTGCTGACAGCCCAGCCATGGTACCATCTCCAAGGCTCCGGTGTTTTGGTGAGCGCCCTTCAGCGTCAGGAGAGGCAGCTGCAGCTGAGTGTCAGGGACAGGGCAGGCAGGAGGAAGGGGATCTGCCCCACTCCCAGCTGGGAGCAATCCTGGCAGGGCCACAACAGCAGCTCTGTTGGCATCTCCTGTCTGGGAGATGCTCCGCGCTCAGCCAGCTCCATCCTCCCCAGGCCCCCCGTGCGGCCATTTGTGCTACTGTGCACTGCCAATCCCAC
The DNA here is from genome assembly GCF_019238085.1 of Lagopus leucura. Classification (NCBI taxonomy): domain Eukaryota; kingdom Metazoa; phylum Chordata; class Aves; order Galliformes; family Phasianidae; genus Lagopus; species Lagopus leucura. Next base: position 222,185 of record NW_024962286.1, read on the forward strand.
GCCGAGCGGCCGCTGGGCCGATGCCACACACGCAGATGGGTCCCAGCCTGGTCCCCCCTGCTTGGTGAGCTCCTCACGCCCTCTCCCATAGGCCTCAGCCCCGCTGGAGTGTCGGGCTGTTGGTGAAGTGCAGCCAGCTGGGCTTTGTGCCGTCTGGGAGCGAGCGTGAGACCTGAACTGCAGGGTGGAAGCACAGCATGGGGCAGCTTTCCTCCGCGTCACGTATAGGGCACCGCTGGAAGCGTGCAGCTGAAAGAGTGGGAACTGACCCCACAAAGAAGCATCTCCAGCCCTGGCTGGGTGCCTGGGTGACGGAGCTGTAGTGCTGTGTCCTCGCGGCCTCGCAATACTCCGACGGCGGTGCTGAGCACCAGGGGATGTGGGAACAGCTGTCGGACAATGCGCTGCAGCTGTGTGCTTTCATGCTGGGTAATGCACCAGAACCAGGCTGCAGTGGGCTGCTGTCATGCCTGTTCCTATGGAAACCTCTTTCAAAGGAGACAGGCAGACAGACAAACACGCACCAAGTGGTGCCGGGTGCTGGGTGCACGAGGGGGTTGGATGTGTTTGCAGCCCAGGCACTGTCTGGGATGGCCGCAGCCACTGTGACTCCTGAGTGGGGCTGTGGGGAGCGTGGGCCAAGCAAAGAGGCTGAATGCTGCAGGGCCTGGGCCCCCTGGAATGACCAACCCCTTAGAAAAAACCTTGGGGCAGCAATGCAATTAAATAGGGAAATGAGCAATTGGAGGAGATGGGGTAGCTCCCAGATCCTTGTAGATGTGGGGACTGGGGCACCATGGGAATGGGAGGAAGGATGTCTGTCCATCTAAAGCACTGCAGGCAGTCAAGGGAGGAAACAGGGAAGGGATTGGACATGTATTTTTCCTGGTGGTCTGTGGCACTCTGCATCCCTGGATCCCTCATGCTCTGTGCATGAGAAACACTCCCTCCTCTCCTCCAGATCTACCCAGGGAGCCCTAGAGGAAGACTGGCAGGGACAGTGGAAATCAGGCAGATGTGCAAGTGAGATCTGGATTTAAACATCACTCGGAACCTCCTAAAATAAGAAGCAGGATTTTTTGCTCTTTGCTTGCAGAGAGCAAATAGGATCTCTGGAATCCAACATGGGATGAAGTGACGTAAGGCAGCCTCAGCCTCAGCAACCCCGGAGCGCCCTCCAAGCTCACACTGCCTAGTTTGTTTTTCAGGGTGAGGGCAGGTGTCCTCCAAATATCTAATCCATGCAGTGTGTGTGCCAGGGGGCACTTGAAGCAGCAGAGCCAGAAGCTGCTGAAAGTGGATGGCCTCCTCCCACACCACCCTAGGGACAGGGCAGTGCCGTGGGGACACTGCAGCTGCATGGGATGGGTGGCAAAGATGCTGAGGCTTTTCTGGAGTGGGAGTGTGGAGGCACCTGCTTGGTCTAAAAGCAAACACAAGTGATGTAAGGCAGTGAGTTAATGCCATCTTGTCTGGGCTGCCAAACAGATTCAAATGGACCTTCACTATTGCCTTCGTTTCTCTGGGCAGAGGGAGGGCTGGTGGTGATGTGGGTAAAGCTGTCTCTGTGTCACAATCATATGGATTCCCAATCAGATGGTTCCATGATGGGAGCCCTCAGAAAATAATTTTGGAACACTGTGGGATTCAGTTATCTCCTGTTAGCCTTGCAGATGTGCTGCCAAGGTCACGCATCTGTCATGAGCTTAATCGTGCCAACATTACTGGAGATACTCCAAATCAACAACACAAACATGGGCAGAGCTCACCTATAACCTCACCCCTTTTGAGTTCAGATTTCTTTCACTGCTGGAATAGCACGCTCTGTACGCTTTTAGCTTTTGCCCTTTTTGGTCGGGAGCAGTAAATGTTCAGACAAATACTGATAATTTCCAAGCGTGATAAATCCATTTAGTGCACAGTAGCTGGTATTTGCCACGTGCTTCTATCCAATTAATTGCTATCCAATTATCAGCCGAGTTCAAACGTTCAGTGGCTTGCAGTGGATGGTGGGTGTGTGGAGTAGAACCTAAAAAGCTCTATAGAGCACAACAAAGAAATAATTCTAGCTCATTTATGTAGCATGTTGCTTGATAATTTTCAGCTGCCTGTGAAGACTTTATTTAAAACTGATTTTCCAGTGTGGGTATCATCTTCTGACAAGCTGCAAAGAAGCAGGCGAGTGTGAGTGAAGATGTCTGAAGGGAGGTGAGAAGTGGAGAAATGCGGAAGACTGCCTTCAACACAGCACAGAAATTGAGGACAGCCCTCATGGAAGCAGCATGCAATGGGTTGGGTTGGAAATGCTTCCCCTTATTGACTCATCCAACCTCTACCAAGAGCTGGTCACAAATTCGTGTGGGGCTGCAGACCCTGCAGAAGCACTGGGTTCTTTACAGCGGGCTCAGTTTTCTAGGGACAGGGAAACAATATCCTACATAGCAACCAACCTCTCCAAAGGGTCACTGAACTCAACAGCATCCCCATCCCATCTGCTGTTTTCCAGGTGGTGTGAAGCCCCAGTCCAACTCTTTAGTGAGATGCTGTGGATAGGCACAACATTGTGCTGTTCCTCCCACCCAGCTGAGCACCAAGGCTGGATCCAGAGGGCATAAGTGGGAATGTGAAGCATCCATCGTGTGACACAGTGTGACATCGCAAGGGCTGCCACATGGTGCTGCTGGCAGGGCTGCTCAGCCACCAGGAGAGCAAAGGGATGGGAACAGAGGGGGGCAAGAAGAACCCTCAGAGGGAGGCTCAGGATGTTTTGGAAAGCACTGTGTTTTCACAGTTCAAATGGGCCTGAAGTGAACAGTGAAAGGAGGGGGCAGGGCTGGGTAGCAGCTGCCAAGGGAGTGAATGTCCTTGCTCCCTTTCCCTTAGTCTGCCTTTGTCACCTGCCCACAATTAGCCACGATTTATCACCCCAGGATCCTGCAATAAGTCACTGAGACTGCCCAGCCCCTTCCCAGCAGGCAAGGCTCCATTTTCCCATGGGCTGGCAGCTAACCCAACGCCTGCCCTTTGTGTGAGCTCAGGGTGGAGGGAGCTGATCCTTCCCCACGGCCGGAGCTCCCAGGTCAGGTAAGACGAGTTGTCCTCACTACCCTACTGATCAGGTCTTGTGGTTCCCCAGGTGATGGAGAGGTAGGAGGGGGGTTGCTTTTTACTGGGCCCTGAAAGGACTGGGCTGGCTTTGGCAGGACTCTGCATTGTACCTTGATTCCAACAGGCCTGACACTTGCCATCTCTGTGCCTGGTACCCAAGGAGGTGACGGACACATCCAAGGGTGCACAGAGTGATGGCTGGGCCAATTCAATGCACAAATGAGCAGAACTCCCCCCGGATTAATGCTCTCTATGCCACACCTCTGACCCAGCCCTCATTCTTCCCAGAGCCTGCTCCTCTGTTGGCACAAAATCACCTCTTGCCTGCAGGAAGAAGTCTTGAGCTGCCTCTGTTATCACTACAAACACCATGGCAGCAGGGGAGGATGGGTGGTAGCTGTGGCAACGTGGGTAAGCAACTTGTGCTGCACAAGGAGACCAGCAGCCAACACATCCCACCAGGTAGACACTGGGGCGGTGACTCACAGGGGTGTCACAGCCAGAGCAGTTCAAACTGGAGTGTGGGAAGTGCCCACGGTGCTCAGCAAAGCCTTGCTGATTGATGCAATGGCTTCTCTTCTGCTGATCATATTTACAGCTGCCTCCGGGGAGCATGCCCACAGCTCTGGCTTTTTGCTGCCCTGTCTCTTTCCAGCAGTCAGGTTGCAGACACAGGCTGTGGTTTGTGTCCTGACCAAAAACTTGGAACATCTCCTTCCTCCATGAGCTGTCGGGCTGCGGGTGGCCTTTGGTTTTTATGAAGCTGCTTGCTCCCAGTCTCAACCAATCCCATCCATCTCCCCATAGCTGAGGTTCCTACCGGTGGCCATAACCACTCTGGTGGCACTTCTGCAAATCTGGGGCCTCAGTGGGAAACACAGAAGTCTCCCAAATGCTCCTGACAGCTGCTGGTGCTTCAGGAAAAGCAAGAGAAAAAGAACATGTGAACACCAATGTAAGAAGTTTGTTATTGCCCTGTCCATCTAGCTTACCTTCACCAACACAAGTTCGTTGCAGGGGAGCTGGACTAGATGACATTTGAAGGTCCCTTCCAATTATTAAGGATTCTATGATTCTAAGTCTCTGCCCTTGGCTGATGGCCTGAAGAGCCAACATGGTGTGGGTAAGGGGCTGGCCTCCGTTGCATGTAGTTCAGGTGACCAATCTTCAAATCCCACTCCTATGCAACCAAGGAGAATTAAGTTACTGTTCCTGGGGTCTGGTGCCAGCGGTTGGAGGCTGTCATCCCTCCCTTTGCCTCTGACACATGGGAGAAAGGAGAGCTGTCACCATATTCCTCGTGCCATTTGACCTGAGAGCCAGGACAGGGACAAAGGCCCTGCAAGAGCTGCCCCACTGGGTATCTGGTTACTGGCTGCTTTGAAACGATCCCTGCACTGATGCCCAGGGCTGGCAGGAGCGGAGTGTGGTGAGATGTGGTGCCAGGTTTTGGGACCAGGACGGTGGCTGGTGAGTGCCAATGGTTCCCTCACCCACCTCCAACACAAACCTGTAGCACTGCACATGGAGATGTGACAGGGATTGGGGCTGTGATGGCAATGGGGGCTACGATGGGCGATGAGGGCTGTGATGGGGATGGGGGCTGTGATGGGCATGAGGACTGTGATGAAGATGAGGGCTGTGATGAGGGTGGAGGCTGTGATGGAGATGGAGGCTGTGATGGGACTGGAGGCCAGGATGGGACTGAAAGCCCTGCAGGGCTTCTGCCACCTCTGCCCTGCAGCTGAGGGAGGACATGCAGCTTGGACACCTGCAAGGCAGCCGGGCCCACCTCAGCATGCAGCCCCCAGCTAAGGCTGCTGTCAGACTGAGCTGCAGATTAGGGAGGCTGTGTGTGGGACAGCTCTCCCGTGAGATCAGAGAGACAGCCACATCCGTCAGCCTGGGGCAGCCAGGCACGGGAGAGGGGCTGACGGTGCAGTGGGGCAACTCCACGAGCTGGTAGTGGGGCACTCCTCCCTCCTCTGCCCCCTGTACCTCCCAGACCATCAGCGTGGATGTTGATATTTGATTTATTACCTATTCGGGAGGAACTCTCAGACCTCCCTTTGGAGCTGGAGGCAGATCTGAGCAGCTGTGTTTGGCATGGCGGGCGCGAGCAGTTAGAGCAGGAGACGAGACGGCAGGACTCCTGAGCTCATTACTGTAACGAAGCTCGGGGAATTGGTTGTTGGTTATGGAGCTTTCCTTTTAAGGAAGCCAGACTAGATGATGGTCCCTTCTGGCCTTAAAATATATGAAGCTACAAATAACTCAGCCAATAATTAGAAATTTGAGTCTCATTCCTGTGAATATTACAGCTTGTTGGACTAGGAGCTACAAAGGCAACACCGAGCTTTCCTCATGCTTAAAGAGAAGTCATTTCCTGGTAGTGGGTCCCCTGTGCAAACCCTGAGACTCTGATGTCATCGGCATGGGTATGGGAGCACGTGCAGGTAGACAACATCGCCGTAACCTCGTGTCATGCCTGGCATCATCCAGAGGTGACAAATAAGGATGACAAGGAGGAAAGAACAGCCTGTCCTGAGCTGTATGGCTCCTCCTATAAAGCAAAAGTAAACTTGAGTAAGGAGAATGCCACATCTTCGCCATGCAGTGCCCTCACCTTCTGGTCAGGGCACGTCCATGGAGGAGCCCTGTGTCCCTAACACGTCCTCCAGCCTTCACTTGGTTGTTGCCTTTCTGCTGCTGGTGTTGGCTCTGTGCATGGGCTCATGTGGTGCATAGGAGGAGGGGGGACTCTGTTCACATCTCCAGGTCTGTGAGCATCTGAGCCTAAACAGAGCTGAGGGAGAGGCTGGGTGGCAAGCCGTGGGATTGTCCTCTATCATCAAATGCATCCTTCATAGGAAACGTCCTTCTCCCAGAACTTTTCACAGCCCAACCCCCTGTGGCTCGCATGCCCTCCCTTTTCCTCCTCACCTTTCACAACATGTGGCTTTGTTTCATACTCAGCCATTTTGTAACCTCCATTCTTGCATTGATCACAATTCCTTCCTTCCCTCCCTGGCTGGAGCAACAGCCCCATGCTGCCAGGAAGAAGCTGTGCAATGACAGCCCTGCGGTGACTTATAGGACCAATCCCTCAGCAGCCTCCAAATGGGAAACAGCCACTGGAGATCACATCCTTGGGCATGAGGGTAATGGGGCCAATCAAAGAAAAACACACAGAGGAAGGGATGGAAGAGGGGGTGGCTGTGTTACCTAGGGGATCCACTCAGCAACAAACACAGGGTGTGATGAAACACTGTGCTGCACACACGCAAACAGCAGCCAGAGGTATTTCCTCATGCAGGACCTGAATGCTGGGACAGAGAGCGAATCAGCCCAGCATTGCACAAGCAAAGGGCCCAAGTCTAGTCTGTTCTTGTTTTCCTGCTTAAATGCCATTTTTGAGATGCTTTATCCTTCGTGTCTTTTAATCTCTGCCACAAACTATCCTCATCAGCTAGCGCTGGCATGGGGAGGTTCCATTTTTCAAGTATAACATTGCTGCCCCTTATATCTCAGCTTCTGCACATGAACATTAGCTCTAGGAAAGAGATGTAAAAACAGGAGACACAAAAGCCATTGAGTATCTTTCACTTCTCTCTAAAAAAGACCTGAAAAAAAACTCCACCGCCAAACCCTTTCCTGTTTATGTCAAGCAATCTTCCTGAGAAATCCTTTCTGCATTGTTTTTTGCTGACATCTGTACTGCCCCAGGTATGATTAATTTTTCTGCTCACAATAAAATGCCTCTCTCTGCCTCTGGAGCAGCCAGTGATTTCATAATGAGTTGGTAAGACATGCCACGCATTCACCTTGAGGAGCAATGTGAACCTGAGCAGCTTTGCTCCTGACAGCACAAGGGAGATTTGCCCTTGGGGAGAATATCTTGGCACTCAGCGATTTCTGATGGATGATGATCCTGACAGAGTTCAGAGGTGCTGGAGAAAGTGGTTTGGGTTTCTCCAAGGGCTCCTCTCCGTGAATGTGCAAGGCTCATGACTACAGTGTGCATGTGGGAAATCATAGGATGGTTTGAGCTGGAAGGGACCCCAAAGGCCATCTGGTCCAACCCCTCTGAACTGAGCAGGGACACCCACAGCTCCATCAGAGCTCAGAGCCCCATTCCCTGACCTTGGGTATCTCTGCTGTGGTGCAGGTGACCGCTCACCTCCCACTGCGATCCCAGTTGACGAGAGGGTTCCTTTAGGAGTGGGTGATGCTTTTGCAAGGGGAGAGCACACTGTGATTGTGGATGCCCCCACCTTGGAGGTGTTCAAGGCCAGGCTGGATGGGGCTCTAAGCACCCTGGTGGTCTGGTGGGAGGTATCCCTGCCTGTAGCAGGAGGTTGGAACTCTACAACCTCAAAGGTCCCTTCCAACCCGAACCATTCTATTCCATGAGTCCATGATTCGGGGAACAAAGCTGGCATCAAGGTTTAGTCCTTATGAGGCTTCATTTGTCCGTGCTGGTAAAAGACCCTTGTGCACGAGGGCCTGGCAAGCATTGCCCCACCACCCTTGGGAGGGCAGTGTGTGTTCGAGGCAAGTCCTATGGGGTGGTCTGGGGGTGGGTTTGAGGAGTTAATTGGGGTTAACACTGGAAGTCTGCAGTGCGGGGCGTGTGATTGCAGCCTGCCTGATAATTTATCGCTTTTGTTAACTGTTGAGAGCAGGGCTTGATTAGCAAGCAAGCGGAAAGCCGTGAGAGATGGCTGACTGGCGCTGGGTGTAAAGCCCCCCTTATGGAGCCCAGCGCTCTTGTTAAAACCTCAGGGCTCAGCTTCTCCTCGAATTGAACACACTGCCGGTGTGGGGAGGGGGGACATCAGCTGCATCCCACTGCACAGAGCACTGGGACAGTGCCAGCCCAGCCCTGGCACCTGAGCATCCCCCGAGAGCTGAAGGATACCTGCATGTCTTGCATGGCTGCAGAGCTGCGCTGGGTGCAACCTGCAGAGGGAACAAAGCACAGCCTTGGCCAGCGTCCCAACCTGTGCCTTTATCGCAGGAGCAGATGGGCTGAGAGCTGCTGCTCTGCTCCGCTCTCTCGTTATGTTCCTCTCCCCCAGTTGGGTGTTTGTTTTTGTGTTTGGGGCCTTGTTTAGGCTGGAAGGCTTTGCAGGGAAGTAAAGCACTGACACTGGGGATGAAATCTAAGGCATCTGTAAGGAACTGGACTTCTCCAGACTGCTTTATCTGAAGTGCAATGGGCAAATCGATATTTTGACTGAAGGGGGTCCTGAAGGACTGATTCTGCCTCATTGTCCCAGAGCTGTGAAGACAAAACATGCAGTGCTCCCTTATTCCTCTTTAAAACCACCTCTCCAGGTGGTCCCAACCCACCTCACCCACATCTCCAGGGTGAAAAATTGAGCAAAATGCTCTTCATGAAATGCAAATTCCTTCCACTCTTTTTCTTAGTATCAGAATGAAAGGGGCAACCCCGTGGCAAAAATCCCTTGCAAGTCTCATACCTGGCCAACTTCTAATTAAAAGTTGCTAAATTATCTTCTGCACCACCACCCCTGTGGCTGAGACCAATTCCTGGAGCAACAGAATGAAGAATCGCAGTCATAGAATGGATTGAGTTGGAAAGGACCCTAAAGGCCATCAGGTCCAACTCCTCTGCAATGAGCAGGGACACCCACAGCTCCATCAGTGCTGCGAGCCCCTCCAGGCTGGCCTTGGGTGTCTGCAGGGATGGCACATCCTATCTAAATCTCCTGTTTTAGCTGGAAACCATTTCCCCATGTTCCATCACAACTGACCCTGCTAAAGAGTCTGTCCCCTTTTCTGGATAGCCCCCTTTTAGATACCTAAAGGAGATCCTCACACAGGGCTCAAGGCAAAGACAGGCTTTTTGTAATGTAGTCCTCACCTTAATTTCATGAACTTTCTGTATTTTTGTGCTGTTGGGAGATGAAATCAAGTAGACAAAATATGGGCAAAGCAAAGACCCATCTCTGTCAGAAAGGTGGATAAAGGGACGACCCATCCCTGGCATCGCAGTGCAACTTCCCTTGCTATGGTGAAGGTGCAGCTCTGCTTGGCCTGGGGCTGACATTGCTCTCTGAGCACCAGTCCCACTGCCTGGCACGTTGCCTTGTCCTCCCTGTTCCCGGCCCTACAGCCATGCTGGGCAGCTGCTTCCTCCCTGCACTATTTGGGGTGTTACCATGGGAGGCTCAGCAGATTCTCCAGGGCTGTGGCTCTCCAGGAAGCCAGATACCAAATCCTCACCCCTTCCCAGACTCTCCTTGCCTCAGCATCTGTTTGGTTTGGGATAAAGCTCGGTCTGGCAGGGCAACTCCCTGTCACCACAGTGGCACGTGGCTCCCTTATCTCCCATGACAGACCCTTTCCAAGAGCCCTGGGAGCTGGGCTGCCCACACTGGTCCCAGAAGGCGTATGCCCAGGGATGGGTGTGGGAGGAAGTCAGCAACACCAACCGGGTTTAATCATCCAGGATGTGCAGAGGAGATGGGTGGGATGGGATGGGGTGGCAGCACTGGAACCAGGGAGATAGCCCCAGGCTGGATGTTCTATGGGAACATGTGCAGGGATCTCTAGGGAGAGTAGACAGAACCACAGAATGCCTTAGAATGGAGGGACCTTAAAGCCATCCAGCACAAGCCCTTCTGTAGGCTGGGTGCCCCCCATCAGCTCAGGTTCAGGCTGCCCAAGGCCCCAAACATGGCTTTGGGTAACTCCAGGGATGGGGCACCCATACTTCTCTCCTCTTGCTGTGCATGGTGGCTGCAGGAAATATCAAATACCAAATCCCAAGCAGAAGAAAGGTCCTTGCAACTAGAGAAGTTTGGGAAAGGGCACCAAGTCTGCCCCTCAACACCTCTCCAAAGTGTGCTGTGCTCTTCGGAGGCTCCCAGACATTTTGAAGCGTGACCAGCCAAGCAAAGCGCTGCTCACTGAGGTGAGGATGTTGCACTGGGGCACTGGGAAAGGTGCTGTGTTGGGACAGGCTCCATAAGCAGCGTGGCTGGGAGATATTCATGGGGACCCTCCCCAGCCTGCAGGGCAGCACATAGGAGAAAGGGCAGGCTCTCCTCCATGCACAGGAGGTTTGAACTTCATGCTCATCCTCTTGTTCTGAACAACTGCCATATATCACCCTCTGCATGGTGCTGGAGCTGGTCTGTACTCCCAGGGACAGCATAAAGTGCTTTGACATGTGGGTAGGAGAGGATGGACAAGCCATGGAGAGCTGGTGGGCATGGCTCTGATCACTGGCATTGCTGACATGGGCACCCCTGTCCACCCCCAAACATGACCACAGGTGGTGGCCTTGCAGTCTGCGTGGACTGCCAGACCTGCAGCATGGGAACAGCCTCCCACAGGCAGCAGACCATGCAGCTCTCTCTTTTCCCAGGCTGGCAAAGAGGCAGTGGCTGCTGCCTTCTGCTTTATCAGCACCGGGTGATAAAAGCAGCTTCCTGTCACTGGAAGGACTTGCCTTCATCTCTCACATGAGTTTATGGACAATATTAGCATGAAACAGCTTTTAACCCTAGAGTTTCTGCTTGCAGAACTCCAGCCCTCATCTGGGTGCGAGGCACTGGGCCAGTGTCTGCAGGATTTGACATGCTGGTGGTGAAAACAGAGCCTGAGGTCAGCCTGGACCTTCTGGAGGAAGGCGAGAACCAACCAGCAGTCACTTGCAGGCAGGGCACAAAACCTGCCAACACCTTTGCTGACTCATCAAAATGGAAAAGTTTTCATGGAGAGGGTTCAGTTTTCGGCATTTCTGATGGGAAGCAGGCAGAGGGCCAAAGGAGACGTGCCTCAACCCTTCCAGCCACCCACCCTGCCGAGGGCTGCAAGCCAGGGCTTCTGCCTGGCTTCATCATGGGGAACTTGGGGATTTCTGAGTGCAAATCATGGTGAAACCAACGCTGATGTTTCCCAGCAGCCCTGGGAAGGGGTCTCTTGCCTCTGTAAAGCTCGCCCTGCTTCTGCACGGCCACTAGCATCAGGCTGGATGATTCCTGTGGCTTAGAGGGTGAAGTGTTCATTTCTGCTGTGCAATGCCCTGCAGCATGTCTTGCTCTTTGAACAAAGTCATGGAATTACAGAATAGAATCACAGAATGGTTTGGATTGGAGGAAGCTCTTAAAAGCCATCCAGTCCAACTCTCTGCCATGCACAGGGGACACCCACATCCCCATCAGTGCTCAGAGCCCCTCCATCCTCTCCTTTGGTCTCCAAGGATGGGGCATCCACCACACTTCTGGGCAACCTGTGCTAATGCCTCACCGCCCCCACTGTAAACCTTATATCCAGTCTGAACCTCTTTTAGTTGGAAAACATTTCCCCTTTTCCTGTCACCTAAGTCTCTGCCTTACGTGAACTCTGACATTCCAAACAGCCCCCAGCACACGTTCTGGTGGAAGCCATTTCACGTTGGAAGCACCGTAGGTAACTCTCTCTCACTGATCTACGGTTCTTTGCAGACTTCTTTCTGCTGCACCACATTTTTGAGCTTTCTGCAAACTCTTCAGATGAGTCACCAGTCTTGTTTTGCAAATCTGAGATGTGAATTTGCTAAGACATGTAGAGGCTGGGGGCTCTGCTTGTTGGACACTGAGGTTCCTGCAAGACTTGGCTCAAGTAATCCATACAGGAGCTGCTAGGAGATGTTTGTCTTTCAAAAATCTGTCACCATCTGCAATTACAGTATTCCCACTGGTTAGGTCGCTTATGTCTTAAAATGTCCTTTTTTTTTCTTTTCTTTTTTCAGTGTGTGTGCAGATTAGGGGCAAAAGGGAAGGGAATATTGAGTTATGGGGAGGTGAAGGGGAGATTTGCTGGGCCCAGACTCTGTGGCCCCAAAAGCCTTGAATGCTATCTATCAGTGCACGACTGTAGCTTGTTATGGAACAGGTCATACAGACAGGGGACTGGAAAAAATGTGATTACTGGGAAACCGGGCAGGAGGGCGAGAGGCAAAGGGCCACACAGCAGCTCCCTTTCAGGCGAGTTGGGCAAAGGGGAGACTGGGATTGCACTGAAGCATGGGCAAAGCCATCTGCCCATCACCACACAGAGATTTTATAACACCCTGTTCATGAAACCCCCTGACAGGACGTGCTGTCCCCAGTGTTTCTCACTTTTTGTTCTATTCTTCCTGCTTTCCGTGTTGTTCCTTTTCCTCTCCAATACAGAAACGTGCAGGTTGGAGAGAGACAGCTGAAATAGAATCACAGAATCGTTCAGGTTGGAAAAGACCTCTAAGATCATCCAGTCCAACCATCCAGCCACCACCAACACTGCCCACTGCCATGTTCCTCAGTACCACATCCACCCTTTCCTTGAGCACCACCAGGGATGGTGACCACGCCACCTCCCTGGGCAGCTTGTACCAATGCCTCACCACTCTTTCCAAGAAAAAATTTCCCCTAATATCCAACCTAAAACTCCCCTGGATCAGCTTGAGGCCATCGCCTCTCACCCTATCGCTGTTACCTGGGAGCAGAGGCCGATCCCCACCTCGCCACAACCTCCTTTCAACCTCCTTTACAGAGGAGGCTGTAGAGACTGTCTCCAACTGTTTCGTACCCATTTCTACTGCCTCCAATGGTGACTCATGTCCTCAAATGTAGAGCTCTCCTGTGGAGGTGTTTGTGTTTGTACAGTTCTTTGCATGACAATGCCTTGGTCTGGATGGCTTCCAGATGAAGCCATCCTTCAGATGTCAAAAAGTAGTCCTGCTGCTGATTATAAACCCCACCACAACCCCTGAGGAAGGCTGAATCATAGAGCCATAGAATATATACGAATCATCATGATTCAGATGCTGCCTGCCTGCAAATAAAGGTCATGTTAGCAGCATGAAGCTGTCTAGTTGTGTCAGATTGTAGCAAAAAAGGGGAGATGTTGATTGCATATAAGGAAGAAGTTTTTCTACAGTGAGGGTGGTGAGGCACTGGCACAGGTTGACCAGAGAGGTGGTGGTGCCCCATCCCTGCAGACAACCAAGGTCAGGCTGGAGGGACTCTGAGCACTGATGGAGCTGTGGGTGTCCCTGTGCACTGCAGGCAGGTCAGACCAGATGATCTTTCAGGGTCCCTTCCAACTCAAGTGATTCCATGATTCTATAAAAAAGATCACAGCAAGAAGATCTTGGCCGAATAAGCGTGGAGAAGTGGCCAGCAGAGGAGTTGGCATGACTGGGAGAGTTCTAATTTAGGCATCTCCTGTTGGAGCATCACAAGAGATGCGCTTACGCTCAGTGCAGAAGTGGGATGAGGCAGCCAAGGGCAGATGGGCCAATCTTCTGGGAGATGTGCTGGTGGTTTCCTCCAGCTCTGACCCAGGACAAGTCACCGAGGGACAGAGGTCTCTCCAGAGTGACCTTCTCTAGTTCTTCACCTTTTGGAAGAAAAAAGCAGCATCTTGGGAGTGCTGGAGTCTTTTCCCATTTTGTTTAGTCAAAACTGCTACAGCTACCAGGCCTGGGAGCCCCATTGGACTCCTTTCAGCCGCTCTGTGCTGTGGCACAGTGGGGTCCACAGAGCTCATGCACAAAAGGTCAGGGCTCTGTTTTAGGCCATGACTGTGAGGTTCAGATGACACTCAGGTGCTGTTTCTCCCACGTCTCTGTCCAGATGAGAATCAGTTGGTAAAAGATGAAAGAGGGGTTGGAGCAATGAGCCTGGTGGGGGTCTGGGAGTGATACGTCCATAGACCGAGTAAGCACAAGGTCAATGGCACTGACGAGGGGATCTGATCTCTGCTTTCCAGCCAGGCTTTGTCCTGGTCTTCTAAGGGCTGCACAAGGTGTTTACAGGATAGAAATTGGAGCAGATAAGGAAGGGCAATGCCAAACATTAAGATGAAGAGAGATAAGATCTAGAAACCAAAGTCTATTGGCCCATCCCTTCTTGTCTTTTCTGTCCTTGAGTCCTTAGTGACTCAGTGATTTTGAGGCAATTGCTCTCTGTGCCCCTAAGAGGTCTCACTCTATTGTCATCTCTGAGGCCAGTCTGCTGCTCTGTGACACAGTTTCCCTGTCTCTCTGCTGGGCTAATGTCTCCTTTTATGGAAATTTTATGCTTCTAATCATGTCTTTTTCCACCCTGCAACTTTCTCATTCCCCTGAGCTTAGTGTACCATGTCCTCCCATGGGAAGATCAACCTCTCCTCCCTTAAAGAATCATAGAATCATTTGTGTTGGACCCTGAAAGGTCATCTAGCCCTATTCAAAGAAGCACAACAGATCCCATCCATCACAGATGGATATCTCCAAGTAAGCTCCAGGTGCTCTGGAGATGACTGAGGCTGGGACAGGAGAAGGCAGCCAATGAGAGTGGCTGTCTCAGCTGAGTGCTGAAGTTGGGGATCAGGAACTCAGCACCTTGAACCCAGCGATGGCTGACACCCACCTTTGTGACTGATATCTTTGGGTTGGGCATGTGGGAGCCACAACCAGCCTGGAACAGACGCCATTACCTGGATCCACCATCCCAGACCCCCTAACAGGATGGGAGATGGATGCTCAAAAGGGTTGGATGGGGATGTCCTGTCCATGAGAGCCTTGGCGTGGAGGTCTGCTCGTGAAGCTGTCCCCCCACCTAGATGGGGCACAGCCCCTGAGCACCCCCCGTGTAGACATCTGGGAGCTGGTGGGAGAGCACAGCCCTGATTACCACGTCTTTTCTTTCTTGCTTTTCTGCATCCCAGCCTCCAGCATTCTCACATTGGAGCATTAACTCAAACACCCACATTTCTGCCTTCCCCAGCTTTCTGCAGCCCGTTCGGCACCTTCCACCACTCCTGCACCATGTGTTTGTTCATCAGCTTTCACCCCATTCCTCACCACCGAGCTGAAGGGGATCTGGACACCGAGCCCTGCTGGAGGCTTTATGAACTTCCTACATCATAAACCTCTCTGAGTCAGTGCCCGGCACTTCCAGAGCATTACTTTATTTCAGAGCTGCGTTGGGAGCTGCATTGAGCCTCCATGCACGGGCAGGGGGTTGCTCCGTGCCAGCAGATGCAAACCACCACTGCTTTTGGGGTTTTTTTAACCTTTTTTTTTTTTTTTTTTTTCCTAATTTTCAGAGCCGTGGGACTATTCGTCCTTTGGAGCTCAGTGCTGGAATGCATCAAGGTGTTTAAGCAAGGCCAAGGCCAGGGCATGGGAACACAGGGCTTTGCCTCCACGCCTGCACTCCTCTGTTCCTTGCAAAGCAGAGAGGAGGGTGGAGGGCTTGCAAACACTTGCTGTGCGATAAGACAGCCCCTGGTTATCCTCACCAGCAAAACCCAGCAGAGAAGAGCTGGAAGAGGGGCTGAAAAAGCTGAGCTGCTGAGCACCACTCGGTGGCACCTCCCGGAGCTGAGGTCATTCAAGATGTCAAAGAGACGTTTTTAACAGGAGGGGGTGTTCAGCTCGACGCCTGGCTCCGCTCCAAAGGGAATAAAATCACCAACTCCCTGCATGCAGCTGCAGCGCCCAGCCCTGGGGCCCGCCAGCGGAGGTGTTTTGGAGGCTCAGGGCAGACCCAAATTTTGGGAGGCCTCGGGGATGCCCAGAGGGATCTGCAGGATTGGATCCCTGGGCGCTGCGGGGTCACCTCCATGGGGGTGGCTGTCATGGGGGGCAAAGAGCGGAGGAAAGGCACCAGGAGGGGACAGGGACAGGCAGCGGGGAGGTGGTGCTGCACCTGCAATAACAAGCTCTGGGCGCAGGGCCTGACAGCGGGACTGGGGCTGAGCTGAAGTTACAGCCCTCGGGGGAGGCCATAGTGGCTTGGTGCCTGCAAAACACCTCCGGGCTGGCCCCCCTCCTCCAAGGAGCCATGCGGGCTCTGCCAGTCCCGTCTCTTATCCTTGGACTCCCTGGTGCCCAGCATTCCCACCCAAATA
This sequence comes from Lagopus leucura, assembly GCF_019238085.1. Classification (NCBI taxonomy): domain Eukaryota; kingdom Metazoa; phylum Chordata; class Aves; order Galliformes; family Phasianidae; genus Lagopus; species Lagopus leucura. The sequence continues at coordinate 238,190 of NW_024962286.1, forward strand.
ATGTCCTCACAAGCACTATCTTGTGCATACGGCTCTACTCTGACTACTGCTCCCCACTAGCCCACCCCAGCATGCCATAAGCTCTCTTCCAGCCTTCCTGTGGGTCTTAAAGCCTCCTGCTGCCATTCCAGCCCCAATTCCAGATGCTGCGTGCTCCCAATCCAGTCCTCAATGATCCATCAAAATCACAGAATCATACAGTTATGGTTTGAGTTAGAAGGGACCCTAAAGGCCATCTGCTCCGTCCTCCCTCCCTGCAGGCACACCCACAGCTCCATCAGAGCCCCTCCAGCCTTGGATGTCTCCAGGGATGGGGCACCACCACCTCATGGTCATGAGAGGCCATCTCATACCCACACCATTCCCAAGGAGCTTCCCACACGGTGCAGCTTTGACCGTTGTCTGAAAAGCTTTGTCATGGCAGTGTCGTCCTTCAGCAAGGTGAGAAGGCTTTTCCTTCATCCCAGCCCACATCTTGCATGGCCTTGGAGCTCTACTCTTGGGAGAAGCACTGGGGCAGGATGGTGAAAGCTGAGTCTGGGCTGCCTTCTGGGCATGGTAGGGCTTGGGGTGCCCATCTGGGAACCCTGCTCCCATGCTGACTAGAAGCATAGCATAGTTAGATTTTTTGCATGGTTTGACTCCCAGACCCTTTCAGCACACTCTGGATGTGTTATCTGGATGTTATTTATCAGTGAAGATCCCAGCTCTGCAATGGGAACCCCAAAATGGCCTGCGTGGAAAGCAAGGCTCACATTGCTTCGCAAAGTCCCCATGACATTCCGCTCCAGGGACTGTTTGTTGGGCATCATCAGCATTTACTCCTTCAAAGTGGTTTCCACTCACACAAGTGATTGCTTCTCTGATGATTAACAGCGGGTAATCAGAGATGCTGTGAGTTAAGGGAGCTTTGGAATCAAATCTCCCCAGCAAGATCCAGGAGCCCAATTCCCCCAGAATAAGGCCTATGTAATTGAGTAAGGATGGTAATGAAGTCCTACCCAGGCAGGTGACACATGCCCCTAAGGAAAGCCAAGAGGCTCTAAGTTAGGAGCGAATCCTGGCTGGAAGTGAGGAGATGGAGTGCAGCCAATCTGCTTTCCTGTGGGTGAAGACAAGCAAGAGGGAGTGTCTGGTGAATCTGAGAACTGATGCAAATGCCAAAGATGAGAGCTATACCGTCCCTTGTTGTGATAGCAATTTGCCATAGGGGAAGTTGGAGTTGGGGTCTGCTCAGGCCAGGGGTACCCTGGGCATGGCAGTAAGCTGGGGGTGCTACTCCATCCCAGCATCTCTCTTTTCATTTTTTTTTCTCTTTCTTTTTTTGCCTTTGGGTTCCTTCTCCTACTTTCATGGCCGCAGTAAAGTCCCTTCATGCATCTGGGGGCTGCTGGTGCTTCTGACCCACAGCCCCATGGGCTCTAGGTCTTGGCCAGAAAGGCTGAACATAGTTTGTCTGCCTGGTAACCTGGCAACTGCACTAATGCATGCATGTTCATAAAACATCTCCCCTGAACCAGCGCCAGCACCCACCGAGGACCGTATCCCCTTACACTGGAGACAGGCTGCGCTCCTTGAGTTGCTGTTTTATGGTGGGCCCTTCTCAAGGGTATATCTTGCCCTTACAGTTTGGTTTTTCTCCTTTTTCCCTTCCTGACACATCTCTCCTCTGCCAAATCACCCGTGTTGGTGCAACTCAAGGTGCAAGGTGCTCTGAGAAGCTGGATATGGAGGGGAAGGAGCCCAACAACACCCAAAGGCACAGCCAGCATTGCCAGTGCCTGCTCTGGCTGTGCCTGCTCAGGGCTCTGGCCTGAGCCCTGTCGGGCATGACCAGCATTGCTTCTTCTGCCCTATTCCTGGATTTTGAGACTGATTTTGCTTTCCTAGAAGAGCCTAAATTGGATTAGACAGCTAAAATCTACTGCAGCCCTGCAGGGAATGGTTCATACTTCCCATTGGGCATCTCTGCGGGCTTGGCAGCATTGGAGGAAGGCTTGGGGGCTGTGTGGGGCAAATCCCCCAGGAGCACATGGGAGGAGGTAAGGGGCTGTTTGAATTTGTGTCTGCAGCTCTGTGGGTTTCCTGAGCCTGGAGGGCAGAGGGAGGGAGGTGAAAAGAGAGAGGTGGCTGATTTATAGCTTACCATCTTCTCTGATCTTGATTGCCCTTTGTCTTGGGAGTCTCTCTTATCCAGACATGGAGATGGGAGGAGGGGATCTTTTTCAGAGATTGCTGAACTCTGGGTGTTTGCCGTTTCCTGGAGATCTTTTGATGTTCCCTTTGCTTTACAGCTTTTTCAATGTTCAGTTTCTCAGTCTCCTGCTGCACCTCAACTCTCGACATCGGGGCACGATCCATCACGACTTACCCAAACAATCTCCAGCAAGACAAGACCTCCCCATGTCTGGGGCCAGAGAGGCAGTTTGTCCCCACAGGACCAGGCAGCAGTGCTCCCAGGGCACCTTTCTGCACCTTGTCCCATGCTGTGTGCAGATCTGGGCTGTGTGTATTTGTTACTCTTGTGACAACCAAGGGCTTGTTGTCCAGTCCTTATCCACGTGGGATGAGTCATCTTCACACAACTACTTCACCTGTACATGGATGGATTCTGTCACGAGCAGATGCGTGGTGAAGAGCCCAGCCATCATCTGGGGCAGTTGGGGAGGCTCTCAAAGTCCTTTCAAATGAACCTCTCATCCTTCAGCCCAAGTGACAAATTCCCGACACCTCCATCACCCAGCAACTAAAAAACCACCCCTAATCAAAAGGCTGATAACAGAGATCTTTATTTTCTTATGCAGTAATGGGCTCTTGATTGGGTTTACTGTTGAAGGACGATGAGCTGTCGCTTCAGTGCAGCAGGGCACCTCAGATGGCACTCTTGATGTGGACCTGAAGCCTGTCCACCAGGCTGTGAAAGGTTTGCTCTTCTTTCTTTCCAGCTCTGGTCATGGACATGCTATCCATAAATAAAGCCCATCAAACAGTCCTTTTCTGTAAATCCCTTCGTAGCAAAGCCAGTTAATAAAACTGATCTCATGTCACCGGTGCCATTTTCCAGAAAAGATGTGGCCAAAGAGCAACAGTGCCTGTAACACAACTTTTTTGTTCCATGAAAGTAATTAGTTTGACTTGAACCTAGCACACTTGGGGATTAATTATCCTAAAACTGCCCATGAGCTCCCATGATGCGGGGGAGCTATCTGATAGCTATTTGTGCTATCAGAGGTGCCATTTCCTCAGCAAGGCTCTTTACAAGTCTCAGTGTTTGCTGTTTTCCCTCGATTCTCAGCTTAGTGGCACTGTGTGCTTTCATAGCCAGTCCCCCACGAAGGCTCTACCCTTCATGGTTCAAAACGATGACCTGAGAGCACCCGGGAGCAAAAGGCAAAATAAGGTGCATTTGTTCATGGCCGCTTTAATCACAGCTTCTATGCCAAAGTCATAATCTTGCAGAGCCTACATTTAATATTTTGTAAAGCTGTTGGTGCCAGCCTGTCCCTCCAATAGATCTCAACAACTTTTTTGGGTGAAAGAGGAGCCCGCAGAGCCTATCTTGTGCAGGCTCTGTTTGTAACGATGTGCTTTCCAAGTGCACAGTCTGTGAAGGTGAGGTCATGCCAAAGCTGCTGGAGGTTGAGCTCTGGGGTGGAAAGAGGTGAGAACTCCTGAACTTTCACAGCGTGCAACGGTGGAAGAGAAAACAAACAAACAAACAAAAAAAAAAAAACCAAAAAAACCAAAACCATGCAACCAAAATATTTGATAAACCATTTTTCTTTCTATTCTTTCTTTCTTTTTTATTTTTTTTTTTTAAGTCAAGAAACGGCCATAGGCAGCCGTTCCACTTGTAACCCAGCCAAGAATAATTTGTGACAGGAAAGTCTGAGCATTTGTAAAAATAAAAATTAAAAAAAATATATACATATATATACATATCATTTTTTTTGAGAGCACGTTGGAATATTTTAATGTGAACCCAAACAGAGAGGCAGATATTCGGAGGGTAAGAGAGCCCCGATAGCATGGCACTCCACATTTCTGGCCATGTGTTGAAACAGAGATCTTTTTTCACGTGTTTGTTTTATTAATCACACCGCGGTGCTCAGTGCAGCACTTGCTGATTTTGGTCCTGTTAACGTTTATCTGTCCCACTGCCATTCGGTCTCTGTTTGAGCTCTACACCTGTTTCCCACGTGATGAATAGGAGCCTCACACGTCGCTGGAGCAGAAAGTTGCCCCTTGCCCATTATGGGCCATTTTGAAGCCATTTATCTTTCCCCATCCTGTGGGGAAGGTACACTGATTCCAGGGTAGGACTGATAACAAGGGGCTCAGCGTCAAGTCCTTAGCCATGTTGGACAGCTTTTCTTCACAGAATCACACAGAATCACAGAATTGTAGGGGTTGGAAGGGACCTCCAGAGATCATTGAGTCCAACCCCAACCCTTCATGCAACCACTTCACCTGGACATAGAAGCACAGAATCATTACAGTTGGAAGAGATCTCTAAGATCATCTAATCCAACCATCCACCTACCACCATTATGATCACAAGTGTTACTTCTGCCCTCTTCTTGAACACCTCCATGGATGGTGACCCCACCATCCGCCTGGGCAGCCTGTGCTGGTGCCCAACCTCTCTTTCTCAGAAGAAATTCTTCCTAACATCCAACCTGACCCTTTCCTGGTGCAACTCCAGCCCATCACCGCTCATCCTATCAAAATAAATGGGCTCTGCCATGAGTAGATGCACAGTAAACAGCCCAGCCACCACTTGGGATGGGTTGAGGCGGCCCTCAGCATCCCACTCTTCTCTCCCCACTCATCTCCAGTCCGCTGGAAAACAGAGACTTTTGGATTCAAGGGCCACGGCCAACATTTTCTCGGTATCAAATACATTGTGGGACAAGGGAGGGCAGCAGAGACAGCGTGCTCTGACTGCAGGATAACGCTGGAACGCGGGGAGATGAACAGGTGGTGCCTTGGGGCTGATAAACAGGAGCGTCTCTGCACAGAGTTCAGCAGCCGAGCGATTTGCCCACAGGATGTTGCTGAGGAAGGGAAGTTAGCAAGATTCCAGCCAGGGCTGGGCATTTACATGGCTAACAAGAATATCCAGAGTTATAATAGTTAATATCGACACCATGCTTGGAAGAGATATCAGATCCACAGCCTTGGGGCAAATGCCGACTGTAACAGATTACAGGGAGGCCTCGGTGGGGATGGATTATCCAGCACCTGCCTGGCAGGGCACTCACACCTTGCTGCATGTTAACCCTTCCAGTGGGCAGCCTGTCTCCCACTGGAGACTGCTGACTCATCAGGATGGAAATATTCCCCAGAGTTCTGTCACCGTGGATGAAATCCTGATGGAAACCTGCCCGGTTTCCTGCCAGCATACCCTTGGCAGCCCGCCTGACCAGCTGGCAAGAAGAGGGGAACATGGGAGCCCGGCTCCCAGGCTATTAAACTATCTGACTCCTGTGCAGCCTGCTGCAGGGGCACGGGGGCTTCCAGCTGGTCCGTGAGCCCTGGGACTCCATGCTGGTGGCTTTCAAGCTTGTGAGTCCAGAAGGACATTTCGTAGCTGGGTTTCAGTGGTGCCTTCCAGCCTCCCACCATATGGGAGAAAATGGGGTTGCCTTTTGCAAAACCAGCTTCTTGGATCTCAAGTCATACTTGCAATCTTAGACTGGCTCCAAGGAAATCTCGTATCACCAAAAAGCCATGATGGCACTCAATCCTGTCCACTTCTTGACTCTACCCATCCGCTCTCCTATTCATACCTAATGCTCTGCTCCTCTTGCTCTGATCTCTGCCCATTGCTTGGTGACCAGCTGCCTACCACTCTGCAGAAGAGAATGTCCAGATGGACCAGATGGTTTTCTCGGTGTTTGGCAGTCCTACATCCAGGTCCTTATCTCCAACACCAGGTGAGGTGGTATGGATAAAATGGACTCCTGGTAGGGCTCCTGGTAGGTATAATGGTCTCAGCAAATCTTAGCCTGACTCCCGGAGTTAGAGAATCATAGAATGGTT